>NC_081410.1:340856922-341179780 GCF_030272615.1 Cryptomeria japonica
TAGCTCAGAGGGAAAAGAACAGCCCGGCCTATGCAGTTGGCCAGTATGACATCCTGCCATTGGGCGGCATTGTGAACTCTGCAAAGGATGAACATGTTAATAGACTCTTGGTGGTCTAGATGCTGCGTCTGCTCCGTGTATTTGCTGAAAAAAATCTTTAAAACTGTTGAACAACTCATTTTCTCCTTGGGATGGCATCATTTTATCATAATTCTCCGCAATTCCTCCCAGATTCCGTACTGGATTCGAACATTGTACCAACAAAACTTCGTTTGTTGAGCCTATGTTAACCCTGTAGGTGCCCATATTTGATTCTAGAAACAAAGTCTCATTGGCCTAGTTATATTCAGTAATCATCAACCTGAGCCTATGCTCAGACTCAATCCGGATTTGATTTGCTACACCTCTCCATGGTAACCACATATGCGTAAAACTGGAATGCAGCCAGCCGTTAAGGACACGGGTCGTGTCTTGGTTCAGCAACATGCCATATGCTCCTGGGATGTCCACTACTTGGATATCAATAAACATCTGGATACGTGGATCTGCTGTCAACTGCATGTGTATATTGTTTAACTCTCCCACCATGGTCACTTCAGATTTATCTAATTGAGTAACTTTGATGGGGGTTAGGCCTAGAGCAGTGCATACCGATAGAGGCATAACATTAGCTGAAGCTCCTGAATCTATGAGACAATTATGCAAGTTCTTACCAAAGATTTTGAGAGTTAATAGGAAAGGTGGGGGTTCTAGCTTCTCAGTAAACAAATTAATAGTAGGCTCGGATGGGAGGGTGTCATTGTTCATGATTGAGATATCTTGAGTTCTTCCTCATGCACGCACTCCAAAACCAATTTCCATGGGCTGATCATTTGAGAACTCGGGCGGTGCAGCATAATTTACTGTTGCACCCCTAGGATTCGTTGGTCCTCTTACCTCATTGATGACCCTCTGGGGCTGCCTTGGTGGCACTCTCGGTCCGGAGTTCTCATCGGTTCCTTTAGACTGAACCGGCAAGGGTTCCTTAAGGCTGCCCAAGACCATATCCCTGACCTCGAAAACTTTCATCAGTTCAGCAAGGGATAAACTGATTTTAATCTTCTTGAATTCATCTGCTACCAACTGACCTAGTTTAGTAATTTCTATATTGCTAGATGGTTTATCAGTTGGGCCCTGATTCGTGACAGCAGTCTGATTCTGCGAAACAAGTATTCTCGGAGGGGCTTGCATCTTTTGCAGCTGACTTTGGCTCGCATACTGCTGCAATGCCTTAGGATAACTTGGGTTGTTGTTGGCATTCTGATCTAGAGGAACTTGAATATCTTTGGGAGGCGTGGAAGTAGTATAAGAGCCACTATTGTTGTTCTGGTTATTATTGTTATAATACCCCCGATTGCCGCATTGGTACTGCTGGAATGCATTCACATCAGCAGGCTGGTTTGGGTCTGCAACCTCATTGTCATCCTGATTAGGGAAGAAAAATGAGGGAATATAGGTCTCTAAGACAAGCGTTGTATCATACCTCGATGATGGAACTATTTCAAACCCGGTGGAAGGGAGCACTGGTTGAGGCATTGTGTTCCCAACCTCTCGCTGGAATATATTTGCTGCCACCTGAAACTCATCACATTGCAGCTCTGAGTGTTGGTTGGTATTATGTAACCTGCACCAATTTGATAGAGCTGCCTCTGCCAAAAATACCCTATTTGTTGGCCTATTTTCTGATGCTAGTGGGTTATCTAGCGGAGTAGGGACTCCTCAGTTGTTAGGATGGGTGTTCCATGTCCTTGTGGACCGTTGATATCCTTGGTTTTGGTACTGACCTTGGTGCTGACCTTGCTGCTGATTTCTCTGACTACTCTGTAATTGGTTATTCTAATTTCGCAGATAGGTAACTTTACAGGAAAGTTTCTTCATTTGCTCGGTCAATTCTCGCACCTCATCCTTCTCCTCTTGAGTTCTAGACGATACTGTAGTATTTTGCAGATAGACGGGTTGTTTAGGAGGGATTTGAGATATAGGCGGTCCTAGGTGGAGCACCAATTGATTTGTAGGCTGTTGTGCCAATTGTGGAATAGGATTCATAATAAGCATTTGGTGAGCCAAGGCCTGGCTGATTTCTTGAATTTGGCTAGGCATAGCGGGAGGTCCTAATTGCATCACTGGTCCGACGATGTTTTGGCCTAGTCCCTTGTTGATCTCCATAGCCTTAGCATAGGCTTCAGTTAGCCTGGTCGGTGCGGGTTGTGACTATCGGACAAACATAGCTGTCCAATAGTCTAGAGCTGAATAGTAGATTTCCCTTGCTGAAGCATCACTTACCACATACGGGTCTTGCAATCGGGTGAAGGCTTTATGGAACCTGTTGTTGAAGGAACTAATTGGCTCATGTCCCTGTCTTTTGACTTCTACAAACTATCTGTATAGCTTTGTAGGGGTTATACTTTCCCATAAAAGTTGTCTTCAGCTTCTCCCGAGAGTCAATAGAAGATACCGGCAAGTGGATAAACCAGTAAAATGTGTCTTCCCCCAATGAATAAGAGAAAAGTCTACATGCAACGTCTGCATACTCAATTTGTCTATTGCGTAACGCATCTTCAAATATCTTAATATGCTCCTCCGCTGTTCTGTTTGGATCATTTACATGAAAAATAGAACAGAACCTATCCGGGCTCTTGGGCATGTTATGGTAAGCTGGGAAAATGATAGGCGACGGATTGTCTACCAACCAAGTAGCACCGTTTGGAGCAGGTGGGTTGTGCGCCATCTGTGGCTGATTTCTTGAATTTATAATGGGAACTGGAGTTAAAACAGCTGGAGCTGTAAAAATTGCACTTGCTGGAACAGCAAACTGCTGATTTGAAGAACTGGGCTCACTGGGGTCTGCAACCCAGCAATAATTTTTGCGCCTATAAAAGTGAAATCCAGCAAATCTTTCCCGCTCTGGGCTAGATTTTAGGACTCTTTCGAATCTCTCCGAAGGGAAAGATCCAATTCGTTCCAACGTGAGTTATTTCCAATGTCAATTATGTTGATGTAGTGCGGGAGCAAGTGCAGGAGCTAAATTAGCCTCTTCCTGATCTCTCTGATTTTGTGCGTCGATGCGATCAACAATTTCCTATTCCTCCTCAAGGACAAGACGCATCTGAGACCAGTCAGGATAATTTCTTTTCACAGACCAGGCCAAGTTGTATAACTCTGTGATGAGGTTCTCTTGTTCGTCGCTGAAATTCAAATCTGGTTGTATCATTGGTTCGGGGTCTCTTCCTGGCTGAGCAGGATTAATGGGCCGACCCATCACTTACCATATTAGCGGACTGGAAGGAAAACTGCCGGACCTCTTTAAGAACTTGCTTGTGGAGGGCGGCGATCCTTTGTCTATCTAGATTTTCCTTGACTGCAGACTCTATTTGCAAACCCTTTACTTCTTCTTGATTAATAGTGCGACTTACTTGTCTGAAATGAGGATGATTTGCTTCTGATTTCCAAGCAAATGCTCGTAATTGATCTGCAATGTATGACTGGTTCAATCCTTGACCAGGCTGTTCAAGGGGAAGGTCGAGCAAGAATTCATGCAGCAATACCATACTGCATTATTACGCCCTCCTTCTAGCGCCAATACTGTTGTGCGCGGAGGAGGGTAAAAAAAGAAAAAGCTATAAGGTTACTCTTCACAAATATTGATTGATATGATGCGGATTTAGCTGTTTAGACATTCATCATAGCCCTCCTTCTAGCGCCAATTCTGTTGACGTGTCTAAAGTCACATTGCTGCAAACTCCATACGGCCAACGCAGAATAGAATGTACTCGCTGAGTATCCTATCCTCTCTTGAGATAAGGAAATCCTTAATGCTATTTCTTACGTTTGATCAAAGGGGACAACCTCAAGGTTTCGTTTGTCGGCTCTTGACTGCGGGATTACTCAGTGGTTTGATGTGTTTTTTGCTGGAAACACAAGTGGACTTACGGTGAAATAGGCAATTGCTGGATGGTTTCCCTAGGACTTTGATAGTCTCGCTTATCGAATGGTTTAAGTTGGGTTGATACTGTTTTCAACAGGACTGCGGATTCTTCATGGTAAAAAAAAAGGGAAAAAGGAGAGATAGGGAGAGAGAGGTAGAGAAAATCTAAGTTATTTAACTAAGATAGCAGATTCAGTAAACAGACAGACACCTCCAAATAACTAGATTAAGCATTACCAGCCATTTAAGCACAATACTTGTATCAATCTAGTGCGATCTTCAAGGGAAAATTGAGTTTTCATGCTATTAAATACAACATCAGAACTTTAACATTCATTCAGTAAGCATTCAATAACCGTACTAAGCATATGAAAGGTTCAGATTAACCATACAGAAGGAAAGACAATCAGCCATTCCCTAATGGTATGAACAGCGAGGATTCTATCGGATATTTATCTGAAAAATGCTATATAAAGGAAAGAAACACAACTGAAAATTCTAAATTAATGAAGAAGGAGACCATGCACTCACAGGGAAACTTGAAACAGTCTTAACTTTGCATTAAATCCTGTAAATTTCGCCAAAGCTTCAGCAACAATCCATGTTCTTACAAAATGAGGGAAAACCAGTCCCTTAAATAGGCTTCAAAATGGATGAATGGCCAAGATCTAATCTAAACAAATGGCCCAGATTCATCCTTACAAAAGAGTATTCATACCCATAAATGGAGGGTAAATATCAGCAACTACCCCAAAGGGAGCAATAACTACCAAAAAAGGTAATTAAAACTTATCCAAAATAATCTATAAGTGCACATACATAAAGTTTACATTGAGTTGACTTGGAAGTCAAATATGACCCTTTGGCCAAAAAGTGCACTTTTCAAAATCAAAAGGAAAAAAGCACTTTAGGAGAGCACTTTTACCTTTTCAGCTTCACATCCCTTTTCCAGGAATTCATCCTCGCCGTGCAAATATTCTTGCCAAAGGTCCCGACCTGCTGCACGTTCCTCACGAACATACTGTTGGAACCTGATGCACAGTTGGAATAGCAAGCTAAATGGAGGCATAGGAGGATGACGAATTTTATATTGCATGCCTTCAAGGTATTAGTCTACGTGCTTCAAACCGTCCTTCCAACTGGAACGATTACGCTGGAAGCACATGTCTGAATGGAATTGACCAGCAAAAATCAGGTCCCTAGCGGAATAGGTGATCCTATCCGTCCCTAGTCTTTCCTCCCAGTCCGACTGTATCACTTCATCGGACAGGTCATTTTGCCATCCCGAGACCATTGATCGGAGGATTGTCTTGCTGAGTTCTTGCATGGTTTTCAGAATTGTCTCGCATGCATCGTGTTCTTTATCAATGATTTCTCGTGTCATTCTTCATGGTGATAGTCCAGTACCATTCTTTGAAAATGCCGATATCATGGGGGTGCAGGATGTTGGAGAGTGTGGGGATCTGTGCTTGGGTCCAAAAGAGAGCTCTTACGAGGGGAAGAGTTGTGGCAACCACTTCATGCATTCTGAGGGATTCTGTTTTTACCTCCAATAGTCTGACCAGGGTGGTCTCTCGATGGTGGGCCATTTCTTTTACTTCTTCAAGGATTCGTTCTCCCCTTCCTTTAATGCCTTGTATCCATTCTCTGACGGCCCTTGCAATATCCCGTACTCCTTCAAATTCCGTTGTGGTTCTTTGTGCCAATGTCGTCGGGGGAATGTGGGATTCGGAAGCATTGTGTAATGGCCTCAGGAGTTGATCAATGTACCCCTCGGCCTACTCAGCACGAGCTTGATACATGTTCTTTTCAACTGTTATCTCTTCAAGTTGCCTGAGTATGTTCTGTACTGAATCCCTGAATTACTCCTTTTCTTGTTCCTTAGTGGCTCGTCCGATGGGGACAGTCGTGAGGCTGTAATCTGCCAGTGTAATCTGATCTGTTGGCTTGTCTACAGGCGTGGTGGCGATGTGAAGAGTACGGTTCCTTTGCTCATCTTTTGTTATTCTGGAATATGGCTTGGACTTTTTCTTCCCCTTGGCTTTAGCTTGATCGATACGTGAGAAGATGTCCTCCAAATCGATGGGTGGCTTTGTGGCAGCCTTGCGCTGAGCTCAGGCAATTAACCATTCTTGAGGTACAGTCTGGGTTGATGCTATGGTTAAGTTTGCACTCTGTTCTTTGACATTTTCAGCTGTCTCATCACAAATTTGCAGTTGTTCCACTATAGGAGTAGAGGAGGTGCCGAGTTCTTTGCTTGCAGCCGAGTTTTCCCCCACTTCACTGAACAATTGCTCGGTGCCTTCGTGTGATGGTTGCTCTTCAGTCTTTTCGAGCTCGCGGGTCTCCTCTGCCCTTTCCTCTCCTTCAACGATAGAGTCATCCTTGGTAGTACCATGCAGGAGCAACTCATGGCGGCTCTCTTGGGTGGGTTCATGCAATTCAATCCCCTGAATAGATGGAATCTCTCCTTCCTCTATTTGGTTATCTGGTTCGGCTGATCAATTACTCTTAGCTCGGCGTCCAGCATGTCAGGTGCGGGAGGATCATCAGCTTCAAATGCATCAATGTCACTCAGGGAAGGCGGAGAAGGTATATAATCCAATTCTACTATATCATCGGACGAACTTCTCGGACTTGCAGGCAATTTCCTGAATCTGCGAGTTGATCTCAGACACGGCGATATTCAAAGAGTCGCATTTGCTGCACACTCAGCCTTGAATATTCATGCCTTCGGACCTCATAGTCATCAAAGCAGTTTTTCCAATAATCTTCAACTGATTCTTTTGCTCTGTACCGCCTACCATAGGCTCTCTTCGCCAGATTGTCGTGATTGAAGCATTTCCTTGGAAAATGCTCCTGTAGGCCATAAGAGGCCAACTCTGCAAAGGATTCCTCCGCCTGGGATGGGGTCTTTAGATGGACATCCTGGTTGCCTATAATCATGGGGAATGCGAATCCAGCCTGCTTGTCTCTGAGTAATCTATCAGCCGAACGTGACTGCCTTGTGACCTCCATAAGAACTATCTTGTCGGTTGGAGGGGCACCATCGAAGCCGGCTATCCGGATGTAGGAGAACCTTGGGAACTGGATGAACCAGGCTCCGTATCTCTATACTAGAATAGTAGCTTGCTTCGAGAGCCTTATGTGTAATCCTCCCTGCATAAGCCTGACCAAGCGCATTGTGAAGGCGTCATTGACGCGCTCATACTGGCCAACTGCATAGGTCGGGCTGTTCTTTTCCCTCTGAGCTATATCCTGATAGTGTAGCTGTGGGTAAAAATCGTATACTTTTACTTGATCAGGTCCATTCCCGATTTGACCTTTCATTATCAAACCTGGCAGCGGCTGGTTCTTGGCGAACATGTAGACCAAATAGGAGGTCATAGTGAAGTACTTCTTTGTCTCGAGTTCTATCAGTTGAGTGTGGATGTTATCACTTATGATCTGGGCCCAGTCAAACTTGGATTTCCCAGCGAAAACCTGCTCTATGAAGTAAAACATCCATTCTTCAAAGTAGTTGGATTTGGGGAGTCCCATAACCCTGCTAAGCAATGTGACCATGTCCCCATGCTCATTGTGAAAGTCGCTTCTTGGGGTCTTTTTTCCAATTCTGACGCTCGGGGGTCTTCTCTCCCTGTACCACTCTTCATTTATCAGCATTCTGCATCTGGTAGGATTCATATCATACGCCCCCTGCGCTTCATCTATAGTTGTTGCTATAGGGTTGTTTGGGAAGGTGTTGATGTGTATTTTGTACACAGTCAAACACAGAATAAAATACCTAAAGGTACCTTATCCTCTCTTGAATAAAGTCTCTGAATGCTGAAGATGTCACGAAAAGGATCAATCGGGATGACTTCAAGGTTCTTTGTATGTAGGATCTCTACGTGTGGATAAGCTCTTTGTGGTATGATGTGATTTTGCTAGAATCACAAGGGAACTTACACTTGATGACCTAAACGTCTGATTTGCTTTGAATATTACTGGAACACAGGATTTCACTAGACTAGACTTTGAAAAAAAAGGAAAAAGGACGAAGGTGAGGAAAGGATCTAATTCTGATACTAAGGAATGTAAGAGCAATGATTGATCTTTGATGAAATTCTAACTAAGTCTTGTTTTGACATCCCAGGACCATCTCCACAAGGTTAGTGCGATCTTCGAAGGAAAGCTTTATGATGTTCAAATCATCACTACAGGCATGGACACCATCAGGCTGATGCATATCAATGAAGAAGCGACAATTGAAGTTAAGCTTAAGCTGAATGATTCCAGTTGACTACACAAGGCAAGTCTGCAATCAACAAACTGCTAGTAGTATGGATATATGAATTTCACCATCAATCAAACACATTTCTTCCACTCATCTAATAACATGAAATCAAAACTAAGAAGTATAGAGACCATGCAAATTGTTGAATCGACTTATAAATTTCACCATTTCTTCAATGAAGTTTTACAAGTCTTTTACAACATCTTGACAACAATCTTTGCCTTCTCTTTCTATTCTACTCTAACTGCTATTCTATCAACTGACTATCCACTATTAGCTAACTATTCACCTTCTAAGTACTCTCTATTTTCTATTAGCCTTTACAAATGAAGAGTCGGGGCTTATATAGTGCCCTTAATACAATTCAATGGCTAAGATCAATTCGAGATCAATGGCCAAGATTCTACAATGAAAACCCTAATTAGGGTTTGTTACAACAAACTCAATTCTGACCAATGAAATAATTGTATTAATTGGACACATGTCTTCTCTGGAATATTTGACCAATGGATAGTCGGTGTAGGTACATCGAAGTTTGTGCCGCCTCCCATGAGTTAGGTACATTGAATCTGGACACGCTGAGGTGGACCAACCCAACTGGATGAGTGATGACTAGGATGCCACCTTGTCTAACACTTGGTTGATATCCAATTCGACGCTGAAACTGTCTACTTCTTCAACGAACCCTTGCTCTGACTTCTTTTGTCTTTGATGTGCAGGATGATGATGTACCTCGCCTTGGAATGCTGGATTGGAAAAGGTTATTCCTGATGATGCTTGACCAAAGAAGGCCGTCCTTGTCGATGCTAGACTGGAGGAGGTTTTCCTTGTCCTGACTTGATCTTCTTTGATGAGGGTCCGCCAAGTAATTGATTCTCCGACTCCGAGGTCGCCATTCGATGCCTACACAAAAGGATTAAAGTTAGTCTTTGAGCATCAAACCTTAAAGCATAGAATTCCAGACCTTTCAAAGGAATAGTTTAAGATATTAATTTGAAAAAGACATGATAAATCAAGAATTACACATTTTCAAATTAATTATGAATGGAAATTGGATTTTCAAGACTTAGACTTTACAAAATTGCCATGCAATCACAATAAGTCTTGAATAAGAACTTCAAAAAAATTCTTCATACCTCCTCCTTGAATGCTTAACTACAAAACCTTGAAAAAGGATGAAAGAAGACCGGATTTAGATGGACAAGGATTAGATTATAGTCCTCCCTTGGATGAATTACGCCTCCATTAGCCTTCAAAATGAGTTCCACCCTCCTGGATGAATTGCGCCTCCTTTAGCTTCAAAAATGAGTTCCACCCTCCTTAGTCTCCACACTTAAGTAGAATTTCGCCTCCAACATGCTATATTTCACTCCTCCAATTCGCACTTCAACTTCGCATTTAAAAAGGGATGAATGAATGATTAAAACTTGAACAAAGCATCTCCATTATATAGAGCGCTCACCTCTTGTTTCCCCAAGGCCAACTTG
Source organism: Cryptomeria japonica (assembly GCF_030272615.1). Classification (NCBI taxonomy): domain Eukaryota; kingdom Viridiplantae; phylum Streptophyta; class Pinopsida; order Cupressales; family Cupressaceae; genus Cryptomeria; species Cryptomeria japonica. Next base: position 340,866,650 of record NC_081410.1, read on the forward strand.
TCAATAAGGAGGTAAAAAATAAATAAAACCTTTAAAAAAGGTGGGCCGACTTGCTAAGTAAAGGCAAAATAATGCCTTGAGCGCTCATTAACAAATTTTAATTTAAAAAATTAATTTTAGATGCCTCTAAGATGTCCCTTTTGATTATCTCAAGGTCAAAAATTAAATTATTAAATTAAAATGCCTTTAATTTAATGCGAATTTGATTTAATCTTTCCAAAGGCTTCGAAGTTAGCAATTTTGGGGAATTTGAGGGATATCAACGCTTGACTAAGGTATCAATGAAGAATGCCAATAACTTTGCCCTGGACCCTTAGCAAGGGTCAGGAGCGATTTTTCAAATTAGGCCTTGAATACCTCATTGTTACACGTCCAAAACTTCACCTAGGCATCTTAAATGGCATCTTTTACTGGAGTTTGGGTTTCATTTCACTTGAATTTTGGAGGGAAGGTGTATTTAGGGTTTTTTCGCCCTGGACCCTTAGCAAGGGTCAGGAGCGATTTCTCAAATTTGTGCTTACTCCTCCATCATTTTAACCCCAATTTACCTCACAAGGTTAGGCAATGATCCCTTTCATTCATCTCATCCAAATTTGCTTTGTTTCTGCAAGGTGAAATAAGAGTTTTTAGGATTTTCGCCCTGGAACCTCAGCAAGGGTCAGGAGCGAATTTTGGGTTCTAGGCATATTTCTTCATGCTTTTAACTTGAAATCACTTCTAAGGCAAAGAACATCATGCCTCCCTCCCATCCAAATCATGAATAGCAAGATCTTGTCTTAATTTTGCAAAAAAAAGGGAAGAACTTGGAAATTTCGCCCTGGGCCCTCAGCAAGGGTCAGGAGCGATTTTTGCAATTTTGACTAAAAAGTCTTCATTTTTCCAACTTGAAACTCCTTTGCAAGGTAGGTTCTCATCTTTCATCATGCTTTTGACACTTCATTTCAACCAAACCAAGCAAGAAAGCCTCCTTCTAAACCTTTTCGCCCTGGACCCTTAGCAAGGGTCAGGAGCGAATTTTGCAATCTAGACTCAAAATGTTTCATTTTTCACCTTGAAACCTCTTTGACATTCCAAAACTAAGCAAAAACATCCCCCATAAAATTTTCGCCCTGGAACCTCAGCAGGGGTCGAGCGAATTTTAAGTTTTAAACAAAATCCTTCACTTTTTCAAATTGACACTTTCTCAGGTGAGTAAAGGGAGATGTCTTTATTTCACACATGTTTTAAGACTTGTTCTTTTTCACTACAAAATAAGGGAAATTCAAAATTTCGCCCTGGGCCTTCAGCAAGGGTCAGGAGCGAATTTACCTTTGCTGCCCAAAATTCACCATTTTTCATGCTTTCAAACCTCCAAATGCATCAAGTGACATCCAATCTTCCTTCCAGGAGACCCTGCACATAAAAATTTAGCCAAAATTAGTGACAAATAAGCTCAAATAAAATTTTCGCTCTGGACCCTTTGGAAGGGTCAGGAGCAAAATCTTCAATTGAGGCTAAACTGCTTAAGTTCTTAGTCTCAAATCATTTTACAGGGCAAGATTAGATCATTTTCCAAGTTAGGAACACGGTTTCAAGCTAAAACAAGGTGGCAAATGAAGTTTATGATGAATTTCGCTATGGACCCTTAGCAAGGGTCAGGAGCGAAATTCCTAATCTTGGCCAAAATCCATCATTTCTTCAAGGTTTTCAAACATTTCCATTTTTCCCTTCAAAATGCCTTGCAAGTCAAAATTTGGTCAAATAAGGCAAGAAATGAGTCCTAGGTTGATTTTCGCCTTGGACCCTCTGGAAGGGTCAAGGGCGAGATTTGCTTTGGACACTTTGGAAGGGTCAGGAGCGAAATTTGACTTTTTGAACTCTCCGTCCGGATTATTTTATCGAATATAACATTTAAGTATAAGTCTTATACTTTAAGTTATATTCCATATATACTTTCAGGATGTTTGAGAGTGGTTTCAGACCTCCAGGAGCTATATTGCAAAATCTAGTTTTTGGAGGATTTTCAGTTTTCCAGACTTAGTCAAATTTCAGGATCAGGACATTCCAGACTTAGCCAAATTTCAGGATCAGGACATTCCAGACTTAGCCAAATTTTAGGATCAGGACATTCCAGACTTAATCACTCACCAACTTGGCCTAACTCAAGCAGAACCTGCTATCCAGGTGATCCCCTCGGCGACACTTGAAAGTTAAAGGCTAACAGACAAAACCCTAAAAGACCTAAGAAACAAACCCTAGAAAGCAAAAAGCAGGGGTCCCCATTTGCAATGGGGCGATGTGTGAAATGGTCACAACAGAAGGGAATGTCAAATGCGTCGCCAATGGCCTCAGGAGTGAAGTTAGCGAGGACCATGTCCTCGAGGAGCACCAATCTGCAACCTGGTTGGTAATGTCGGGCAGCCTCCACTACTAACTCGTAGTTTTGCACTGCTGGGGGAAATCCCGCTGCTTGGGCGATGCCACTTTCCATCATCTGCCATAGGCATCACGGGAGAAGACTCGGCTTCTGAAATCTTCGATATCAATATGGCCTAGGTCAGTATCACCGACATTGTCCCAGACACTCTGAACTTTTGACTCTCTCAGTCCCCCTCTTTGATACTGGTATTTCATCCTTTCGACTCTGCGACGGATATCTGATTTGGATGCTCGCGATGTCTCGGCTGTAGCAGGCGTCCTTGATGATTCTACCGCCAATTTAGGCATTTATCTTGCACAGTTGGACGTGGATTACGAGGCGATATAGAGGAAGTAAAGCGGGTCAGATAAAGAATATGTCAGCATTCAAGGATCAATTCAAAGAAAACCCAAATTGAAAGAACAGCATGATTTTGTTGGCTAAAAGCTTGATTGATTTAAACATGAATATTTATGAAGCTTTTCGATTGCGGATTTACACTTAGTCATTAATTTCAAAATGGACAAATCTTGAGAAATTTTCCTAAGTTTGAAAATGCATTTTCTAGCTGATTCTTAGGAGTAAGTTCTGATTTCAATTGCTTTGCATGATGCCTTACAAACGGAAAAAGATGCGATTTTGAAGACTTAAGCATTTTAATCAATTTTTTGCACACACATCTATCCAATTTGCAAATATTTCAGACGATCGAGAGAGGTAAAGCACACTTACCTAGCGAAAATGAATGGCGAGAAATTGCACGATTTGCCTTGCAAGAACGAATTCCAAATTTTGAATGGGAGAGTGCGCAATTTAAATTTCAACGGTTAACTCCCTATTCAAAATTTCGCGCCTATGGTTTGGAAGGAAAATCCAGATTTACACACTTAGACATAGCAATTTTATCACCTTGGTGGTTTGGCGAATTCTAACCTCGTGATTTTATGGAGCTGAGAATGGTATTAATGACGTTTTACTTTCAAGGCTCATAAAACTTCGCGATTTTACCTTACGCGATCCTCAACAAAATGGAGAGGGTTTCAGATTATGAAGATTCACGTTTCTGCCCTACGGTGAGCCATTACAGGGTCTACTGAGTATGCAAGGTTTGTAAAAACCGCGATCTTACCTTTAATGCAAACTGTGCTCTTTGGGTTTACCCTCCAGACCTTACGCATTTCCATTTCACGCGATTTTACCCTGACTTCGGCGGTTAGCGAAAATTGCGATTTTGGCATTTGGGGTGGGGGTCTTCAAACTTCGGCGTTTTGAGGTTACTTTTCAACCTTTTAAATCCTTGCGATTTTCCTCCATTGCGCGAAGTTCGGCGATTGGGCATGGTTTGTCAACTTCGGACCTTTCTCTTACTTTGCAAACTTCAAACCTTTCAAACGTTCTGCCAATTTCGGCGATTTTGGGGCTCTTGTTAATTTTCAAACTTTACTTTCTTCGTGCTTTTCCTCCAAATCGCGATTTTCGGGGATATGGAGGCTTTTTTGAAAATTTCGATACTTTAAGTGCTTTTGCAAACTTCGGCCCTTTCTCTTACTTTGCAAACTTCGGACCTTTTTGGTCATTTGCTAATTTTCAAACTTTACTTTCTAACATTTTGGCCTAAAGGTCCGAATTTCGCCCCTTTTGGGCATTTTGCAAACTTTCACATTTTCTGACATTTTGGCCTAAACGTCCGAATTTCGGTCCTTTTGGGCATTTTGCAAACTTTCACATTTTCTGACATTTTGGCCTAAAGGTCCGAATTTCAGCCCTTTTGGGCATTTTGCAAGTTTTCACATTTTCTGACATTTTGGCCTAAAGGTCCGAATTTCGCCCCTTTTGGGCATTTTGAAAACTTTCACATTTTCTTTATATCCCTTGGCAAAAATCAGTATTCATACAAATCGTGTAAACTTCTAAAAACATCACGCAATCTCTCTCATTTTTCTTATGCGAAAATTGGCGTCTTTGGATCCTCGTGCAACCTTCAGACCCTTTATCCCTTACTTGGCGAACTTCGCCAGTCTCTATCATCCCACGCCTATCCAAGGAGATTTTACAAGCTTAAACAACCTCTTGGAATTGGTGCCCGAGGGCTCATCTGACCTCATGGAATCACAGGCTGCTTCGTTCAACATCATCATCTCATGGACTGATCACGAGCTCGCTCAAAAGGGCGCGAGACACTCTACGCGGAGCTCAACAGGGCGAAGACGGAAAGGACCAAAAAGGAAAGGGGACCCTGTCGGCGACAGGGAGCGTGTGCAACGCACAACGGTTATTTTCATATGTGCTGGAAGAATTTAAAAAGATAAAGGTCAGCTTACCCTTGATTGAGCTAATGAATATTCCTGAGGTTCAAGAAACACTCTTAAGTAGTTTGAATGAAGTTGTTGCTCCAAGGAACACTTCACTAAACATGCTGAACAGAAATGTACAAAATGTTCCAGCGAATACGAATGTTGTTCACAATGAACCAGAAGTACCATGTAATGCATTTGATGCTCCATAACAGCCTCCTAATTTTGTACGAATGGTTCAAACATCAAAACAAGGAGACATAACGCCGGAAGAGGTTCTTAGGGACATGGACATATTCCAAGAAGAAGAGATTTTGACAAATGAGCTCCCACGGACTTCACAAAAGAAAGAGCTTGTCCAAGGAAAACAAGAAGAGAATCAAGATGTTAATAATCAAGTAGAACATCCAGTAGTCTTCTACCAAGGAAAGGGCGAGCCCGCTCCGTTCTTACTATCCATCAGAATATTTGGGAAGCTTATACATAACTGCTTAGTAAACTCCGGCGCTTCTAGCAACATGATACCCCTTGCTATGTGCGAAAGACTAGGAGTGATACCTACACGGACCAATAAGAAAGTTACTCAGTTAGACAAAACAGAAGTCCTTGTGGTAGGGGAAATAAACAATATTCACATGCAGCTAGCAACAGACCCGAGAGTACAAAGTTGTATCGATATTTATGTCATCAATATCCCTGCTGGCTATGGCATGCTCTTAAGCAGAGACTGGTCAAGGAGGCTAAATGGGTAGATTTCCACTTACTTTTCTCGTATGTGGTTACCATGGAAAGGAATCCCGAACCAAATAAATATTAACAGTATGCCGAGACTCAAATTGATGATTACTAAATGTTTCTCGGAACGGATTTAGGTCCTACAAACCTAGGGTGGATGAAATCTTAATGTTATATGCATCACCCAGCGAAAAGGGCGCCGAAGAAAAGTCAAAACCTGTAATAGTACTCACACAAGACAGTCAAAATAAGAATGAAAGGTTATTTGAAAGTTTTAAGGACTTCATTTGGACAAGTGTAAGTTGGAGAGTAGAATTGAGAGGCAAAATTCTTGAATTGCTGCTGACCAACTGTTGTCGGATCCATGACGCTTCCCATTCAGAGTTCACATGTAAAATGTGTCACAAAGCCATTAAGGAAGCTCGTCAGATGCTCCAACAATTTGCAGATCCTGAAGAAATTGAAGAAGAGAGCAACACTCAGAATAAGGAAAACAATCAAAGACAGGAGTCTCAAGAACATGAAGCTAAAAGTGCTGAAATAAACCAAATACAAAGTGAATCTGAGCATAACACTTTTGATACACGGGCTCAATCATCCCATCAATCAACAAAACAAGTATGGACCCTAAGGTTTGATGGATACAAATCAAGGAAAGGAGTCGGAGCTGGTTTCAAATTAATTAGTCCAAACGGAGAAGCGTATCTTGTAGCTCACAGACTTTAATTTCCTTGCACGAATAACGTCACAAAATATGAATCTTTGGTTCTCGGATTATTGTTAGCTATAAGGAAAGGAGCCAAAGTTTTACACGGCTTTGGAGATTCAGAAATAGTTGTGAGACAAGTGAGAAAACAGTATATCTGCCATGATAAGAGATTATCCCGTTATCGCAATAGTGTGGGACCTTATTGAGACCTTTGATGCTTTCAACATACAATCAATGAACTGATCAAACAATCAAGTTGCAAATTCCTTGGCACAAGCAGCCAATTCATTAGAGCCACTTGCCATGGATGGCATGAATCAGTTCACAGTAGAGCTATCATCAATACCGTCAGTCCCTGACAACGTCACAAATTTCCAAGTTTTTGATGATGATGACCACATTCTTGAGTTCTTAACAAGCTCGGATGTTTTCTCAACGCAGATAATTGATGAGGATGAAATAACAGAAGGAGCCGAATTTGATGCAGATGGCATATTGAATTTGGAAACAAATGTCATTCCAAGGGGAATGATACAATTGGAAAGGATCTTTGATCAAAGATCAAATCAACACAGTGAAGAAACAAAAGATTGAAGGTGACCAATATCAAAAGGTGAATCTGGGAACTGAAGATGAGGTTAAAAATGTATACATAGGTAAGGCCTATACACCCGAAGAGAAAGCTGAAATAATTCAAAGCATGAAGGAATTTGCTGATGTCATAGCCTGGAGCTATGAAGATTTAAGAACTTATGACACTTCCATCATCACGCATACAATTCCTCTCAAGTCAAGAAACAAGCCATTCAAACAGCGCCAAAGCCGGTTAGCCCGCTGTTAGAACCTCTCATTTACGAGGAAGTCAAGAAATTAGTATTAGCGAGAATCATATTCCCAGTGCGACACTCAACGTGGGTCACCAACCTGGTCCCCGTCCGAAAGAAAAACGAAGAAATTAAGCTGTGTGGATTTTAAAAACTTAAATCGAGCCTCAGATAAGGACAATTATCCCTTGCCATCGCTTGATGAGGTTTTACAAATTGTCAATGGATCACAGATGATGTCCTTTTTGGACGGATATTCTGGATGCAATCAAGTGCTGGTTGAATATGAAGATAGAATAAAAACGGCATTCACCACGAAATGGGGAACCTTCGCCAACAAAAGAATGCCCTTTGGGCTAATTAATGTAGGAGCCACATTTCAGAGGGCCATGGACATCACCTTCAAAGGCCTAATTGGAAAATGCATAATCATCTATATGGATGGTCTGACAATGTTTTCAAAGAAAAGAGAAGACCATATAGAAGACTTGAGGAAGGAATTCCATAGATGTCAAAGGTATGGGATTTCCTTAAATCCAAAAAAATGCATATTTGGGGTAATCGAAGAAAAAATTTTAGGTCACCTGATCACCGAAAGCGGAATATTGATAGATCTTGAACGTATAGAGGCAATCTCAAGGATCAATTTGCCTACCAGTCAAAAGGAATTGAGATCTTTCTTTGGGAAGATTAATTTTGTTGGAAAATTCATTACAGGCTTTGCTGAAATAGTGAAACCCTTGAACAAAATGTTAAAAAAGAATGCTAAAATGGAGTGGACACCAGCAACAAAGAGAGCCTTCGAAGAGATCAAGCAAGCTATAGCCGATGCTCCTGTCCTAGTCAGTCCAGACTACACAAAGCCTTTTTACTTATATTCCTTTGCACCAGACCATTCTTGTCCTGCAATGCTCACCCAACAAATAGAAGAGAAAGATGAGCATCCCATAGCTTTCGTGGGCTCACCACTTAAGGACGCAGAATTGAGATACCCTAGCATCGAAAAGGAGGCCTATGCACTAGTAAAGGCCATCAAAAAATTTAGACATTATATTTTGAGGAGTAAAGTTTTCACCATCATTCCCAATGCGGCTGTCAAGACACTCCTGATGCAAAATGAACTAGGAGAGAGAAGAGGAAAGTGGGTCGCCACTATCCAAGAGTATGATATTGAATTACAGCCGATGAAGCTAGTCTGTGGGCAAGCTTTAACTCAAACCATGGCTATTGAAGGACCAGGCCTAGTACAACAAACATATATATTGACAGATACTTCGCCAGAGGAGTGGCATTACGACATCACTTTGTATTTGATAAATCACAAGTATCCTGCACAGATGAACCCATCAATGAAGCGAGCTTTCAGGCTAAAATGCCAACGTTACATGCTTCAAGGGTCATTACTCTATAGAAAGAATCATGAAGGAGTTTACCTAAAATGTGTTAGAAATGACGAAGCTAAATAAATTATCGAGCATTTCCACTCCAAATTTGGGATAGGCCATGGAGGAAGTCAAGCAACAACTTATCAAATTCTTAGAGCAGGGTACTATTGGCCTTCTGTTTTCAAAGATGCATATGAGCATGTCAAGACTTGTCACACCTACCAAATGACTGCAACCCACGAAAAGAATCATGCTATGCCACTGCAACCAATCACGGAAGTCAAACCATTTGCTATGTGGGGACTTGATTTCATTGGTATGATAAACCGACCATCATCAGCACAACATCGATACATTTTAACTGCAACTGACTACTATACCAAATGATCAAAATCCCAAGCATTGAAGAATTGCACGACAGATGCAGTGACCAAATTCTTAGAGGAACACATTATCACTAGATTCGGATGTCCTGATGCTCTAGTGTGTGATAATGGTTCTGCTTTCACTTCCTTGAAGTTTTCCAACTGGCATTTGACTACGAGATCACCTTGAAGTTTTCATCAAATTATTACCCCTAGGGTAATGGGTTGGTAGAGTCAACAAACAAAAATTTGCTCAATGTCATCAAGAAGCTGCTAGAAAAGAATCCAGGAGACTAGCATACTCAGCTCAGGTTTGCTTTATGGGTAGATAGAACAAGATCAAAGAAATCTTTGGGAACTTCTCCTTATCACTTATTCTATGGGCAAGACCCCGTCTTTCCAATCCAACTGAGGATTCCAACACTGAAATTCATGCAAGAGTACCTAGACTCAGAACAGAGAGTTCAGATTCGTCTTTCACAGCTACTATTACAAGAGGAACAGAGAGATCAAGCTCTCGAAAATTTTGGAAAACATCAAGGGGTTGTCAAACGATGGTTTGAGAGACATGTTACAATAAAGTCCTTATTGGGACAAAGCCCACAAGAGGAGAGGGGATCATGACAAATTTGATGACCTGTGGAAGGGACCATACCAAATTTTTGAGATACTTGGAGAAAATGCTTTGAAGTTGAAAACTTTAACAAAAGACATTTTGTTGCTCGTTAACGGGCAATTTATGAAGCATTACTTCAAACCCTGAGGTTTCTTAATGGGATTTATCTATACATAGTTAGAGTAGTTTTTGCTTCTTTTGTTTGCTTAGTTTAGTTGTTTTCGTTTTGTTAGTTTAGTTGTTTTCGTTTTGTTGGTTTAGTCATTTTTGTTTTCTTAGTTTAGTTGTCTTTTCTTTCTTAGATTAGTTCGCTTTCGCTTTAGTTTAGTTTGCTTTGGTTTGCTTAGATTTAGTTTTGAATAAACAGATTCCCATTTGTGAGAAGAGCGATGTTGCTTGCACGCACACTCTGGTGTACCCTACTACATTATGTCTGAAATGTTCCTTTGATAAACATTTGTGGAGAATCGTAGAATTCTAGATTAATTGTCTCTAAAGTATCTTAAAGGTTAGGATTAGTACTTGATTAGAAAGGGAATCATCTATTGTATCTTGACACTGAGTCTTACAATTATTATATCTTACACTAAAAAAATTCTCCGAGTCATTATGGTTCTTAGGAGAAAGCATGGCTAAAACATAAGAAAATAATCAAAAGTCTTACTTCAACGCCACTATAATGCTCAAGCCCAATGTGAGCTTCATTGCTTGCGAGCCAAAGTGTGGAAATATGTGAAAAGAAAAGAATATCAAAATGAATGAAAAAGAAAAGAATGAAAAATCAGAACACTTGGCTTTCGGTGTGCAGAAATCTCTATAGGTGTACCCTCAATAAAAAGAAAATAAATCGCCGGAAGTAGAGCAATCTCTATGAGATTATAGAGACAACCTTGTCGGGGCTATGGACACTCGTTGGCAGTGAGGCTCTATCCAAGGATTCTTTTGGAGTTAAGACAAACTATACAACTCGCCATGATGGAACCAAAGAATCATATGTTCTTATGACACGGGAATGAACCCATTTGCACACACTTGTAATTGAAGGATGAAAGTTCTTGATATAGTTTAGGATTCCTCTTCCTTCTTAAGTACTCTTCTTAGCCAACAAGAAACATAGTTAGAATTAATCCAAGACTCCGGATTTGAAGTGGATTTTATCTTAGAAATATTCAGGAACATTCCTCACGTGGAGTTGCCAAATGTTCTGACCTATTTCACACATCGCCCCATTGCAAATGGGGACCCCCAATTTTTTGCTTTATAGGGTTTTTGGTCTTAGCAATGCAATTTCATAAGTCTCTTTCTTTCAGAGTTTGGAGTTAGGGTTTCGAGAAGTCGTCTGAGTCAAGTAGGGAATTTATGCTCAGAAAAGCGTCTGGATAATGTCAAAGTGCTCAGAAGGCCCGAAGGACGAAAAATGCAATTCCTTAGGGTCGATTCTGACACCTTTCTATTTTTAGAAATTCTACTTTTTTTCGTTTTTTGCTTTTTCTACTTTTTTTGCTTTTTGGCACTTTGGGACCAATCTAGGAAGTAGCTTTTTTGGCTTGCTTTTTGCTTTTTGCTTTTTCCTTCTTTTTTGAAAGTAGACCTAGGGTTGGGTCTCTCAGGTCATGGCATCAACGCCCATGTCTTCAAAATCGAAAAATTATGTCTCCGAGTGTAAAAAGAAGGGTAAAAACTCCAGGCTAGGGTTTTTTCTAGATGATCCAGATAGGCAACATGGCAGATCAAAACTTGGAGATGGCAATGGAAGCAGGTTTGGAAGATGGCATGAAGAAGGTATAGTCCGACCAACAGCTAAGGAAGAATGGCAAAGCAAGTCTTAAACTCCGCCCTCCTCTTAGCATGTCCAAGAGCACTTGAAGTCAACCTAGCCCAAGAGGAGATTGTCCAATCAGCCTTGAAGTTCGCCCTCTCTAGCTGCAATTGTCCAGTGAGGATGCAAGTCCGCCCAAAGAGTAGTATGACCAATCAGCAGCCAAGTCCGCCCTTGCCTAGGGGATGTCCAATGGAGGTCAAAGTCCGCCCATGACCTAGGGTTGAATCATCAAGCATGGCAAAATAATTTCCAACTCCACCAAAGCCTAAAGAACATGTCCAAAGGAGAGGTTAAGTCCGCCAAGCACATAGAAAGCACATCCAAACATCGGGTAACGTCCACCTAGCATTATGAAAGGTATGGTAAAAACTCTCTCCAAACTCCGCCCAAGGTAAAGTGTAAAGTCGCCTTGATTAACATGAAGTCTGCCCTACCCAAGAAACAATGTCCAATGAAGGTTAAAGTTTGCCTAGCATGATGAAAGGTATGGTAAAAACTCTCTCCAAACTTCTCTCAAGGTAAAGTGTGAAGTCGGCTTGATCAACATGAAGTTCGTCCTGCCCAAGAACATGTCCAAAGGAGGGGTTAAGTCCACCAAGCACATAGAAAGGACATCCAAACATGGGGTAAACTCCACCTAGCATGATGAAAGCTTAATGACCACCAAAGGATGATGTTCAAGTTAGGCTCAGATGAAGTTCGCTAGTAAAGGACTGCAACCAAAGTCGAAGATCAACTCCAAATGGAAAAACATTACAGATACCAACCTCGGGCATGTAGATTTCAAAGACTTCAAGAGAAGAATGTAAGGGCATGATGGATATTTAAAAACACCTATTGCTCATCGGATGATGAGAAACGACATCGTACAAGTAGCTAGATTTCCACCGACTATCGAATGTGTTGAACTGATGGTTGAATGTGCTATACACTACAATGCACAAGAAAGACAAATCATTGCGCTGGATGGTAGAATATTGGCTCATCTTGGAGAGTTATCCATTTAGGAAGTATTTGGGATACCAAATTACAACAAGACTTCCTATAAAACTAAATAAGACACCCAAAAACTTTATGAGGACCAGCTTGAGCTTTGCGCAACAAATATCAACAAGTCATGGTTAGAAAAGCCAAGGCCTTCTCTCAAGAAAGTACCAAAAAAGTTGTTGCACAGAGACTTCAAAGAAGAATATGGTGACATCATCTTACTACTGAACAGAGTAATGGGCAGCCCTCAAGGTGCGCCATTTGAAACCTGGATGTACTATTTTATTGATGAGATCACCTCAGGTGTTAAGTCGATGTTCAATTGGTCACGAATAATCAGTGATAATCTTCACGAACAGCTGAAAAACCTCGAAAGGACAAAGGCATTTTACATGAGCTCATACATTGTCTACTTGTTGACTAGAAACTACAAAATATACTGGTCTAATTTGCAAAGGGATAGTAGGCAATGGAGAGAACGAGTTAAAGTCCTATGATTGTTACCCGAAGTTGCAGCTCAATGAAAAGATCCACTTCAAGCGAGTAAATGATGCATTCCTGATGTACATAACAAGGACACTGCAGGGAGGAACCCATCAGAGGTATTCTCATGAAGCCAAAAGTTTGATAAGCAAGTATGGATCCTGGTTTATCCAGTTTCCAAAGTTCACATACATAAGAATTCATGGACTCACCGGATGTCCTTATCGACTTCCAATCTATCCTACTAACAGAGTGATCTTGCTCGAGGTCCTTAGACAACTGGAAACATATTAGGGATTCCAAAGAGCTAAGCAAGAGGTGACTATTTCCTTTCCCTTCATCATGGGAAATATGCTAGAATCTTGCCCAACGGCATAGGCAGCTAAGAGTGCCAGGCTTGAAATGTAATGGTACCCATTCACTTTTTATCGGTCCAGAGCTGATTACGATCCTCATAACCATATTGGATCAATGAATGGAGAAAGATACAGACATAGGGTAGACCTAGAAGATTTTTAGGCAAATGTTGCTGATGAGTTTGACATCAGGAAAAGACTATGGTCTAGACTGCCAGTAAGCTTGATCAAAACAACTGAACTTTTCCATGGGCCTGATCGGTTGGAAGATGATGGAGAATACACTCAGTCGTGCTTTGACGAGAATGCACCTCTTCCTCCTGTGAAATGGTCAGAACCAGAGCACGTAGATTTAGCCACATTGATGCTGCCAGTTGTAAAGTATTCACAATGGTGGCTCGATCAGCAAGTTCATGGGCTAAGACGAAAAATCTGACCATGACTTATAACCCCATGGGTGAAATAGAAGCATATTCTTCAAATGCAGAGGTATCTCAAAGTGTTGGACTAATTGAAAGCACTAACACCAAGAAAAAGAAGGAAGAAGTTTGAAGCTCTTCAAAGACAAAGGGCAAGACAATTATAAATAAAGGACCTGCTCAAAAGAAATAGAGACTAGAACCATCTCATTCTGCCGCATCTGGGAATGTAAACAATGTATTAACTATTGTTAAGTCATTGGCTGAGACAAAGATTCCTTCTCCGTTCCATGGAGGAAATGTAGAGTCAATCCATCAGGAAGATGAAGAGGCCTCATCTCCTATAGGCAAAGAAATATTGGAGTCAAACAATGGAATGAATGTTTTGGACAATGAATTTCAAGAGGGAATGATTTTCGCTCTTCGAGGAGTTCAAGATATCACATGTGAACAAAACAATCATGAAGAGGAAGGCATTGAGCAGCCTACTATTCCTAATTGGTTGAGGGAAAGGTTGAAGATGAAGACACAAATAGAGGTTCAAGAAGAAGATGATACGGCCGATTTCTTGGCCAGATTCGAAAATGTTGCTGCAAAGAAGCCATCCTAGAAGTTTTCCACCATCCAAAGAGATGAAACAGGTTGTTGTACAGTCCAGATTGATGTACCAAAAGTAGACAAGGCAAAGGAGGATAGTATGAAATCACTACTATGAACTTGGAACCAACTACAAAAGCTCAAGAGGTTAAAGACTTAGATAATTCAGTTGCTTTCATGAAGACAAGAATAAACAAGGAGGTAGGAAAGAAAAGATAATACAAAAAGGAAGTTGAGCACCTAAAGGAATAAATTCAGCACTTGACCAGGCCACTTAACCAAGCCAATCCAGCAGCTCCTTTGCTTTTGAATTCTTCACAAGAAACAATCAAAGATTTTGGAGAAGAAGTGGTGACCACCAGAGAAACCAAGGAGTGGATGGAAAGCATAAGTAAAGAAGCAACCACATTTGTGGAAGGATTAGCATTAACATATGGACAACCCTCCCCTTTACTCTCCTGAATTACAAGTATGGTAGAAGCATGGGTTGAACTCGAGGCGATTTAGGACAGAATTATCTCGTGCCTTAGAGTGCTAAAAGGAATTCCGAAGCAGGAATTAGTTGATGGAAACATGATTGCAGCAGGGGCTGCATACGACTTCAACTATTGGCAGTGGATGTTGGTTGCACGAAGTGAAGTCTTGGAAAAAGTGATGAAGATTGATAGTGTCAAAGTTGAGGAGCAGATAAAAGAGATTCATAATAAGATGTTCCTCGTAGCTGCAGATGTGCTTGAGAAGGAAACAATCCGAGAAAATGATATGCAGATGGAAAGTCTAAAGCTCAAAAGTCTGGAAATTTTCTTCTCCATCACTAGACCAATCCTAAAACAGAATTTGACTAAGGCATCAAACCTCTTGTCCATCTGGGATGTCTTCCAAAGATAGGAATTGGATTGGGAAATTGCTTTTGTTGTGTGTGTAGATGAATTGGATGAATTGTAATTCAAGGGTTGGGCATTGGTTGATGTGTAGTCATTGATATCAACATATTCTTTTGTGCATTCCAGTGTTGCAGTTTGGTTGAATGAGTTGGTTTAGCCTATGTGTTCCAGATGAGCTGATGCAGATTAAAGGGTTTTTGGTATGATGTTAGTAGATGGTTCATTACCATTTGCAGAGGTCCGCATGTTGATGTGATCAAGTTATGAGATCCGGTATTGAGCATGTGATTCAGTTGTTCGTGTTATTCAATATTTTGGTTTATGCTCCGTACTGGTCCGGAACTGTAATATCTTTAGTTGCAGATGTGTTGGATGTATTCTGGACATTAATGTGTGTCCTTAGTTTGATCGGTTCATGATTTGGAAATCCACAAGTGAATCTTACAAGTTGACAGTCAGTTATGTTGGTATTCTTGAGCTCTGATAGTGAGATGATGATGATCCGAGTTGTTGCGGTTGATGTGGTGCAATTCACATTGCTTGTGAATATCTCTAGATCATGTTCTATGTGTATCGGTAGTCCACATTGATTATTGTGCACGTTATTGAAGATTTTCTTTGTCCGGTGATGTTCTTTGTGTTATGCGACATTCTTGTTGGTTGTAGAGTGTTGCAAATGATTGAGGCATAATTGTTGGTGGTGTTGCGTATTTGCAGTATTGATTTGGGTCCAAACTATGTCTTAGCCGACATCGTTTTGGTCCGCACGCATTGTTGTAGCATGTGAGGTTATTATTTTGTAATTTGTATTAAGGCTTTGGATGACCTTGAAATATAGGTTGATGACTTGTATAAATGAATGAAATAATCATCAAAAGATATGATGCTATGTGCGAATATTGTATCAATCATTAAGTAGTAGGGAATTTGTGTGAAGTGTGCGAAGAAATGTGTTGTAGAGAAGATTTGACAGTGAGCTTAACCAGAACTCTACTCAGGCATATGGAGATGCTATTTTCACAGTTCATGTAATCCGAATTGTTGTCTGAATGCTTTTGTAAGTCAATGAGACTTTCTGTAAGGCAGTGAGCCTTCCCTAAAGGTTGTAGCCTTTCTCGATTTCTTATTTGAGCAATGAACTCTAGGCAGTGTGTCTGAATGCATGTGCATTCCCCATTGTAATATTTCACTTACTCCTAACAAGGTATTATCTCATTGTCGGTAGGTTCCCACTGTGGTTTTTCACTTAACCGAGTTTTCCACGTCAATAATCTTAGTGTTGTGTGTGTTATTGATGTGGTGTTGTTTCATGCTTTACCTATTAATTATCAGATCTGATTTGTGGTTTAAGTTGCAGTAAGTTCTTGTGCAAACTAATTCACGCCCCCCCCTCTCAATTTGTTGCAACGTTGACAACAATTGGTATCAGAGCTAGATTCTCCAAAAGAAGCTTCACCGCTTGAGGAGATCCGGGATGGCGACCTTTGCTTTCAAGAAGGATAGTCTGAGATTTGATGGAACTAACTACACTCTCTGGAAAAGCCAGATGCAATATCATTTGAGATGCATTGGAGAAGAGTACTGGAAGATTACTAAGAATGTATATAATGTTCCTCAGAATGGTCATACTACTCCGGATGAGAGAAAGGAAGCAGAATTCAATATTAGAGCAAGGAAGCATTGTTGAGTGCGTTGTCAAAATCCGAAATGACTAATGTGATGGACTTAGAGACTGCTCACGAGATCTGGATAAAATTGGAAAACTTGCATAAAGGTGATAGTCATGTGAAGATTGCTAAGTTGCAGAGCTTGAAGGTTAAATATGAGAACTTGAAGATGAGTGAAGATGAGAACATTACTTCTTTTATGCAAAAAGTGAATGAGCTTGTGTGTGGAATCAGATGTGCTAGTGGAGTATTAGAAGAATCTGAGATTGTTGTTAAAGTGTTGAGATCCTTGTCTCCTTAAAAACATAAAGGTACTGCTATTGATGAAATCCGGACTGTGACAAGAGACATGTTGATTGGTAAGCTCGCTGCTTTTAAGTTGAGTGAGTTTGGAGACTCTTCCTAAGACTGAATCTGCATTCAAAGCTACTGTTTTTGGGAAGAGGACATATGATCCAAGAGAAAGTTCTACAAGAGTATCCAGATATGAAAAAGAGATGAAAGAGAGCTTGAGGAGCTTGAAGCACTTATTGCCAAAAGATTGCCTAAAGGTGTCGGTAAGTATGAAGCAAAGTTACCTCTTAAATGCTTTTCATGTAATAAGATAGGACATTTTGCATCAAGGTGTTCGGAAAGAGATAGAAATCCTAAGAAGCCACTTAAGCCATATAAGCCTAAATATCAGAAGAAGTGTTATTATGCTACTGATGAAGGTGTGACAGATGATGAGTCGGATAAGGGGAATTCGGGAGATGAATTTGTGTTCATTGCTATCAAGGAAGATGATCATGTAACTACAAATTCTACAAGCTGCATTAATGAGGAGAAAGCTTTGGCTGCTAAAGTTGAGGAGAAAGATGAATGGGTAATTTGCAATGGTTGCTCTCATCATATGACAGGTGATAAGAGTAAATTTGTAAATCTGGAAAAGTATGATGATGGTATAGTAAAATTTGGTGATAACAAAGCTAGTGTAATCCATGGTAGAGGTTCTATTTCTCTTGATGGTAAGCACAATACTGATGATGTGTTGTATGTTGAAAGTTTAAAGCATAATCTTTTGAGGGTTGGTCAGATGGTTGATAAGGGATATAACTTGCAATTCAAGAATGGCAAAAGTGAGATCTTGAGTAGCTCCGGAACTGAGATTGCCTCAAGTACAAAGACCAAAGGTAATATCTCACTTGAATGTTGGTGGTAAAAGTTGTTTGATTGGTCAGATTGATGAAAGTTGGTTATGGCATAAAAGAATGTTTCATGTAAATTTTGACTGCATGGTGAAGACAAGTTCTACTCAAGCAATAAGAGATCTACCGAAGCTAATAAAGCCTCCTAATCTGGTATGTAAAGAATGTCAATTAGGGAAGCAGACAAGAGTAACTTATAAGAGCAAACAATATAATTCTAATGGATTGTTGGATCTTGTGCATACTGATCTGTGTGGTCCTTCTAGAGTAAGAAGCTTGTAGGGTGACAAGTATTTCATATTGCTGATTGATGATTATTCAAGAATGATGTGGGTTACCTTCTTAAGAGAGAAGTCTAAAGCATTAGAGAAGTTCAAAATTTTCAAAGCTAGAGTTGAAACTAAGACTGGATTGAAGTTGAAGTATCTGAGATCTAACAAAGGTGGAGAATTCACTTCCGGTGAGTTTAATGCATATTGCGAAGAGCATGGAGTTAAGAGACAATTATCTACTCCGAGGACACCACAGCAGAATGGTGTTGTGTAGAGAAGGAATAGAACAGTTCAA
Source organism: Cryptomeria japonica (assembly GCF_030272615.1). Taxonomy (NCBI): domain Eukaryota; kingdom Viridiplantae; phylum Streptophyta; class Pinopsida; order Cupressales; family Cupressaceae; genus Cryptomeria; species Cryptomeria japonica. Next base: position 340,884,945 of record NC_081410.1, read on the forward strand.
GAAGTTGTTAAAACCAAGATGATTGAAGGAAATGTACTGCATGGGTATTGAAGAGACGCTGTAAAAACTGTAGTATACAATCTTAACCAAGTAAATGTCAAAGTTGATACTAGTAAGACTCCTTATGAGTTATGGTTTGGTCATGCTCCTACTGTTAGATATTTCAGAATTTTTGGTAGTAAATGCTATATCAAAAGAGATGAAGATCTTGGAAAGTTTGATGCTAGATGTGATGAAGGAATCTTTCTTGGTTATTATACTAGAAGTAAGGCCTACCGGTGTTATAATAAAAGATTGAGGAAGATTGTTGAAAATACTAATGTGAAGGTTGATGAAGGTAATATAAGACAGATTAGATCTTGCGGATATGATTCTGATGATCAGGACGCCAGTTCAGACAAACGAAAACAAGTGCAGACCCTAAGTCAATTTCAGATTGATCAGGAAAAGTCAGAGAATGAATAAAGGTGTGATGACTAGGAGAAGACTTGCTAAAGGAATTTGTTTGATTTCTAAGATTGAGCCTAAAAATGTTGATGAAGCATGCAAAGATGAATATTGGATTAAAGCTATGGAAGAAGAATTGAATCAGATTGAGAAAAATGATACATGGATTCTTGTTCCTAGACCTATGAATAAAAATGTAATTGGAATTAAATGGGTATTCCGGAATAAGTTGAATGAACAGGGTGAAGTTGTTCGAAATAAAGCTAGACTTGTTTGTAAAGGTTATTCACAGATGGAAGGAATTGACTATGAGGAGATTTTTGCTCCGGTGCCTAGAATTGAAGTTGTTAGATTATTTCTTGCCTATGCTGCTCATAAAGATTTCAAGGTTTATCAGATGAATGTCAAATCAGCATTTCTTAATGGTGAGTTGGAAAAAGAATCCTACATCAAGCAACCGGATGGATTTTAGCTGATAGATAAAAAGGACATGGTTTGCCGATTGAAGAAAGCAGTGTATGGATTGAAGCAAGCCCCTAGAGCTTGGCATGCCAAACTGGATAAGTATTTGATGAAGCTTGAATTCAATAAAGGTACTGCTGACAGTAATTTTTATTTCAAGATTGATCAGAATAACATTTTGATTGTTGATGTTTTTGTTGATGACATTATCTTCGGAGGAAATGATTGCCTATGTAAGAAATTTGCTGAAGAGATACAGAATGAGTTTGAGATGTCTATGATTGGCGAAATGAAATTCTTTCTAGGATTGCAAATTACTCAGCTGGATAAAGGTATTTTCATATCTCACTCCATGTACGTGAAGGAATTGTTGAAGAAATTTGGTTTTGAGGACTCTAAACCAGTTGGTACACCTATGGTGACCGGATGTAAGCTAACAAAGGATGATGATTCTCTGAAAGCTAATCAGACCAGATATAGATCTATGATTGGTGGATTGTTGTATTTAACTCAGACTAGACCTGATATAATGAATGTTGTGTATCATGTTGCTAGATTTCAAGTTGATCCTAAAGAATCTCATGTTACTTCTATAAAAAGGATATTCAGATATTTGAAAGGGGCAGTTGATTTTGGTTTGTGGTATCCTAAGAATGATGACTTTACCTTGAGTTCTTTTACAGATGTTGATTGGGCAGGTGATGTTGATGACCGGAAAAGTACTACAAGCGGTGCATTCTTTTTGGGTAAGAAGTTTGTTTCTTGGGCAAGTAAGAAACAGAATGCTATTTCTTTATCTACTGTAGAAGTTGAATACATTGTTGCTGCTAGCAATTGTACTCGGGTAATTTGGATAAAGCAGATGTTAAAGGATATAGGCGTTATTTATGATGAGCCTATTGCTATATACTATGATAATTCAAGTGCTATCAATATTTTGAAGAATCTGGTGTTGCATTCCAAAACAAAGCATATATAAATCAAGATTCATTTCTTGAGAGAGAAGGTGAATGAGAAAGAAGTCAGACTGGAGTATGCATCTACAAAGGAACAGATTGCAGATATCTTTACGAAGCATTTGCCTAAAGATACTTTTGAGTATCTCAGAGAGAAGTTAGAGGTAATTGCCCCTCCTAATGAGAACTAAGATGCATGGATTTGCATCAGTCCAATGAACTTTATAGAGATATTTTGTGATCCGGATTGATGAGTGAGGTTGCTACTCAGGGGGAGTAATCAGTGTTGGGTCAGATGTACAAATTTGTGGGGAGAGAATCTTGATTCTTGAGCCTTTGTCATTGATGTCAAAGGGGGAGAGAAGCATGTGAAAAACTTTGTGGGAGAGTAGAGCATTTTGAAATTTGTGACTTGAGTTGTTTGTCGAAGGGGGAGCTGATCTTTGTGATTTTGAGGGAGATTGTTGTGAGTTGATTTCTTTCTTTGCATTGATTGTTTTTCACATTCATATGTTGCCATCAATGCAAAAGGGGGAGATTGTTGGACATTGGTTGATGTGTTGTCATTGATGTCAACATATTCTTCTATGTATTTGACTGTTGCAATTTGCCTAAATGAGTTGATTTGGCCTGTGTGTTGCAGATGAGCTGATGCAGATTAAAGGGTTTCTGGTATGATGTCAGTAGATGGTTCCTTACCATTTGCAGAGGTCCACATGTTGATGTGATCAAGTTATGAGATCCGGTATTGAGGATGTTATTCAATTGTTCATGTTATTAGGTATTCTGGTTTATGCTCAATACTACTCTGAAACTGTAATATCTTTAGTTGCAGATATGTTGGATGTACTCTAGACGATGTGTGTCCTTAGTTCGATTGGTTCATGATTTGGAAATCCACAAGCAAATCTTTCAAGTTGACAGTCAGTTATGTTGGTATTCTTGAGCTCCGGTAGTGAGATGATGATGATCCGAGTTGTTGCGTTTGATGTGGTGCAATTCACATTGCTTCTGGAATATCTCTAGATGGTGCTCTATGCGTATCGGTGGTCTACATTGATTATTCTACGTGTTATTGAAGATTTTCATTGTCCGGTGATGTTCTTCGTGTTATGCAACATTCTTGGTGGTTGTAGCGTGTTGTGGATGATCAAGGTGTAATTGTTCGAGGTGTTGCGTGTTTGCAGTATTGATTTGGGTCCAGACTATGTCTTACCCGACATCGTTTTGGTCCGCACGCATTGTTGTAGCGTGTGAGGTTATTATTTTGTAATTTGTATTAACGGTTTGGCCGACCTGGAATACAAGTTGATGACTTGTATAAATGAATGAAATAATTATCGAAAGATATGATGCTATGTGCGAACATTGTATCAATCATTCAGTAGTAGGGAAGTTGTGCAAAGAAGTGTGTTGCAAAGAAGATTTGATAGTGAGCTTAACTGGAACTGTACTCAGGCATATGGAGATACTATTTTCGCAGTTATGTAATCTGGATTGTTGTACGAATGCTTTTGTAAGTCAGTGAGATTTTTTGTAAGGCAGTAAGCTTTCCCTAAAGGTTGTAGCATTCCTGGGTTTCTTATTTGAGCAGTGAGCTCTAGGAAGTGTGCCTGAATGCATGTGCATTCCCCATTGTAATATTTCACTTACTCCTAACAAGAAATTATCTCATTGTGGGTAGGTTCCCACAGTGGTTTTCCATGTCAAGAATCTTGGTGTTATGTGTGTTATTGATGTGGTGTTGTTTCATGCTTTAACTATTAATTATCAGATCTGATTTGTGGTTTAAGTTGTAGTAAGTTCTTGTGCAAACTAGTTCACCCCCCCTCTCAGTTTGCTGCATTGTTGCCAACATCAGGGTCAATATGCTGCCGCATGTCACAATGGAAGAGGTCAACCTAACAGTGTCCAAATTCGTTGAACATTCTGCTGCCCAAGAAGATAAGGATGCGCCCTCCTAGGAGATAGCTCCTCGCACCACTTGTCTAGCATGCATTTGTCTCTGGTTTTATTTTGAGAAACCCTAATTAGGGTTGTGGTGTCTTAATCTCGACCGTTGATCTTAGATCGATCTCGGCCTTTCATTTGTTTTCAGAAACTCTATATAAACTCTCATTCTCCCATTTCATTGTTGTGGAGAGATTTATGAAATGGTTGCTTAGAGCTAATTGAATAATAAAAACTTCATTTGTAGATTTTGCTTTGAAGTCTTATTGTTATTAAGTGGTTGCATTGTTGCATACTTTCGTCAACAATAGAATAGATTCGCTTAAAGTAGATTTGCGTTCAAAGTTGATAGATGAATGAAGGATTTGATAGTTTAGATTGGTGAAACTTTGCTCATACTTTCTTTGGATGGGTGATTTTCGTTCAATGTGTAAAGTTAGCCTGAGCTTATAATGTGGATGCTTTAACTTTTACTTGGAGTATATATTGTTCGATTGATGGTATTGTTCCCAAGTATAAAAATCTTAAGCACAACCTTAGAAGATTGCACCTGCTTTGTGTAGTTGTCCTAGTGTGGCGAAACAAAGTGTTGTTATTAGTTTCACCCAGTCTTTGCCGTCTCTTGAGTTCATTAGGAGTAGTATAAATTTCTAAATCTCTTATCCTTTTTATCCTTTTTTTTTAAGAAGTCCCAAAATCTTAAAATCCAAAACAAACAAAAAAAGAGCAGTTGTTGTTAAATCCATTCCTAGCTTGTGAATGATATTTTTTTTGAAGCGTAAGTCCCCCTTGTATTTGAGCATACATAACCAAGGAAGCTATCCAACATAAAGTCGCCTGTACGCACATACAGACCTTGGAGTCGTCGTGTGGTCTTACTTTGCAATCTAGGCACACGTAGTGATTTTGTTCAGGAGAGGGTAGAGTGTCCTTGACATTTTATTCTAATGTTCGGTGAATGATAAAACATACACCAACACGTACCAGGCCTCCAAAGTCAACCTTCAATTTTGCGCTTTCGGAGCCATATCTTGCACATCCAGACTCCGTTTTCAACTTCCAAATATCGTCAGAAATCTCTCAGATTCCTCTATCCATATATTAGGTCTATTCTTCCAACTTGTGCTCCAAGTGCATTTTATTGAGATTTTTGTGTTTTACTCTATACTCAATTACTTGGATATTTTGGCAGTTTGGATGGAACTGTTTGTTGGTAAGGATTGTATTTCTTGTGCTTTACATGTGCTGAGATTATTGGGGTCTGATAAGTTCATTTGAGGAGGTATCATGGGTTTTTATGTTCATCCTTCAGTTGCCTGCCTGGCTAAGGGCAATTATGAGTCTTGGCGACATGGCATCGTGATACATCTCAGGTGTCTAGATATGTTGCCCTATTTGTATGGACTCATACCTGAACCAGCAACTTCAAGAGGTAAACCAGCTTGGGACAATTTCACAGACAATGTTGTAGGTGTGATTTGTTCTAGTGTTGATTATGGCACTATGTGTTCTATATTAGACCTTGAGTGTCCTCGTGCACTTTCGACTCGCCTTTGGGAGATCTTTGGAGACCCTCATATCTCTCCATTTCCAGAGGATCTTGAAGGAGATTGTCTTCTTCCCCTTGCAAATGCAAATTTCATGCCCTATGATGATGATGCTAGAGGAGCTTGAGTATATCAAAGGTCTTGCATGTTTCAATGATCAAAGGCCTATTTTCATGTTCCTACTCCTCACATTGAGATCCCACCTCATCATCTTCATCTTCTGTTGTTCCTGATCAGATTGGCATTGGTTCATGCATAGCCCCCATTGATTCAATGCAGCAGGACATTGTTCTTCTAGACAGAGCTATTTCAGATTCATATCTTACAAACTTATCATCCTTGTTTGTGGAGTCTCATATTTTAGATCTAGAGGACATTGATCTCCTCTTTGTTGATAGCCACATCAATGTTGTTAGCTCATCTTTGTCGCCCATGGAGCTTGTTCTTCATCAGTTTTTGTAGAGTCCTAATTTGTCACCTCCTATTGTGATTGGGCATATACCTAATTGGTTTGTGGCATCATCATCTATCATGGACATAGTAGCATTTGAGCAATTTCCAAAGGCACATACAGTTTGGATTTTGATTCCTACATCTTCCAATTTATGGGAGTGGCTTCTTCAATCTCCAATGGATTGGTTTCTTCCGAAGGGGAGACATGTTATTTGCAAGCAATGGATCATGTTTTGTCTTTAGGCATTTGTCATTGGCTCAGGAGCTACTTCTACATTGGGGGGATTCTTATCCTCATTCTCTCTCTTATGGGGGGGATATTTATTGTACTTTTGTGACCAATTTTGTACTTGGGGGGGGACTTGGAGTCCTTCATCTTAGTCACATGTAGTGCCCTTTTCATTTCATTGCATCTCATTTTTGGAGAGGGGCTTTTTCCCATGTGGTTTTTCTCCATTTAAAGAGACCTCATTGGTGTGAGTTGCATTGTTTTGCATTGGTTTGTACATGAGTACCTAATCACGCCTTTGTTGCCAGGACTCATTCATGCATGCATTTTGCACTGATCATTTAGCTCTTTAGCTTATCCCTAAGTTAATCTTAAGGGGGGTGTTGGAGTAATTTTAGGACAGTTATCTAATTATTTATTAATTAGGTCCTTTAATTGCTTTTTCACTTAAGCTAAACTTATGTGCTTTATTTTATCTAGTTGTTCCACTTTTTTAGTCTGAGTTCACTTAGAGGCACTTCTAGTTAACTTTTTTAGCTTGTAATTGAGCTTAATTTACCTCCTACTTTGCATTGCTTTAGTTCTAATTTAAGGATTAGGGTATCTCTTGCTTTCTATAAAGCAATTCTTTCATTCATTGTAATTGTGCCTCCAATATTGTACCTTCAATATTGAATCTTCAATTGTTTTGTGCAATAATACAAAATACTCTAGTTGTTTGATCTCTTTTGTGTCATAGGTGTTTTGCTTGTAGATGATTCTCGGCTCCTGTGGTTGATCATCAACTTCTACAATTGAAACCAAAAACCTTTCCAGTTTGGATGCCACACTTGGAGTTGCTTGCCTATAACCCTAGGCACTACAAATTTGAGGTTGGGGTTTCATTTCCAGCAAGGAGAATTATTTTAATTTGTTGTTCATAGCGTTGGATCAGATCTGAAACAATTTCCAAAATTTCTATAAAGTATTTTGCAAGTGGCATGAGAAATTGGTATGTTCCAAAATTACCTTGCAATTAGAAAAATTAATTATTTGGTCCATTATTTCCATTTAGTATCCAATTATTTGTTGTAGTTCAACTTTCAGCAATTTATTTCATGTTATATGCAAAAACAAATAAAAATCAGAAACTCATCAAAACAAAACTAAAAAACAAACAAAAAACCTCTTCAAACACAAAATACAAAACATTGCACTTCCCAAGGGGGTGGGATACTACAGTGATATCAAAGCAAGCTTTTCTTGCTCTCTTGTTCGGAGATTCAAAGAAATTTAGTGTGATGATAATGGGTTCAACAAAGCGGAATATAAGGGAAGAAATATTAAGCATGTTTGAGGAATATGATACGCTTCCTCAACCCATTAAAATGGAATTACCTTTAAGTAGTTTCATGGACTTCCATCCAAGGCAACGCTTCAAGACTGATTTTGCAAAGAAACAATACCATATGATAGCTCTTACTCTATTTTCTCAAGAAGAGGAAAGAAAAACTTCAAGTGAGGTTTGCAAAAGTCTTCATGGTGAGTTCGCGAAAGTCTTCAAGAGCAAACTAATATAGTTATCCAAATTGGACCAATAAGAAATGAACAACTAACTAATCCAGCTTTCCTCTAGAAGCGGGTATCCCTTATCCTTTTCCTTTACAGAAAATTCAACGAATTTGGTCAGCATGGGGCCTAGCTCTTCCATTGGAACATGTGGCAAGATGTCAAGTTTATACTCCATAAGGTCCATGTCATCATCACATGTGGCAAAGGTAGTCATCCAATCAAGTTCAAGCTTTCAAAAACCACCTTCAATGGACAAGAAAGAGGATGCCTTCCTAAAATGTTGTCCTTGGCTCAAATTTGAGGAAATGGAGAAGTTGCTTTTGAGGAAATGGAGAAGTTGCTTTCGACTTTGGTTTTCAAGTTTTCCACCTCCAAGTCTTTGTCTCGGACTTCTTCCTGATCAAATACATTAGCAATCATGATGAACACCTTATCCTAGATAGCCTTGATTGCTTCTTCAATTTTGGTAACATCATGTTTCATCTTTTCCAAGACCTCTCCCCTGGCCACTAAGGCATAATACCATGTATTGAAATCATAAAACGTTGCAGCATCAACTACTCTTTCTCTGATCAAAATCAAATTAGGAATTGCATTCAACACCTCCAAACATGATATTGTTTTCTTTTGGATGGTTTGAAACTCCTCCCAAAATTCGGCTATGCACTGAATTCTGAATAGGAAGGAAGTGAGTTGTCCATGAACTTGTGCTAGCTCTTCCATGAATTTGGTGGCTCTATTTGCAATTTTCTCAATCCATTCCTTAGCCTCTTGAGTTGTTACCTTCATCCCTTTGAAATTTTCAACTCACTCCTATGGGAGAATCAATGGCGGAGCAACTACTGCTGCTTCTTTGTTGATTGGGTTTACCAAGTGCTGGATGTAACCTTTCAATTGTTCATTCTCTAACTTAAATTTATTTTTCTTTTAAACTTCTTTTCTTAGCCTTTCCTTGATGGTGCTGATTGGCATGTCCAACTATTGGACCTCCTGCTCCTTTGTGGTAGGACCTATGTCCACATTCATCACCTTATATTCTTGAGGTGCAATGTCCTCTTCAGATTTATCAACTTTAGGAACAGCCACCTATACTAAACGAAATCGTGTACTATCCTTATCAAGTAAGGAATATGTCTTTGCCCTCTTAGCTTCTACAGGTCGATTCAGTTTGGCTAAGAACTCTGCTGAATTGTCCACTAGTTGGACTTCTACAATAGTCTTTTTCTTCATTCTCTGTAATTACCAAGTTGGCACTATTGGCTGCTCAATGTCATTGTCCTCTAGATTTTCTTCATTTTCTTCACTCTCTCCAGTTCCCTTGAGGGCGGAAATCATTCCTTCCTGAGAACCCTCTTCCAAAATTTCCATTTCAAAATTTCCCAAGTCCATATCTGCTATTGTTATTGGATTATAATGAATTGTTTGTTGTTGGATGCATTATGTATTTTGTTCCTCTTGAACTGGACGAGGCATTTCCTTTTCAATTTGTTGATTGCCTACAGCTGGAGCCTTGCCCCAACTAGTGGATGATCCAACTTCTTCTATCAAAGGAGTGATGACTGCGGAAGTTGCCTTACTTGATTTTTCCTTCTTCTGCTTTGAACCTTTTGTTGCTAATCAAAAGGATGTTTATAGTTTTTTAGGTCATGTTGGATATTATCAACGGTTTATTCAAAATTTAGTAAAATTGCCTCACCTATTTTTGTCTTGTTAGGTAAAGATGTTTCTTTTTCATGGATTGAAGAGTGTTAGCAAGCCTTCGAAGTAATCAAGGTGAATCTTATTTCAACACCTATATTACATGGACCAAATTGAGAGTTGTCATTTCATATCCACACCGATGCCTCAAATAATTCAATGAGAGCAATACTTGGACAAAAGGAAAAATCACTCTTTTACTCCATTAATTACATCAATAAGAATTTATTGGTGCTAAGGTGAGTTATGTTGTTACTGTAAAAGAGTTTTTGGCCGTCATATATGCAATAAAGAAAATTTGTCATTACATAACTGATTATAAATTCTTAACCCATATTGATCACTCTGCAAAGATTCTTGATGAATAAACCAATAGTTACAAGAAGAGTAATTAGATGGTTACTCTTATTGCAAGAATTTGATATAACTATACCTAATAAGCCTGGTCAGAGCAATGTGGTTATAGACTTTTTATCCAAGTTACAACAAGAGGATGAACCTATGCCTGTTGATGATGCTTTCCTAGATGAGCACCTTTTTGCTATCTCAGTGAAGAGTACATGGTTTGCAAACATTGCGAACTACCTAGTCACATGCAAGTTTCCTCCACACTTCTCCCCAAGAGAGTGTCGGAAACTTGGACTTAGTGGCCAAAATACATGGATCAATGGATTGCTTTTCCGAACCAGCATCGACAATGTCATGTGATGATGTGTAGCTGAAGACAATGTCTTCAATATACTTCATGCATGTCATACAGAACCTTGTGGAGAACATTTCACGGCTCAAAGAACTGCCAACAAAGTTCTTAATGTTGGATATTACTAAGCTACAATCCACAAGGATTGTAAACAATATCTTCAGCATTGTGATAAGTGTCAACACATGGTTCGCCCTACACATTCTCATGAAATGCCCTTTACACCCTCATCTTTCTATTGAACCTTTTGAGAAATGCTGTTTGGATTTTGTAGGGCCAATCAACCGCCCATCCAAAAAAAAGGAATATATATTGGTTTGTACTGATTATGTGACTATATGGGTAGAGGTTGTCGCATTGAAACATGCAAGAGACACTAAAGTTGTTGACTTCCTATACTCCGAGATTTTTACCAAATTTGGTGTACCTAAAGAAATTGTCACAGATCAAGGACCTCAGTTCACATTCGAGTTGATTTTTGCTCTCATTCAAGAGTATGAGATTCGGCACTGCAAGTCTTCACCATATCATCCTTAAGCTAATGGACAAGTTGAAGTAACTAATCGGGAGCTTGAAAACATTCTTACAAAAGACAGTTGCACTTCATAAGAAAGATTGGGCAGAAAGACTCCCTACAGCAGTGTGGCCTTACCGGACGACATGGAAGACCACTACTGATCTGACACCATATGAACTTGTCTAGGGTAAAAAAGTGGCTTTGCCAATCAAAATTGAGGTAAAAACTCTTTGTACTGCTCTCAAACTAGGAATGAAACTCACTGATGCTCAAAACAAAAGAATTGCTCAACTTCATTCCTTGGATGAACTACAGCAACAAGCTCTTTTCCATGCAAAAATAGTTCAAAAATTGTTGGCATTTGTGATGAGTATGTTGACATGATGATATTATGTTGTCATTAATGTCAATATGTTGGAGAAGTGAACCAGCAATATGCTGAAATGTGAACCGGTACAATGTGGTGAACCGGTATATGTGCAAAGCAATGAACAGGTATATTGAAGCTAAACAGTTGGCGAAGTGAACCGGTATAGTGGTATAAACCGGTACATTGAGCAATAGGTGAAGTGGTATGTTTGTCCAAGAGAACCAGTATGATGAAATGTGAACCGGCATATGGAATGTTCTCTATGAAGACTTAACATGATATGACTACTGGTTGGTAGTCTTAGCTTAAGGGTTTCCGGTTGAAGTGCTCCAAGCCTACGTGACTCAACCGATGACATTGTGTGATGAGTTAGCATTGTAATGAAGATCTGATCGTGTTGCCACGTCAGCTTGAGCGCGTGAAGGATCTTGCATGAAGGAGATTGATCCTATCTACCTTGGGAATGTGCGAAGTCCCTGTAAACGGTGGAGAACGTGTGATGGGTTACAAGCCGCCATGAAAACGGTGAAGAATGAACGATGGAGAATGTCTTGAGATATGTTCAAGACTTTTGTATTCAAATGCAAAGTGTTCAATGGCCAGGATTGAACCGCCTGAACTGCTTAACCTAAATGTTTAGGGTTTAGGGTTTATGCTACCGACCTATCTGTTTCCTATAAGGTCGATGTTGTGTTTCTTTTTGAGGTTGTTGGCAAATGGTGCGTGTGTATCTAAGTGAAAAGATACGTGATTCTTGCCAGACCAGAAGAGATAAGAGGATTGATTCCTGCATTGTGTGAGTGCAAAAGGAAGGAACTTAAGTGGATCTGCACTAGGCATTGAGTGCTATTATCAAATCATTGTAATACCTGTTGATCTTTAACCACTTCAACAGTTGGAAAATCCCTTAACCGGCTAGCGTTAATCAGCTTGTTGTAAATCCTTTAACAAGGTGACTCAAACTAATTGAGTTCTTGAAATCCTCTAACAAGGTAACCTTTAACAGGGTTTAACCCTTAACCGGGTATTTAGCCATCCCTTAACCGGGTGATCCCTAACAGGATCGGTTCCTAGCAGAACTTGTTGTAACAGTCTTTAACCGGACTAGGCTCCTAACAGAGCGGACTTCTAAAGAGTTCAAAAGCAGCTTGTGGGTATTCATCCCCACCGTGGTTTTTCCCAGTTGGGCTTCCACGTGAAAAATCAGTGTGTCATGTGTAGTATTTTTCATGTGATGATTTATGTGATTTGTGTCTGAAGGTAAATCATGTTGAGCTAGTTGTTATTATATTTCTGTAGACTACCTATTCAAGCATAAGGGTGAAATGGAAGTGTAGTATTAAGTTGAGTGGAAAACTAAGTGATTAACCGGTTAACGCTTGTCACAGTCATTCCTAGCCTTACCGGTCACATTCTGTTTTAGACCGGCTTTACTGTCTGTCAGACATTTGCAGTGTTTGCAATCAAACTGGTTCGGGAAAAGTTTTTGTGCCTGTACTGATTCACCCCCCCCCCCTCTTAGTACTAGTTTGGTACTTATTGTTCATCATTGAGTTATCAAAAACAATGTGCTCTCTCACATGATCGTTTCATTTGACAACAATCATTCCAGTCAAGAGATTGGGCACTATTATTGATTCCAAATTTGAAGATTTTAAAGGAAAATTCCACACTAAATGGCTAGGGCCTTATGAGATTGAGGTTGTCTATGACAATGGTGAAGTCAAGCTCCGCACTGTGGATTACAATCGCATGGCCCTTATTGTTAATGGGCATGCTTAAAGTTGTACAAGGGGCTTATTTCCAAAGAAAATTTTGTTAAAAGTTTGACAAAGGAACTCCATGTTCTTGATAGAATTCATGTTGCCTCATTTCATATCCCTTAGGTACTTGTATTATTTTTAAAAAAAAGCAATAAAAGATTCAACAATGAAAACCTTTGGACATTGTTGGCCAGTTGTGATTAGAAAACTAGGTATCTGGCAAGTCATAACTGTTGGTTGAAAATTTTGTACACTTGGGGAAATATACAAAATTGTGGTTTCAACCACAGCAAACGAGTAAAAACTCTCCTAATTAAGAGAAGGCTCCCCCCATCTAACTAAAACTGAAATAAAAACAGGATGGTACAGCAGTCTTCCTTCTTTCTTCAAGAAAGGCAATATCCTTTTCTCTTCACAGAAAAGGATAGCAATTGAATATGAACAGCAGTAACTACTTTCAAGTGAAATGAGAGAAAGGAAATGAAGTTTCTTGAGAGTGCAAAGACTTTTGTCACTGCCTTCGGAATAAGACAGCAATATCAAGCTCAAAGACTTGACTATTGGAAGTCCTATCTACCGTTTGCTTATACTAAATTTTACAACAAATAAAAGATAACAGCTCAAAGACTGGAATAATCTATTCTTTCAACACAAAGATAAGAACTAATGCAAGTTCAAAGACCTGCTACTATTTCTTTATCAAACAGTAATTTTTCCTCAACAATAGACGCAAGCTCAAAGACTTGCTACTCCTTCTAGAGATTTTCATATTTTAATTAATCTTCTCTACTTGCAGCTCAAAGACTTCAAATCAGATTGGAATAAGCTCCCTTAGAAACACTTTGCATAGAAGAAATAAAAAGATTCAAACTCAAACATGTAGCTCAAAGACTCAAAACTTGAGTAATCCTTCTTTATTATTCTTCAATTCCTTCAATTCACATACATAAGCTCAAAGACTTCTTGCTGTAAATTTGGTATAGTTTTTACTTGCTTTCCCAAAAGATGATAATTACAATGGACCCCTCAAGTATTTATAGAAGAGGTGCCTTGAGAAAAAGGTGGGAGGATCCTAACTAACTTGAGAGATTCTCTCAACCACCAACACTCATTCAATAACTAACTGAGACTTCATTAACTAGCTAAGAGTTACTCCAACTAACTAAGACTTATTCCAACTACAGTCCTGATCAGACACAACTTGTAGTTGCCTTACATGTAATTACAAAAGTGCAAGTAATGTGTAACTTGCATTTTACAAAAATTACTTTTAGATGTAACTTGTCAAAACTAAATTACAACTAAAGATTACAAAAAAGGAATATTCAACTAAGCTTTGAAAAACACTTAAGTTGTATTTTATGAAGACACAAATCCTTGAAATTTCCGGATGCTCGCTTGTAGTTCCTCGGGATTCGGTTCATGGGTGTTCTTAGCAACAACCATAATCTTCACAATAGTGTCATGACAGCGGAGGAGCGCAGAATTGTTTTTATCCAGGATAGACTGGATTTCATACAGAAAGGCTTGGTGTTTCATCAATGCTTGAATCGAAGCTGTCGAGAATTGTTCGCTCCGCCATTCATTATGAATCCTCATCTGTAAATCAGCAAGAACTTCTTCTTCTGGAATCAGCTCTCCATCCTGACTTACTATGTTGCAAGAGGCCCTTTTACAATGTGAGACAATATCTAGGTAAACTTCGCCCCGAAATCTCTTTGCATCACCGATCTCCTCAATGAAGGATTTAAGAACAAGGGTCTTGTTTTCCAGGAGTTCTTCAAATTCCAAGTGCATAACCCTGGAAGAGATGATGGCATGCTCCTGCAAAATACTTAGCTGTTGTTGGGGCATGGTACGCTAGATTGTCAAACTTTCTTCAACACTTTCCAGATTCTTTTTGAAAGTATTAGAAGTTCGATCTAGTTTCTCCTCAACAGTTTCTAACTTAGACATTATTTGAAAAATGTCTTTCATTACTTGTACACATTGATCATGAAGTTGATCAACCCAGGAATCCAGTGCTTGTACTTTCTGAGCAGCCCTTTCCACTCCACGAATTGATTCTTGGGAACCAAAGGAACCTATGGAGTTACTCCCTTCAGCAGCAGGTTTTGTAATTTTATGAACGACCGCCATAAGCTGTCGGTTTTCCTCTTCTAGCTTGTCTTTCTTTGTTAGAAGATCATCACACCTTTGCACCAGTGAAGCAACTAGAAAACTGAGCATCATGTTTAATGACCTCATGCGTTTGCTTGCCCAACTCTATCCTTGTAACTTTATAATCAGCAGCTGACATTTCTTAAAGTGGCTTATCTGCAATAGGTTCCACAATTTCAGCTACCTTCATCTTGTTGCTATCAACAGTTACCCTAGAGATAGTCTTGGCCTTCTTAGCAACTTTGGATCTGGACTGTTTGAGTTGCTGGTAATCAAAGGCATCAGGTGAGATTTCTTGCTTCTTCCTTTTCGAGGTAAAAGAACTAAGCCATGGAGGCAAAGTCATCAACTCTCCTCCAGTCACAGCCGTAGGCAAAGGAGAAGCAGTTTCTATTTGAATCACCGTGGTCATCCTGGGAGGAATATCTGTTTGGACAGCGACCACGGTTTGCTCAGTTAGCAATGGGCATGAAGATTGCCCCATGAATTTTTCAAAACCAGAAGTGGAAGTATCAATTTTTGATAACTGGATGCAAGTAGAAATATCTTCAGGAACTTTCAACACACTTTCTTGTTGATGATCAGGAGATGGCTCGTATACTAAAATGGGAATTGCATTCTGAGGAGACTCATCCACAAGCAAATCAGGAGGAGAAAGAGGCGTCTCAATGGAAACTGGAGGAATGACCTCATGAGGCGAGTCTGAAACTGGAGACTTAGGAGCATCATCAGATTGCTGCCCCTCTTCTGGATTATCCAGATCAATCACCTGTACATGGAATCGTGATTTTTCCTTCCCACGAACAATTGTCTCCTCGGGAGGAAGCACTATTGCACGACTGACTCGTAACTTGATCCTTGTGCCCAAAGATGAAGCACCCTCCTTGTTGTCAATCTGAATCTCAGATTTCCGTCCCAGAGGCCCCGTAGAATCATCTTCTTTACCAACCTTGATTTTGATAAGTCTAACAGCATTACTTTTCAGCCATGCGTTAGTGTTGGCCAAGATAGGCTGAAATTTGTCAAGGATGGAGATGCACTCCTTGTGCGACCATTGGATCAAAGGAAGTGGAGCTTCCTCAACCCTCCGTGAAATGTATTCAAGATCAAGTATATGCCCGTCATCAATCATCCCTTGTGGGATATCTGCCAAGTTCAAATCAACAATTTGCTCAACAGTGAGCCTGCAGTAATCCATCTTGAGGACTTCGGCTTCTGTGCGGAGATCTACCCCGATGTCTTCAATGCGATGAACATGCACAAAGGATTTCTTGATTTTCTCCTTCATTCCTTCTATAATCAAAATCAGCTCTAGGTTTAAACCTTTTAAGCTTGATTTCCTGCAATTCAACCTCCATGGCCGTAGCCTTCATAGATGTGACAAGGGAGTATCGACCAATTTTCAATGGGTTTGTGGTAGAGATCTCCATTCCAACCTTGTGTCTAGCAGACTGAAAAGTGTGAACAGCCATGATCTGTCTTCCCAACTCCATAAGAATTATCTTATCGGTTGGATATCTCAGAAGCATGTATGGCTGACCATCATAGCATCCTATCCTCATATAGGTGAAGGTGGGAAATTTCAGAAACAAACACCCACACTCAGACACCTTGACCCATGCCTCATCTGATACTCTCTTGTTCCTGAGATTTCTGTCAAACTAACACATGAAATATCCGAAGAATGCATCTTGGACCCTTCTAAAATGCAGTCTGCTGGGTCTCAATGGCAACTGGTCATAATATTCCCAAACTGGTATAAGCGAGCGATCACCCTTGGTAGAAAGACCTGGAAAGTGTCTAAGTGATGCTGCTAAATATACCAAATAAGAATTCATGAAGAAGGTCATGGTGGTAGGAACTGCTGCAAGTTGTTCGCACAAGGCATTGCTGATGACTTCCCCCCATGAAATGTGATGTGATTGTCGTATGAACATAATGAACTGATACATCCATGGCTCAAAGACATTGGAATGCTCAAGGCCCATCATCCTGCTGAGAAGAGTGATGGTATTTCCTATCTCCCATTTGAAATCACAACGGTACAACTTTGGCCACCTTGAGAAGGAAGGACGTGGCTCTTGGATCCACCTATTGATGTTCCGCTTGCAATCTTTTTCCATCTTTACGTAATATTCCGCTGCACTTTCTTTGGTGATTTATAAACAGGTGCAGGAGGTATTCTGAAGACCTTCTCGATTGTATCCGCATCGAGACGAATTATAGCTTCACCATCATCATTTTTTATGACTCTTGATTCCTTGTTAAAATGATGGGCGCATGCAAGAACAAACTCAGGTTCTAGGGCAGCCACTGGGAAGGAAGATGCATGATGGATATGGTTGTCCAACAGCCGCTGCAAGTTATTATCCTGTGGATCTTCTACCCTGTTGACGAATTATGCCATATCAACGTGCCCTATCTCCGTGTCTCTGATGCGATCGAAAGGAGAAGAAACTTGGGAAGGTGCAACCTCATTCTGATATTTGTCATATTTGTATTTCATTTTCTTTGGAGTTGGAGATGTCGGCAAATCTGACATTGATTGTGAACCTGGAATGCTGTGATGAAGACTTAAGAGAGTTAAGGCAACATCATAGTTAGCTGCAAATATCATACTTCCTTCTCCAAATGGGTAAAACTTTGATCCTTGAACTTTATGATTTTGTGAGAGGAAGAGGGGAAATATGTAGAAATGGGAAAATCTTGACTTTGACCAATTTCGGATCTTGGGAGAATTTTCTCAAGTATACAAGTTGGAAAGGACATACAGGCAATCGGGGTTTTAAAACCCAAATACAAGTACACTTGTAAATTTGAAAATGGAGAAATGGAAGAAAAATGAGATTTTGACTTGCGGGAAATGACGGAAACGGAAAGTACGGATATAGGGAACATGAATGTATAGGAATGGGAAAATCCAGGAAAGTCATTTGCGTGAAAATGGGAAGAACTCTTCAACATGTAATTCGGTTTTTTGTTTTTTTTTTAACAACCCGAATTTGCAAGGGAGGGGTATTTCACACTTTTCAACTTGGAATTTTAACCAAAAACGGTTAAATTCCTTAACCGTAGGGGAAGAACAAGAATTTCCAGCGAACTTGTAATCGAGATTTTAACAAGAATTTCCAGCGAACTTGTAATCGAGATTAAAAATCCCGAATACAAGTAAAGAGGGAATTTTGGGAAGAACAATGCAATTCAAAAATTGCATACCAAGGGGAAAATTTCTCTCACAAAAACCGATTTTGGGGGGAAGAACAACACATGCCAAAAAAAGCAACTAAGAACGAAAATGAAAGCAAGAAAATAATAAAATAAAGGAGAGAAAGGAAAGAAGCCATACCTTTCTTGAAAATGCAAATGCTTCTCCAAAAATGCAACCAATTTTTGGAAAAAAAGAAGACCAAAAATAGAAGCAATCCACAATGCCAAAACCCTTAACACGTTTTTGTAAAAATGCCCCAAACTGATAAATGTACCAGCAATCCCAAATTTGGAAGATCAAAGTGCCAATGAGAGAGCACGCCCAAAAGGATTGGAGCAAAACGCCTAAGTAGGGGTAGGAGAAATGGAGACAAGTGTTGCAAAACGTAGCCAAAGGAATCACGTGAAGAAAAATGTGGCCACCACTTCAATCTTCAACGGCATCATTAAATAGCTCAAAACTTCCCCCAAACTCCACGCCTAGGTGAGAAAGGGAAAAACGATTTAGAAGTTTGCAGTTTGTTGAAGATTTAATCCCTCAAAAAGTGGCATTTATGAAAAACGTGGTTGCTGATTTAGGGCGAAAAACCAGTCAATGCATCCTCCAAATGTCACGAAAGGTGTCCAAGAATGCATGGAAATAGGATGCCAACCAAAACGCCTCCTTCTTCCAACAATCGCTCCACAAAATTTGCTTTGAAATGCTCAAAAATCATTTTTCCTTGCATTTCGGGTTTTTTGGAGCAAAAGACAAGTTCGAATTTGCATAAGGGAATGCAAATCGGGTTTTTGGGAGAGAATAACAAGTTTTAATTTCACTTTTTCCACTTACAAGGCAAAATCGGGATTTTTTAGACAAATGACAAGTTTTATTTTTTATTTTTTCACTTGCCAAGCCAAAATCGGTTTTTTTTTTGAACAAATGACAAGTTTAAAAATTGTCAAAAATGCACTTGCAAGGCAAAATCGGGTTTTTTGGAGCAAACTGCAAGTTTTAATTACTTGTAAAAGGGAAATAAAATCCCTACAAGAAGTTAGAAATACTTGCACATATGTAATAGGGATTTTAAATCCCCATTACATGCAAAAACCATTAAAGTAGGGTTTTTTTGACCAAGCTGCAAGTTTACTTGTAATTGAGTCAAAAAATCCCTATTTTAACTAAAAAAGACCAAAAAATAACAAAAAAGACAAAAACAAGAAAGGGAAATTTAAAACAAATTGCAAGTAACATCTTTTAATAAAGATGCACATGTAATAAGCTAAAAATTGTCCTACAACAACCAAAACAATGAATATCATTAAAACTTGCAGTTTGAAGAAAATTCTCCACATGCAGTCAGGATTTTAAAACCCGAAATTGAAGGAAAGACATAGCAAACGAACCCAGAATTTGACGAAATTGGAAACGCAGTTCGAAAATGGACTGAGGATTAAGCCAGTCCAACGATTAGTCAAAATTTTGCCTCGGGAAGCATGCCATAGAGTAAAAATTTTCATTTTTTCACAAAATTTTTATATAGTGGTCCTTCATTTTTGGAAACAAAAATGAGGCCAACAATAACTACATAAATACCCTTGGGGGTTAAAACCAATTCGGCGCCTCTAAGCAATAGTGGATTGAAAACTAGGGCATCAGTGGTCCGTTGTCATGAAAAAAAAAAATCATTAAACTGTAGCACACAGGACCTCCACTTTCTACCTTATATTAGTCCCCATTTTGTTGAAGCATCAAGAACCAACTATTTTTTGTTGGAACCTCATTTCCTGACGCCTCTCCTTTCTTTACGACATCTAGGGCCTCTTCATTGGCCTTTATTCCTATAGCTTCCAAGTGTCTTGGCACTCTTTGTTCCTTTCTTTCACCGACTTCTTTTGCTCGCTAGCACTATTGACTGGCTTTTTCCAGTTTTCATTTGCAGGTTTCTAGTGGCTTGTGTTATCGTCCCCATGTGGATTGTCGCGACTATCCTACCTAGATCCCTATGTCAACGTTCTTTTGCAAATCTTTGTGATGATGTCCACTTCAACTATCTATTTTCTTCGCACAAACCTTTTGTTAATTTGGCACACGCACCTTGCAGGTCGCCAACTCCGCCCTACACACGTTGGATCTCGGTTCTTTTTTAAGGATAACATCAACCTTATTTTATGTTTTTTTCTTCATGTTAACATCTTTTCTTTTTAACTGGTTAATTATTTGGCAAAGCCGAGGATGACATTTACCCTTTAGCTAGGGGAAGGGGTTGCATATCATAATTACTTTGGCAATTTCACACCACTTCTGATGATTTTTCACAATCTAAGTTTGTAGAACACAAGATATCACTGAGAGTGGAGGTGAATCAGTGATTATAAACAATTTCGAACAATGTGTGCAGCCGGTAGGATAATGAAAGCACTAACAAGCAATCACACACGAGCACATCACATAGCACCGGATATATGAGGAAAACCCAATGTGGGAAAAACTTCGGTGAGAATTTGTTGGAGATCTACTGCTCCAATCCAGCCTCACAGTGAAATAACAGTTTTACAATGTTTAGGGCACCAACCCCTAGCAATTTATGGGCACCTACCCAAAGGAGCACCAACCCCTATTCTATTTTGAGCACCAACCCCTGCACCGAGCACCCACTCAATGAAATACGAAGAGATATAAAATGAATACAATGATAAAAACTTGGTTACAAATGAGTTTTGTAACACCTGGAAACTATTCACTCTGTCGGTTAAACTTCTTTTATGTTTCACTGCTTCTCTATTTTACCAGTCTTTTGTTCTTACTTTCCGAAACCTCTACAACTCAGTTTCAGCCTTGCCGGATCTTCTTTGAAACTCACTCTGCTCTCCTTCACTCTCTCTTGCTCTCTTACCGATTCAGACACTGTCGATTTAACAGAATGTTAACCTCTGTAACAATTTATCGGTTACCTTAACCCTTGCCGGTTAAACCTTCCTTACCAATTCTTCTCTAACACTCAGTCGCTTCAATATATTCTATCACGCTCAGACTGATCAACTCTTGCCTCGCAGAGATTCACTTTATCATAAATCTCTCATCAAGCATACTCTCTCTCTCTCAACCTGCTTCAGTTTTTTATCTGCATATTTATATATATGTTTTCCCGCCAAAACAAAAACTCAAACTTCACGTGCTTATGGTTTTCTTCACCGACCTCTCGATCCAAATCAAATCGGATCTCATCTTTCCTGAATCGACAACCTGCAAAAGTACAGCAAAAAGCTCTGTCCTCTTTTTATTCTTCCTATGAACGGTTACTATATTTAGCAAACTGGTCTCTATTCATCAGTCTTGATTTTGTCGATGACTAAATGATCTAGCAGTTGCTTTCTTCAAATCAACTAGACGATCACATGTCCTGCTTCGATCATGATGTCAAAGCATCAAATCTCAGCCCTTCGATCTTCTTTGAGCCGCAATCCTCTGCAACTGATCTGTGTTTTACGCAGTCGACATTTGATACGGACTTAGTCAGCAAATACCTCACCGACGCACCTTTCACCTACCACTACACGTTTGCCACCTGGAGTCCACGTGACATCTCTGTCAGCATCCAACTCACTTGATTGTGTTGGTTCAACTTTGGTCACCGACCGAACATGCTATCGGTATACACTAACCAGTTAACATACATATCGTGCACTTCACTATTCTGTCAGTTAGGTCTGTTTTACCCCGAGAGGTGTGTGTTTCAATAGTGCATAACAATACATAAATGTAGTAAATATGACAACGTACAGCAATGCAAGTAAACAAAAGAACTCATATGTATGTATTCATTAATGTCAAATGCCAGTACATTCACAACATCACTTTGTTCCACAATAACTTCACGATGAAATAGGAAACCAAATACATATATATAAGTGTCGGTGTAGGTTGTTCGGTGCCAACTGCCGACAACCGTCACGTAACCACCGACCCTTAACACTCGTAACGTTCTAATTACAATATGATATAATTACCCGACAACATCATCCCCCCAAAAAAAGGTCGTCTCCTGACGACATACAACAAAATGGGAAATGACACGAAGACCAAACATGAAAATCAAAGCTGAGGGGGTATAGAGGGCATCCCTGATGAAGAAGGGGTCGGTGGTGCTACTGCTGCCAACTGCTCCCTCAGCTGGTGAAATTGTTGTGTCCTATGCTGGAGATCTCGCTCAGCTACCAACTGCCTCTCCTTGGATCGTTTCACCATAAAAACTGCATTGATCAGCTCCTTTTGTTTACCATCCAACGCTTCCAAAGTAGATGTGAGACGAGTCTCAAGGGCTACCCGTTCTGCTACCTCATGTGCATGCCCTGCCGTCTCCTGGGCCAAGTTTGTCCTGGCACGAGCCAACTCCTCCTCTAGGTTGGTCACTTGGGCTCTTTGTTGTGCCAGCTCCATCTCCATCGTATGCAGGCGAGTGGCTAGCTCCTCCCGAGCTGTGATGGCCGCCACCCGCTTTGTCTCTGTCGCCGAGGCACCATGCTTGGTACGTCTGAGATGGTAGTACCCATCCCTGAAAGCTTGCTCTACCCACTGTAGCAGCAAGTGTACTCCACCAACCTCAGTCATCTCCCCACGCCTTTAATCTGCCAACATCTCGGAAGTCTCCACAACAGGCCAACCCCTGGCCTCAAAACATCGCCCAAACAACTCAGCACACCCGTCGGTGGCAAAGGCGAGGAGTCCCTCGACCGCAAACTGCCCGACGGTCCGCTCCTGGAGAGAGACTGCCAATCTTCGTGCGCTGGCCTCAACCTCTGCTGCCATCCTCCGCGCACTGGCTCCCATCTCTGCCATAAATACCTCTATGTCCTTTGGCTGGCTCTCTGTAGTGGCCTACTCCTGCTGTTGCATCTCCGCCATCTCTTCCTCAAACCCAACGGTGTCCTGCAGAAAATTCATCACCAACTCCTATTGTCCGGCCTCTTGATGAGAACTGCCCTCATCAAGGTCCACAATCTCTATGATTTCTTTGTGATAAAATTGTGATAAGCATTATAGAAAATTAAAGAAGAAAGCATTCTTGCAGATCTATACCAGATTTGTAGAGCAACTTGAGGAGGGAAACTGATTGCATTGATTGTGAAGATAAGTTCTTTCTTCCAAAACTATTCTTAGAATTTTAAGTTAAATATTGTAATGAAATGTCTTCAGATTCGATGAAATTGTATTTATAAATGTATTACAATTCTCACTTTAAGTTGGAAATGTTGTCTTGGGACTAAATTAAGGTAAATCCCAAACAGACACATTACATATCGATAGGAGGTTGGCGCCAAAGGAGGATAGGGAAGTTAATCCTAACATGAATAATGAAGAGGTTATTATGGGACAAGATTGTTATGAAAGACCAATGCTCCTAGAATATCCTAAACCTGAGGAAATAATCAATCTACAAAGGGAAGAAATACAAACCCTGAACAACGGAGTCCTTCAATTGGAGATGAAGTTAAAGTTCTACAGGAGCAATTACAAAGAAATTTAAAAATAGGGCAGCAACAAGCAAAGGAATTACAGGAGCAGTATATGGAGGAACCTCATATCACTAAGAAGGAGCATCAACAGATCATAGAGACACTAAGGACCAACAGGCAGTAGGAGATCATGGCAACTGTGGATAGACTAACAACACAACCTGCAATAGATCAATCCTTACATATGTTGCATGAGGACATGCAACACCCTCAGCTTGGGGAAATGATGAGCTAAAAACTTGCCTGTCTTCCTTCCTAAAGAGCCCTTTTTACACCTTAGATTACCCTTTAATCCTATGATTCCTATCCATAATCCTTACTTTTCCAATTATTAATCAATTAGAATAAAGGATGTTTAATATGTTGAAAAAGATAAAATGAGTTTGTTGTTATTTGTTTTAATGAGGATTTAATTTGAATGGTTGTACTTATGAGCAAGGTTCCTGTCGCTAGCTGTTAAGGGGAACATGTTGAGGAGAAGTCACCGAAGATCTTCATTATCCTTCCTATTTCGATAGTGTTTAAAGTCGATGGCTAAACTTTAATCTATGTAATAACCATAGGTCGTTTATAAAGACTTAAGTTGTTTATTTTTTATGGATGGAAATCAAAAGACTATTGACCACAGTTATAGGGCCTATAAATAAAACAGAATTTCAGTCACCATATACTTATAAATACTTATAAATATGTATAAGCTCTTGGCATTCGATAATATATGATATAGAAAAAACTACTTGTCCATGAATTAAAGAGTCATTCAAGTGCTGCAAGTCTTTGTGTTAACGTGACAAATCCACTCACCCTGCAAACCAGGAGAAAGGGCCCACTCCTTGGGAAAGTACAGTGACGTTTTATGTTGATTGTGTTTTATAGCTTTTCAGATTGCCTGTGTTCTTTCCTTTCAGTTTGATTCATGTGATACAGCATTGAAAATTGTGATTCAAATTGTAAAGCATCTGGATTAAAGTTCGTATTGTTAAGGGATTACATTTAATTTCCTTAAAGTTAAAATTCAATATTGTGAATCCAAAAGTGTGTTTGGTTTGGTTTATTTAATATTAATCATATTTTATTCAAGATTTCACTCAAATTGAATTTAGTATCGGTTAATCATTCGAAAAGAAAATGTGTCAATTCAATAATGTGTTCAATTTGATCCGTTTAAATTAAGGATCTGTTACAGTTTCGGTAAAAGGGGTGGAAATGAAAGTGACTGTTTCCTGTTGCTCTGTTCTGTGGCAGAGTTTAAGAACCAGTTATAAAATAATGCAACTTGTTCAGCCATAGTTTTAAAAGATATCTTTGTTCACAGATTTGTCCCAACACCTACCATACTCTATAAGCATCTTCATAATCGGAGCCCTAACCCCTACACCTGGAGAGCTATCCACCTCAGCCATTTTTCATACTCTCATTACCCACAGTCTCAAATCTGGGTTCCCTATAGCTTTACTCAAGAATGCAAAGAAATTTTCTAGTTTATCCTCTCCATAATCTTTGTCCTTCTATGCTTCTACTTCCCAGAGCTGCCAGTTTCCTCTATCAACTTTCTTTTCATCTTCCCAAAATTCATGGATGCGGCCATGCTAACTGGAACCACACCAGAATTACAAGCAGACTAACCAAAAATCGAGACCCACATTGAAACTGTCTAGCCTCCGTGTCACTGCATGAAATCAGCTGCTACCACATATTATCATCAGACCTCTATACACACTCATTTTGTTTCTCCAACTCTTCTTGCAGCCCATCACATGCTCACCAACTCAGCCAATTTCTCATTACATTATATCCCCACCCCTTATTAGACCTTCCTTGTGGGCATTTAAAAGCAATTGAACAATAATGAATTAGCTCATAAAATATATACTTTGTAATGATACAAATAAATTAATCTTGGGGATTTGTGCCTCTTCTAAAATTATGATTAAGCATGAATAAAAAGTCTGACAGAAAGAGATACTTCAATACCCACACTTTCAATGTGTATATCACAGCCAAACAGCAATCTATCACACTTTTCTTCTGGAAAATGCAAGAACCATTTAAGGTTCCAATCCCATTGTTCAATATAAAAAGTCAAATTCTTAAGACTTCAAGAATTAGAGTACACTACCTCTTTTGTGCAGCATGTCTGTATGTTGCTATGTTAAAATTACATTCAATTTCACCATTAAGATCTCATTGTTAAATAGCAATGAAACTTTAGTTCCACTATAATGTATGCAAACAGTAAAAAAGAAACTGACCTCAAAATGCTTATTTTGTTACCAAGCCGCTTCATATAATCCAAAGCAATCCCACCAACTTTACTGAAAAAATTGTCACAATGAGAACAAATTCATTTTTCATGATATCAAATAAAATCTAACCTTCAACTGTTTTTGTTTCCTACACATACCAAAAGAATATGAATAATCATATTAACAAAATTACATTTAACAATTAGAAGCATGACAGATGTGAAGATAGTTTTGCCATTCCTAGTGAGCTAAAGTAAAGCTCGGTTAAAATTGTCCTACAATTGAAAAGGATTAGACTTAGTTAAACCTTGTAGAAGGGTAATCAACCCCCCGGTCTCGACGAGATTTCTTGCTTACTCTTGTCTCTCTTCCTGAAGTTACATTTTGTATTGCAATCTACAACATACTTAAGCTGTTAGAAGATAAACTTCCTGGAAAAGAACAACTACAAAGCAACATTTATAGAATTCTGGTTTTACTTTCAGTTAGAGCTCTGAAAGACGTGCAAACCAGCAAGAGACACCATATAAACCAGTACGGATAGAACATGATACTGAGAAGACAAATAAAAAGAAAAGCAGAAGTGCTAAATTCAGATTGTAAAAAGCATTATTATTCTAATGTATTATATAGGACCCAAATAGAGAGGACAGCAAACCTCATAAAGTTGCTCTCGAATTGCAACTGCAATTGCAGGCTACAGCGAACAGAAACAAACTATCAGTTCAGTTCATGCCATGCTAGGTGAATAACAGGGTAAGAACTAGATTTTTAAAAAGTTTAATAATTGCTAAGCATATAATATGATTGCAGTAAGGTAAAGGCAAGAATATCCAAATTGAAAATCATTCTAATTGTCTATTTTGATTCAATGGTGTACACATTTTCAAAGTCGTTAAGCAGTTTGCAATTTGATATGTAACATTCTTAACTATGGGTTAAACTGTAATCAAGAAATCCTCTGAAAGTGTTAAGCCTCTTTAATTGACAGAAATTTAAATAGATTAAATAACTGTAAGGTCTATTGGAAGAGATAATGAAGGTTGGAATCAATGGCAAATGTAAAAAGATTAAGTTCTTGACTGAACCTCTGAAAACTGGGTAATAAAGCAAAGCAATGCAAGCCTTGCCAATAAATTTTTTGTTGGTAGTTTAAGGTATAATGGAAGAGATAATGAAGGTCGGCATCAATCGAAAATGTGAAACTGAAAAGATTAAGGACTGGACTGAACCTTTAAAAAATAGAGTAATAAGGCAAAGCAATGCAAGCCTTGCTAATAAACTTTTTGTTGGTAAACTAAAAGATAACTATTGGTCAGCAAATTTCTGTATGGTGAATATTTAGCAAATTTTGGGGACAGGAGTAGGCACCATCCAGTCTATTATCTATGTGGCAGTTTGAACTTTGAAACAGAAAGCTTTATGTATGAACATCATCCAATGCTCAAATGTACCAAAAAAATAAGCTAATATTTTGCTTACTCCAGCATGGTCCAGGGGCAACATTCCACTACAACATTGCAGCATAAGGTCAATAAGGTCATTGAGCAGAACTACATGCAGGTTGTTGTTACAATCCAAATCAAATTCTTTTAGTAACTGTCATTTTCTCTTAGTAGTTTATATTCTTCTGTTTCTTATCTCTTGCCTCTTCATAGGCAGTCGCCTTTACTTACAAGTTACAAGAACTATTCTCATATTGGCCTCAAGAATACAGAATGCTATTTTATTTTTTTATCAATAGGAGTTAGAGATCAATGTTTAGACCATAGTTGTACAACTCACCAAGTACTCTCAGACTTTTTCCCAAAATGAGTACTCAAAGTAAATTCAAGGGTCAGATGGGATGAGTTTTTGACAAGCGTGCATAGCAAAAAATGGCAAGTACTCACTGAGTTTTTGTGAGTCCAATGGGGAAACTAGTGGTGATGTGATTATGATGCACAAAATGGTTTGGACACAGTTTGGACATGTTGTAAACACTAACGTTTTCCTATTAAACCTCACACAGCAATTGTACATCCTTGAGAGTAAATTTGAAATGCTTTTTAAAGGATTTAAAGGGCAAACTTGAGAAATTTCAGTTTCCAGGTTGGTATTTTTTCATTTTCTTTTTCTTTTTCTTCCAAGCATGTAAGTTGCTTCTAAACATGTTAATTCTATTTTTCCAAGCATGTAAGTTACACCAATTACAATCTTATTTACAATGAATTCAATTTTTGAAAATTTTATTGCTGATTTGTACTAGTTTTTATCTCTTAAATGAAGGGTTTACACTTCCAAGTCAAAAAAAAAAAAAAAATTGGATATATTAATTAATGGCATGCCACATTGCTATTCAATTGCTGTTTAACATTTGTAATGTAAGATTTATATATGAATTTAATTTGATTCTACATATTCAAAAAGTTGTTTTTTTGAAAAAAAATTGACTTTTTTTTGGTATTAAGCATGTTGTAGGTTAGATACGACTGTATTTGGCTCTGAATTAGGCTCAGTATCAGTTACTGGAGCCATATGTTGGAAGCAAAGACCCTACTTGAAAATAAGTTGTAATTGTACCGATAGCAAGGAGTGTGATTTGCACCTTACACATGAACAAGCTTAATAGAGGCATAAATTGCGTCAAATACCATATTGCTGGCATTCCCAACAACGATGCCAAGACATGTGAAAAAGCTAAAGAGGAGGTCAAACAAAAGATGCAAGCACTCCTTGCATTGTTGGATGAGAAGAAACTAGAGAGGGTGAAGACACAAGAAGACATTGTGACAACTATTAATCCTGACATGCAAGGAGAAACAAATAAAGATATGGTAGGAGTTGTAGCCTCTAGTCATGGTCCACAAAAATGAAGCACGTTACCTCATCTAGTTTGAATAGAGTGTAGAGAAGGCCCTTTTCTACCTAAAAACATACTTGGCATAAAAGCTTTGTTGCAAAGTACAAGGTGGAAAAAGGAGATGCACTGGAAAGCAAATAAGGTGCATGCAAGTTTCTAGTTTTACAACCTTTCGTTCAATGTGAAAAAAAAGTCCATATTGGGAGAATTTAGTGATAGCATTGACAATTTTAGGGAAAGGGTACAAAGCACCTTCTCTAAAAGAGTTAAGTGAGAAGTTGCTCCAAAAAGCTGTTGAAGATTGGAAGTTAATTTTGAAAGAACAAAAGAGGTAGTGGCAAAAGTTTGGATGCACTATTCTTTCAATTGGGTGGGGAAATGGGAAGGACCGCACCCTAACCAATTCTTTGGCAACTTCAAATAAGGAGATGGTTTTCTCAAAGTCAATTATGCCACTAACAAAGTAAAAAAAGAAGAAACTTTTGAGTCTAATGTTGGATGAAGTTGTCTTAGAGGTGGGCATACAAAATGTTGTGCAAATTATCAATGACAATACAGCAATGTATGTAGGGGCTAGGAGATTGCTCTAAGAGAGGCATATGTCACTATTTTGGACCCCTTGCATGAAACATCATCTAGACCTTTTTGAGGATACAGGAAAAATTGGTTGAATGAGAACAGTTGCAGAAGATGCACTGAATGTCGCAAAATATTGGGCTCTTAGCTTGATGAGAGATCACACCAAGTGAAAAGAGTTTGTGCAATTGGGTGTCACAAGATTTGCAATTAACTTTTTAATATTTAAAAACATTACTAGTTAGTTGGCATTGTTGAAGTAGATGTTTGTGAGTCAACCATGGCTAGACTCACCATATTCAAAGGAGGTTGATGGAGAGAGGACAGCAAAAACAATTTTTGATGATGTCTTTGTGAAGAGAGCTACAAAAATCATCACGGTAGCCTCAAAATTCAATTTCAATTTCAAATTGAATCCTTTATCTTTAAACTTTAATACATTCATTGTAAATTTGTAACTTTAATTTGGTTGTACTTGTATATGTCAGACCAGTGGTGAGAGTTTTGAGCTTGGTGGATGGGGATCAATATCCAATGGATTACATTTAAGAGGCCATGAATAGGTTCAAAGAGATCATTTGAAACTATTACAAGGGGAATAGAGATAGATTTAAACTGATTTACAAAAATCAACTCCACCAACCAATTTGTAATGTCCCCAATTCAGGACATTAAGATATACGATTAAAATAAATTTCAATTAAAGATTTAAACTGATTACAAACACTAGAGTTATTTCTCTAGCATCTTCATGAGGCACCAATGGGAAACTTAAGACAAATTAACCAAGGCAAAGAATCTATTGACCAGAATAGTGATTGAAGTAGAAGAATAGACAAGAACATGCAGTGATCTTGTATGAGAATAATGTGCAGCATTCAGTCAAGGCATCGATTAAATAATATAAGCGATCATAGCATATACAACAATGACAAGAAGGAAGACAGCAGCAACCTTGAAAATGCCGATATCAAGATTGTAACAAAATCAGTAAACCAGAATGAATAAGACACTGACTAAGAATAAAGACTGTGGTTCTTGTTTAAAGGAATTATCAGAATAGTATACTAGAGTAGAACTAAGTTTAAATCTAAGACGATCTCCATTAAAAGTCTATGCGATCTTATTTAACCACAGACAGAATCAAGACTAACTGCAATCAATAGTAAGGATAACATATATTCCACAGAACAAAAAAAAGTGTTAAGATTAATATATTAAGAATTGCATAACCTTATGATTAGTTAATAAATGTTATATTGTTTTAAAGAGGTGCGATGACCTTTAATGGTCAAAGGGTGCGATGTCTTGCTATTAATAACAATGAAAAGAAATACATATAGGAAGGTGACGGTCTGAATAAACAAAAAGTAATTACATATGGCAAAGAGATGTGACCTGTTATTTGATGTGTCTATTTGAAGGGTGGTGACCATAAGGAGATCACTTCCTTTGGGAAGATATAAGATAATATTATGAATGATGGAAAGTGGGGGAATTTGGGAGGAGAAAATACGTCAGCTATCAAAGGGATAGTGAAAGAGGATAGAACGATGTAAGGGAAGATTTAACATTATTTCAATATAATAACTCAGATCAAGAAAGCTCAAAGAGTCTACAATCTACCAGGTGATTGGTGGTATATCATCACCATTGGCATGGCCAGAGATGCATGAACAAAGCTGATATCTCATTCAGACACAGTCAGATTTTGAAAAAAGCTTATGAGCAGTTCCAAAGGAGATTTGTAGCAGAATTAGAGAAGTCATATAAGCTGCTTTGTATCAGACTTGTGACCATATCTATAGCAGTATCAAAGATGATATTAAGAGCTTCATTGAGAAGAGAACCATGTGGCAGACCTATAGACACTACATAGCATTGAAGATTCAATTAAATGGGAAAACTATAGCATAAGCTATGAAGGATCTATTTTTTTATTTACTCTAATCAGAAGGCCCAGTTGAGTAGCAGCAATTTATAACGTTGAGACATATATTCCAAGTATACAATCAGACGGAATACATAACAGTTTAATG
This sequence comes from Cryptomeria japonica, assembly GCF_030272615.1. NCBI lineage: Eukaryota > Viridiplantae > Streptophyta > Pinopsida > Cupressales > Cupressaceae > Cryptomeria > Cryptomeria japonica. The sequence goes on from NC_081410.1 coordinate 340,916,154, forward strand.
CATGTGGATGGAATACATAACAAAGAACAGCAATGCTATAGATTCAGATAAACACAGTCATAATGTATTAAGTCACACAATGTTTAACAATTGCTAGCCAAGAGAAAGGCTACCATTCCATTCATAATCGTAATAATGGCAAGTTACATCACATGGTATATAAAGGTACCGAGGGGGTGCGAAAGACAACCGTCGCACCCGTAACTACCTACCCTTGGTTACATCACTAAACAAAGTACTTCCTAATTACTTAATTACTTATTATTCCCGTACATACAATATGCCACCAACATCATCCCCCAAAAAAAACAAGGTCGTCTCCTGACGATTGACAACAAAAACGGGAGGATCGAAAGAAAAAACCTCAAGACTGAGAATTGGGCTGAGGAAGCATCCCTGGTGAGGGTGGTGTCGATGCTCGTGGTGTGGCTGCCAGGCGTGCTCTTAACTCGTAGACCTGCTCAGTCCTCAACTTCAGGTCCCTCTCTGCAACCATCTGTCGCTCCATAGTCATCTTCACCATCATCGCGGCTTCCAGGACTTCCTTATCCTTCTTCTCCACCATCTCCAAGGCACTAGCGAGACGGTTCTCCAACATAGCCCTTTCCTCCCGGGCTTCCTCCAACCATGCCCCCAAGGCATCCTTCTCCGACCTCTCCTCTGCCAACTCTGCTTCCAAGGTAGTTCTCTCCGCTACCTGCAAGGCCTTCTCCCAAGCCAACTGCTCCCTGTGCGACTCCTCCATTTGTTGGAGTCGAGGAGCCAATTCCTCCCTCGCCGACATGGCCTCCTGCCGCTGGGTCTCCGTACCCTAAGCAATATGATGTGTCCACCTCAGCTCATAGTATGTCTCACGGAAGACCTGCTCTACCCTCCGCAACAAGGACTGTGTGTTGGTCTCTCCAACCTGCTCCTGGAGACCCCAATCTTCCAGCATCTGCAAGGTCTCTGTAGTAGGCCACCCCCTCGACTCAAAACACTCAGCAAAGTGTGTCGTGCAACCGTTCCTCATAAACCCAAGCAGCTGCTCCAACTGTCCGTCTATCCTGGCATCTCCCTGGGACCGTGCCAAGGCTATAATCCTTCGAGATCCAGCAACCATGTCCACAATAAACTGCTCCAACTCCATGTCACCATCCATTCTCGGAGATGCTGGGACACCTTTCTCCTGGGCATCCTGGTGAGGACTCTGCAGTAGCTCATCATGAGGGGGGCTCTGTACCAACTCCTGCTCATGCCTGGGACTCAGTACCAACTCACGAATGGGTGAGTGGTCTCCCTGCACTACCCGCGAGTTCTCTGGTGAGCTATCTCGTACCAAGTCGACAATCTTGTGGGGGCTCGGCAACTCACGTTGTGGGGAGAGGACAGTCGCTCCAACCGGTGCCATTGGTGCCATCTTATACCAACTCAACCAGGCACTCATATCTGCATGCGAAGGGGTACCACTCCCTCCAGAATGCTTTGATGCTACCGCAGCCGCACTACCAACCATCTCTCCACTCGTCCTTGCCTCCACTGTTGTTGTGGGAATCCCTCCTACCGTTTGAGGCTCTGGTGCTCCTGGTGGGGCCACCAATGTCATGGCCATGCATCCCAGGATCATAATTACTGGTGTCTAGGCCTGCCCAAACCTAAGAACAGGCACCGCCAATACTGTTGCTCCAGGTGGTAGAGTCGGAGGTGCTACCGTGGCACCGGATGATGTCTGCTGCTGGGGCAACTCACTCCATGGAGGTGTGACGGCCGCTCTCCGGGCAACTGCGAGAGGTGTCGTCACGGTCTCCTCCTCCACCTGTTGTCCTCCTCTAACTACCATCTTGAAACTACCCTTTGTGGCCTCTGACGTATCTACGGAGTCCTCTGCACTCGCTTCCTCACTCTGGTCACAAGTCTCAGACTCCGACTCCGGCTCGGACTCCGACACCACCACCCTCCGCTTTCGTTTCTTACCTGTTTGTATGTCTTCGCTCGGTGTCAAGGTATCTAAATAGACCCAATAGAATATAGGCGGTTGTCCAAGGTGTACACGGTCATGTGGTACCAAGTGATGTGTCTGGGGCGGTATCTGAAGACGCACTGCATCCAAAAAGAGTCCAATGGCATGGTACAACATATAGAAAGTTATGTGCTGCAAGGTCATAAATTCCTCCATCCTTTCAGCGAGCACAGATGCCCAGCCATATACCACACCATTGCGGATGCCATTCATCAATACAACCTGCACCATGGCAATGTCCAAAGCCCTACTGGCTCCCATCAAGCGGCTCTTCAACACATCCAAGAGGCACTGGCACTCTCCCTCTCGTAAAAAAGACTTCTTCAGACCTCTTCCCTTGCTTGCATGCTGGAGGCTATCGAGCTCGGCCTATGTGAGGTCGTCCCTACACATCAACTTCAGGAGTTTATCCTTGAAGTCTGGAGATATCTTCTCACCCTTATCTACTTTCTTCCCCTAGGATACCGAAAACCCTCGTGAACTCTGTGGAAGCCAAAGAGACCGTAACCTGGTGGTGCTCATAGTTGAACACCGACTATCGCGTGTGGCTGTCGTATGCACCAACCATAGCCCTCAACACGACCTCGAAATCTTTGATGCAAAATCTGGGCATCTGAATGGCCCAGTGTACTTGTGCCTTTCGCAACTTTACTTTCACGAGATCATCATGCGAGGTCTCGGTCCACCATTTTCTACAATCGGCTCCACTCAAACCCTCAAAATTAATGGTGTCAACAGTCACATCATCTTTCTCTACCATCTAACTCTACACTTTAGGTCGTACCTTTTTGCCCTTGCCTTTGCTGCTGTCAACCATGTCGCCTCTTACTTTGACACCTGAAGGCAAAATCTGAATAGCTTTCTTGTTGGTAGATGGTGACCGCCCAGGAGCAGGTAACTGTCGCAACTGTCTTTTCTAGTTCTTTCCTCCCCTAGGGTCCATTAATTAATCTCTCTTTTGTCATCTATGCAATGAAATATACTCCTGCCTCTTTATGTGTCGGCGATAAACGGTGAGCATCGGTGTCGGCGATAAACGGTGAGCTTCAGCGGCTTTAGGTGTCGAGCTCAGTCGCGTCAGCCAGTAACCCAAGCGGGGACACGTGAAAGTGAAGGGGCAAGGCAGTTAACACCGGTGATAGGATCTCCGTCCACCCGCCACCCCGACCACCCGCCACCCTGACCATACGCAAGTTGACGACTGTTTAGTCCTTAATGTGAGGTTGGTAAACTCATGGATAAAACAGAGATATCCCGCACGTACCAACAATTCATGTAGCAAAACATTAATGTATATCAAAGCATGAATAACAGTAACAAAACAACTATGACAGAATAATGATATCCTTATTGAATTCTCCAAATATGCTAGTATAATACCATCCTTGCCAAGGTTCCATCTTAACCATATATAGACTCGACGGTTGGCCAAGTTGCCAACCGTCACTAACTACCAACTACCCCACGGGAACCTCTTGGCGACTCAACATAAACATAAACATAAACACTCGTCCCAGCTACAACTAACATGTGCTATTGACCCCTAACATCAGCCCCCCCCAAAAGCAGTCGTCCTCCAAATGACTAAGACAATAGGAGCTGGAATACAAAACAAAAGACTAGGACTGAGAAGGGGGAGATGTCCCTATAGTAGTCGAAGAAGAAGGTGGTTGCCCTATGTGGAGTCTGAGGTTCTTCTCTGCCAACAGCTGTCGTTCTAATGCCTTCTTCACCATGTGTGCGGCCTCCAACAGTTGTCTTTTTGCTCCATTTGTAAGGTAAGCTCGGCCACTTTTGCTGCCAGTACTTGCACCTCCTTCTTCTGCATGTTGCGACGGGCCTCATAAGTAGTCACCTTCGTCTCTAGCTCAGCCCTCAAGTTCTTCTCTACTGTGGCTAGTTGCGCACGCTTTTCCCCTTCCTTCTCCAGTTTTGCCACATACAGTCACTAAGCCTGCTGCTCTATCTGACTCTGTCGCATCTGTAGGTACACATCCCGGAAGGATCCTTCCATACAGCGCAAGGTGGCACCCAAGGTGCCCACGCCTTATACGAGTCGCATCCACGTCCATTCCTGTACCATCTTCAGTGTACTACTATCTGGCCACCCTTGCTGCTTGAAGTGGCGTGCGAACTCATCTACACATCCAGAAGTCATGAAGTGGCATAGTCTCTCAGCATCAGCGGAGTTGTCAGCATCCATCTGCCCAGTCAATTGTGCCATTCCCCGTGCTACATCTGAAATCCCCTGCAGCTCCCCAAAGAACCGCTGGAGCGAGCCTGCTGGATCGCTAGGGTCTAGTGGAGTGACGTGGAGTCCTGCCAGTAGTCCTTTCGGCCTTCTTTCCCCACCACTGATGATCTTCGGACTCTGCTCACCACTTCCTGTTGCTCTATTCCTCTTCTCAACAGACATATCCTCATCCTAGTTTGTGATAGGGGTAGTCCTGTCCTGTTTCTGGTTCAGCCCAACAGCCATGGCGTGTGGTGATGGCGAGGGCGAAGGATGAGGTGTGAGTGCAAACTGCCCCAGCCTCCCGTCCAGCGAGGCATCTATATCTTCATCCGTCAGTGTCTCCAGTACTGCCAACTCCTCCAAACTATCTCCCATCATCGGCCATCCCCTGACTCATCTTTCTCCACTGGTACCCTACTAGTATCTGTCGTACTAGTATCTGTTGGTATCGTACTAGTATATGTTGGTATCGTACTAGTACTAGATGGTATCATACTAGTACCTGTTGCGCCAGTACCTGAACCTGTCGTACTAGTACCAATTCCCTATATCACCACCTCTTCTTCCCCTGGCGTGGGGCTATGTTGTACGGCCTCCTCTGCCATCGTTCGGTCTGCCATACTAGTACGGTCCACAACTGGTACCATTTGCGACTCAAGTAAAGCTAAACTTATCTGCGACATTGACACCCGCCGTTGCGCCGGTAGTTGTCCTTCATTGATTTTTTCAGAACAGCACTCCTTCTGGTCGGACGTCTCCGACCAGACTGGCTACTGTAAGAGCATCCTGTGGTACCAAGCGTGTCGAAGAGGATAATTTTGAGGGTGTAAATTTCACCTGCGTTCTCTTCCACTGTGCCCATAGCCCTCCATGCTGCTCTTCCTCTTCCTCCTCTTCCTGTTGTTGAGATTCCGCTTCCCCTTCATCCTCTCCTGCTGTGTGTGGTGCCATACGAAACCCCTCATCGCCATTTACCTGCTCCTCAGTCTCTTCGGCCTCTTCCTCAGAGTCTTCGGTACTACTGTTATCTTCAACCTCCACAGACATGTCCAGCTTCCTCCTCTTTGTTGGTTGCGCGGTGTCCCCAAGCGTGTCCAGATGGGCATAATAGTACATGGTCGGCTTGTTAGGTTCCACCCTTCCGCGCGGTTCAAAAGTCCCCCACATTTTTGGTGGTACATGCAGGCGTACGGCATCCAAAAATAGGCTGATGGCGTGGTGGCACATGTAAAATGTCTTGTGTTCTAGCTTGAGGAAATCATGAATTCTTTCCGCCAAAAGTTGCCCCCAGTTGTACACTTTGCCACACTTAATCCCATTCATTAACCCTATCATGAATTCATTAAGTCCATCAACATTCTCCATTCTCCTAGTGCAATAAACGCACGCTTCAACCCCCTACAAACCAGACGCTTTTCCATTGCTCCTCTGTGAGGTCATCTCTGCATACCAAATCCAACAACCATTTCTTCTTTTCCTTGGTGAGCTTCTTGGTTGGTTTCGCTGTAGATGCCCCCTTCTCGGTTATGCCAAATACCCTCTTGAAATCTTTTGGTTTGAATGAAACTCGTACCGTGCAGCCCTGGAACTGAATGATGGAAGCCCTTTCCTAGCGGTTGTATCCGGATACCATAGTCCATAGCACCAACTCGAAATCCTTAATGTTGAATGTCGGCATCTGGATGGCATGGTCTACCTGAGCTTTTCTGAGGGAGTCCTTTATCACATGGTCAGGGGAAGTTTCCTCCCACCAGGTACGGCATTCGCTGCCAGTCACACTCTCAAAGGCTATATTCTCCGCCATAATTCCCTCTAATTCTTCTGCACTTTTGGCTCGATTTTGGCCTTCTTGCTACCGTTGGATGGATCTGTAGCTGTCATGGTTGCACTGCAACTGCTTTGCCCTGTTTTCCTGTCTTTGTCCCGTCCTTGACCGTTATTATAACGGTCTGCCAGTGTGACTTGCCAATTGGTACGAACCATTAGACCAACTACTACTTCTACACTGTACCGATTGGCCCATATACTTCCTTCCCCTGACCTTACAACTTTTTTCATGCACGCCAATTGTGCATCCAAATCCGTACGGATGGCACAAAATTCCTCCTGTAGCGTTGCCTACTACGTATGGAATACCATACGTATTACACTGCAACCTTCTTCCAATTTCGTACGGTGGTCGTACAGTGTCCAGTCTCCTCCGTATGGTGTCCTTTTTCCCTATCTTTCGTACCTCCCTTGTTCGTACGGTCACTGCCCTTTTTATGTTGGCAACCCATATGAAATGTGTACGGAATTCCAGTGCACGAGATATGGCTGTCTTTTCCGTACGGCCCCTCCTTTCCGTACGGTTTCTCCTGATGGAGTGTGCTCGTGTGCCATACGACTTTACCGTACGGTTTCGCCTCCAGGTGTGTTCTTGGGACTGTACGGCTTCTCCCGAGTTAATGAACCTTGTACGGTTTTATCGTACGTTGTGCAAAGGTCGTCGTACGGCTCACTTGCAATGTCGTACGGCTTGCTTCGTATGGTCTGTGATGCCTCCGTACGTGTAATTCGTACATCGTACAGATTCCCCTCCCTTGCTGCACCTTCTTTTGGACTTGCTTCCTCTCTCATGGTCCTTCTGCTGTCACCAGTACAATCTTGCCTATGTGTTGTATAGAAATGAACTTCTAGGGGGTTTTTATAATCATTCGCTCTTTTCAGGGTTAGGGTTAGGCTCAAATACTTTATTAATTTTTACAAAATAATTGCCCTTTTATCAGTAGTATTTTTTCCTTACTTTTGCCTGGCACTTTAATTTTTTAATACTTGTTGACCCTGGCCTTTTTCTCCTTTCCATATATTTCCCTTCCCCAACTTTTAATACCCCCTTTCTTAGCAATTGTTTTAATTCTTTTATTTGATAGTACTTTTTAAATGTAATTCTTCGTACCTTTAGTTTACCAAGGTATCCATGGGTTAGGTTGTGTCGTTCAGATGGCCCTTTGGGGTCCACAGGGCAATTTATTGCTTCTACCAATGCTGCTAAATGATCTTTCCGCCACCTTAGTTTTCTCCTCGTTGTTCAGGTAATATATTTCTTTCTTGCTCTTCCCTTGCCACTCGTCCCGGCTTCCTTCCACCTTTTATTTGACCCTTGGTTGGCATCCTTGTCTCCTCTGCTCCTCTTCCTTCTTGAGGGGTCATTCTGGATCTTCAACTTCATCTCTGAATCATGCAACCACATACAGACGTGCGGCAACCTCCTACAGCATTCTTGTGCACAACACGACCCAACGTACTCCAGGTCCCATATCTTGTCAACTAACAGAGCGGGTCCCATCCCCTTATATCGGTCGTCAATGTAGCGACCTCCGTACTGTTGGTACCATTTTACTCTCTCTCCGTCAACCTCTAGTGGTCCCGTGGGGTTAGGGATTACCTGTTATAATGAGTTAGGTCTGGCTTCCGCTTCCCCCAGCTGGGAGGCAATGATGAATAAGTCTTCTGTTTTCAGCACCATTTTTAAACAGGGACCTAGGGTTGCCCCGTACTCCCATAAGTCAAGCTCTGCCTCCAGGTCTACAAGTTCCTTCTCTTTATTTGCACTCTCGGCCTTCCTTCGGGCTTCAATCTCTTCATCGATATCGTATGCTACATACCCTACTCGAAGGCCTTCATATGGGGCCCGCTTCTTCCAATGTCCTAAAACCCACACCCATACAGTTGGCTCCCCAAAATACGCATTTGTGAGGCGCTTGTGGTTCCTGAGAACCGCAACACCTTCCACCTGCTTTGGCACAAGCCGCTCTTCTATGGTTGCAAAAGGCTTTGCCCACTCTTCATCTCTTCGGTAGGGTTCAGCTTTTACCACCGGGTCTTCGTCAACTTCCTTGCTCTGGCCAATGGTCCAATGCCCTTTGGTAGCGTATCCCAGCATGTTAATCTCGATCATCGGTTTGTTCTGTTCTTTGTAGATTTTCAGCTTTGAACCATTCACTGGGTCCCTAATTGGATTGTTATCCAGAGTAGATAGCTTCACCGCCCCGTTCTTGCCGACCTCTCTGATCTTATAGGGTCCAAGCCAACGAACTTTAAACTTCCCCCGTCGGAGTTCATTCCAGCCGTTATACTTCAGATGCAACTACCCTGGCCGGAAGTTGGCCCGCTATAGGTGCTTGTCATGCCAGCACTTCCGTCGTCGTTGCACTACCTCCGTTGCCCATTGTGCCATTATTCTTCATTCATCCAGTTTCATCAGGCTGCCAAGCCTTGCACTCAAGCTTTCTTCATCACTGAGTCTATTATCCACCACCACCCGGAGGCTAGATACGATGTACTCGATCGGTACCACTGCCTCCTGCCCGTACATGAGCTGAAACGAGGTATGCCCTGTGGTGACCTTGTAGGTTGTGCGGTAAGCCCACAGTACGATTGGTAGCCTTTCCTCCCAGTCTTCTTGCTCCACCCCACACGATTTGTAAATTATTGACACGAACACCTTGTTCGTTGCTTTTGCCTGTCCGTTAGCTCGAGGGTAGTACGGACTAGAGAGATTGTGAAAGATTTTGAACTCTATGGTCATCATATGGATTACTTGGTTGACAAAGTGCACTCCCCTGTCACTGGTGATTTGAAGGGGTATCCCATACCTTGTGACAATCTGTTCATACAAGAACCGTGTCGTACTCGAAGTCGTATTATCTGGCAAGGCTCTCGCTTCTTCCCACTTGGTGAGGTATTTCGTAGCTACTACAATATATTTGCACATGTGCATGCTACTCGGCTTCATGGGTCCTACAAAGTCCAGACCCCATCGTTCGAATAGCTCCTGTGGCTGCGAGGGGAAGAGGGGCATGAAGTCCCACTTGAGTGGTTTTCCTGCACATTGGCAAGTGTCGCACCCAACCACCCACTCTCGGGCGTCAATGTGTAGAGTTGGCCACCACAGACTGGCCAGAAGTACTTTCCTGGTAGTTGCATCTGGTCCCATATGTCCGCCTACTAACCCGTCATGTGCTTCCTTCAACACACTGGCGATTTCTTCCTCCATAACACATCTCCTCAGGATTTGGTCGGGGCCCATCTTATATAACAGGCCATTGATTAGCTGGAAAGTCTTACTCTTCAGTGCCATCTTTCGTCGATCCCCTGGGGCCATCTCCTTTGGGAATGTGGAAGTGGAGAAGTACTGGCCGATCTTCGCATACCATGATGGTAGTACTACAATCAAGAATAAGTGTGCATCTAGGAAGTCCTCGTTCACCCATTCGGTCGGTTCTGCTGATCTGATCCTTGATAGATGGTCAGCTATCACATGGGACTTGCCTGGTCGTACAATAATGATGAAGGTTAACTCTTGCAAGAGTGGTAGCCATCTACTCACCCGACCCTGAATAATTGGTTTATTTACCAAAAACATTAGTGCTTGATGGTCCACGTAAAACGTGAACGGAGTAGCCAACAGGTAGTGGCGAAACTTTTGTACCGCATACACCATCCCGAGTGCCTCACTCTCCGTTGTACTGTAGTTTCGTTCAGCCCTTGACAAAAGTCGGTTGGCGAAGAGAACAGAATGGTCCAGTCCCTGCGTCCCTACTTGTGCGAGGGTGGCACCAATCACGAAGTTGGAGGCATCGATGTGTACGTGAAACTCCTTATTCCAATCCGGGTACACCAGTATTGGTGCACTTACCGGCCAATCTTTCAATTCCTTGAAGGCTTCTTCCTGCTCCGTACCCCATACAAACGACTCTCCCTTCCTTGTTAGCTTATCGAGGCACCAGGAGACTTGCACAAAGCCTTTGATAAATCTCCGGTAGTAGCCAACATGGGCCAAGAATGACTTCACCCCTGTCACATTCGTTGGATTCTCCATGTTGACAATCACTCCTATCTTATCTGGGTCTATCTTCAGACCTTCTTTACAAACAATGTGGCCAAGAAGCTTCCCTTGCAGTACCATAAACCTGCACTTCCTTGGGTTAAGAGCTAGCCTAGCCTTCTGGCATCTTGTTGATGTGTATTTTGTACAGAACCAAACACAGAATAAAATACCTAAAGGTACCTTATCCTCTCTTGAATAAAGCTCCCGAATGCTGAAGATATCGCAGAAGGATCAGTCGAGGCAACTCCGAGGTTCTTGTATGTAGGTTCTCTACTCGTGGATAAGCTCTTTGTGGTATGATGTGATTTTGCTGGAATCACAAGGGGACTTACACTTGATGACTGAACGTCTGATTCGCTTTGAATATTACTGGAACATAGGATTTCTCTAGTCTAGATTTTGAAAAAAAAAGGAAAAGGATGAGGGCGAGGAAAGGATCTAATTCTGACACTAAGAATGTAGGAGCAATGAATAACCTTTGATGAAATTCTAACTAAGTCTTGTTTTGATGACATCTCAGGACAATCTCCACAAGGTTAGTGCGATCTTTGGAGGAAAGCTTTATGATGTTCATATCATCACTACAGGCATAGACACCATCTGGCTGATGCATATCAGTGAAGAAGTGACAATTGAAGTTAAGCTTAAGCTGAATGATTCCAGTTGACTACACAAGGCAAGTTTGCAATCAACAAACTACTAGTAGTATGGATAAACAAATTTCACCATCAATCAAACAAATTTCTTCCATTCATCTAATAACATGAAATCAAATCTGAGAAGTATAAAGACCATGCAAATTGTTGAATCGACCCATAGATTTCACCATTTCTTCAATGAAGTTTACAAGTCTTTCACAACAACATCTTGGCAACAATCTTTGCCTTCTCTTTCTATTCTACTCTAATTCCTATACTATTAACTGACTTATTCACTATTTCTAACTATTCACCTTCTAACTCCTGACTAACTATCAGCCTTTACAAATGAGGAGCCAGGGCTTATATAGCGCCCTCAATACAAATCGATGGCTCAGATCAACTTAAAATCAATGGCCGAGATCTTACAATAAAAACCCTAATTAGGGTTTGTTACAACAAACTCAATTCTGGCCAATGAAACAATTGTATTGTTTGGACACATGTCTTCTCTGGAATATTCGACCAATAGAGAACTAGGGTAGGTACATCGAAGTTTGTGCCATCTCCAATGAGTCAGGTACATTGAATCTGGACATGCTGAGGTGGACCAATCCGACTGGAGGAGTGATGACTGGGATGCCACCTTGTCTGACACTTGTAACTTGGTGGATGCTCAATTTGATGATGCTGAGAAGCTAACTTTAATTAACTCTTCTGGAACTGTCTGCTTCTTCAACGAACCCTTGCTTTAACCTCCTTTGTCTTCAATGTGCAGGATGGATGGTGTACCTTTCCTTGGAACGCTAGACTGAAAGATGTCATCCTTGATGATGCTAGTCTGGAGAAGGTCGTCCCTAATGATGCTAGACTGGAGAAGGTCGTCCTTGTTGATGCTGGACTGGAGAAGGCCGTCCTTGTTGATGCTGGACTAGAGAAGGTCGTCCTTGTTGATGCTGTACTGGAGAAGGCCATCCTTGTCTTGGCTTGATCTTCTTTCATCTGCAAAAACAAATCAAAAGATGATTAAGGACATAATAAATTCATTTCAACATAGTATTTTACACCTTAAGTCATCAACAAAAGATATTAAATGGAGCTTGCTCAAGATTTCCCAGGGACAGGCCCTATAAGAATTTCGCCCTGGACCCTCTGGAAGGGTCAGGAGCGAAATTCCAATTTTAGCTTAAAATATGCATCTTTGATGGTCAAGAGTCTATCCAAGGCAATCCAAATGGTATCTCTCACCCTTGTTTAGGCTTGACCTCACTCAAATCTTGAGGAAAAAGGTGGTTTTAGGGTTTTTCGCTCTGGACCCTTTGGAAGGGTCAGGAGCAAATTTTTTGTTTGTAGCTCACTTCTCCATCATTTCAACTTCAAATCACTTCACAAGGCAAGGAAACACTTCTCTTCTCTCATCCAACCTAAGTTTGATTTGATTTTGCAAGGAGAAAAAGGTGATTGAAGGATTTTCGCACTGGACCCTTTGGAAGGGTCAAGAGCGAATTTCTTCCTTTAGCCCAAATCATCATTTCTGGAGACAACAATCGACTCAAGGGCAATCTCAAGGGCATCTTTCACCTTGGCCTAGGCATGGTTTAGCATAAATTTGAAAGGAATATGTAAATTTTAGGATTTTCGCTCTAGACTCTTTGGAAGGGTCGGGAACGAAAATATTGTTTTTGGGTTATTTCCTCATCCTTTCAACTTCAAATCACCTCCAAGACTTAGAACACCTTGCCTCACTCCTCTCTAGGCCATAAAAATCAAAATTTTACCTTGCCTTGCAAAGAAAATAGGTGGAATTGGGATTTTCGCTCTGGACCCTTTGGAAGGGTCAGGAGCAAAAATCTTGACTTGAGCTTACTCCTTCATCATTTGTCCTCAATCAACTTCAACAGGGCAAGAACACCTCTCCTCGCACCCATCCAAGCCATGAAAACCTAACATTTGACTAGACTTGCAAGGAAAATAGGTGGTTTTAAGATTTTCGCTCTCGACCCTTTGGAAGGGTCAGGAGCGAAAATCACTTTTTTGGCTCAATTCCTTCAAGTTTGATAATCATTGCTAAGTCAAAGTCATTCCTGAGGACCTCTCCCATCAAAACTCGCCCTAATCAGCACTTGGCTTGGCACAAAATTGGGAAAAAAGGTGATTTAGAGAAAATTCGCTCTGGACCCTTTGGAAGTGTCAGGAGCGAATTTCTTAATTTAGGCTTATTCCTCCATCATTTCAAGTTGCATTCACCTCAAAAGGCTAGAAAACACTTCTCCTCTCACATCCAACCCAAGTTTCACTTGATTTTGCAAGGGAAAATAGGTGTTTGAAGAATTTTTGCCCTGGACCCTTTGGAAGGGTCTGGAGCGATTTTCATCATTTGGCTCAATTCCTTCAAACTTGATAATTATTGACCATTCAAGGACATGCCTAAAGACACCTATAATCTTGACCCACACTAGACTTGGCATAAATTTGAGGGAAAAGATAAGTTTTGAGAAAATTCGCTCTGGACCCTTTGGAAGGGTCAGGAGCGAAAATCTCATTCTTGACCAAAAATCATCATTCTTTCAACTTGAAACTTCATTGCAAGGTAGAATCTCACCTTTCTTTGCCCTAGGAACAAGGTTTTAAGCCTAAGAAAGGTCAAAAAGTAGGCTTGTAAGGAATTTCGCCCTGGACCCTTTGGAAGGGTCAGGAGCGAAAATTCCTTTCTTGGCTAAAACCCTCATTCCTCAATGCTATCAAACACTCTCAAAGGCAAGATCATGTCCATTTTCCCTTTCAACATGCTTTCGACATCACAATTTGGTCAAATAGGGAAGGAAATGAGGTCTAGGAGGATTTTCGCTCTGGACCCTTTGGAAGGGTCAGGAGCGAAAATCTCATTCTTGGCTTGATTCTTCATTTCTCCAACTCAAAATCACCTCAAGAGGCAACTAAACATCATTCTTCACCCAAGGGATAAGGTCTTAAGCCAAAACAAGGTCAAAAGAATAGGCTTGCAAGGAATTTTGTGCCGGACCCTTTGAAAGGGTCAAGAGCAAAATTCATCTTTTGGGCTAAAATCCTTCATCTTTCAATCTTGACAAGGCTAGAACATTCAAAAAATACCTTCAAACATGCCTTAGGAACTAGAAATTTGGCCTTGATAAGTGAGAATTTGAGGTCTTCAAGGATTTTCGCTCTGGACCCTTTGGAAGGGTCAGGAGCGAAATCCCTATTCTTGGCCAAAATCCTGACTTCATTTTCACATTTCTTCATTGAAACAAGCATTTGTACCTTCATTCAAGCCTGGGAATGTGTTAGTTCTAGGTTTTAGTCAAAGTAGAATGTCTTATGGAGAATTTCGCTCTGGACCCTTTGGAAGGGTCAGGAGCGAAATTCGCTTTGGACCCTTTGGAAGGGTCAGGAGCGAAATTCGACATTTTGGACTCTTCGTCAGGGTCATTTTATGGAATATAACATTTGACATTTCCTTATATCTTTCTTCTTTCTTATACTTTAAGTTATATTCCATATATACTTCCAGGATGTTTGAGAGTGGTTTCGGACCTCCAGGAGTTATATTGCAAAATCTAGTTTTTGGAGGATTCTTCAATTTTCCAGACTTAGTCAAATTTCAGGATCAAGAAGACATTCCAGACTTAGCCAAATTTCAGGATCAGGACGACATTCCAGACTTAGCCAAATTTCAGGGCATTTGAAGATCAGGATGACATTCTAGACTTCATCACTCACCAACTTGACCTAGCTCGGACCTTCAAGAATGATACTCACTCACCAAGCAAGACACAATTAGCAACAAGAGCAAAACCAGGCCCTACGGAAGACTTTCAAAGAAACCCTAATTCTGGGGCCCCAAAAACTCACCTCGGCTCAAGTAGAGCCTGCCATCCTAGTGATCCCCCTGGCGACACTCGAAAAGCAAAGGCTAACAGACAAAACACTAAAACCTAGAAAGCAAAACCCCACAAAGCAAAAAAAGTAGGGGTCCCCATTTGCAATGGGGCAATGTGTGAATACGTCACAACACATCTCTCCATACATTCTCCGAGTGCTTTTAGATGGGTGTCCTGATCACTGAAAATCGAATAGTCATCCAAGAATGCCCTGAAATTTCCTACGGACATTTTGTCAAAAATGTGTAAAATTATTCTCTGGAAGGTTGTCGGTGCATTACATAGCCTGAAGGGCATGTCATTGTAGGCGTACACCCCCTCTTCTACCATGAATGTGGTCTTTAGCTTATCTTCTTCCGCAATACTTATCTGATTGTATCTTGAGAACCCATCCAGAAATGTTTATATCTCATGCCTAGCTACTTCTTCCAGAATGATGTCAGTGAATGGGATTGGGAATGGATCTTTGATTGTTACTGCGTTTAGGTACCTAAAGTCCACACATATCCTTATCTGATTGGCTTCTTTCTTGAGAGAAATGACTATTGGGGAAACCCAGTCACTTGTTTCCACTTTGAATATGATCCCAGCTTCCAACATTTTGTTGATTTCCTCATTCACCTTGGCCATGTAGTTCTTGTTCATCCTGTACGGTCTTCTCCGTACGGGTTGGGCTCCTGGTACGAGGGATATGCGATGTACGCACAATTCCGGTGGTACCCCCTTCAAGTCCTTGTAGGTCCAGGCAAAGACATCCTTGTATTCTAGAAATATCCTGAAAGCCGCCGCCTTCAGTACGGGGTTCAAGTCATCTCCTATGAGTATCACCTACGGGTCCTCGTCCTTGCCTAGATTGACTTTTTTCACATCCCTTTCCTCGTACTTGATGGGTTTGTCTCGTCCAAACTAGTGGGCTGGTGTGTCATCCACCCGTGCCATTCCCTCCTGGTACCTACCATACTCCAAGGGACATGATTGTTCTTCCATACCATTACTTGATTCCTCGATCTCGCATATTTGCAGCATGTGGCACTCCAAGTGGAAGACCTCGTAGTCTTCCATCTGCCAATGGAAGAGTCCAGCCAACGAACTAGTTCCATCTTCATAGCATCTGTACAATTCGAGTACTCCTTCTTCGTTGGGTTCCTTCCCTCCTTTGTCTCCTTCGAAACCCCACTCCCATCTATTTGAGTCATCCGAGTCGAAGTTGGACGACGAGAGCTCTTCACTGACTAACTGATTCCTTAGGTCAATCACATACTTATGACCTTCACTCTCGATTGAGAGTGTATTCTTCTTCCAGTTATGATTGGCTCTCGCCATGATCAGCCATCCCCTTCCCAGGAGGGCGTCGTACGCTTTTCTTTCTAGTGGGATGACTACGAAGTCCAAAAGGAATTGTTGGGTCCCGATCACCACCTTTTGTGCCATGAGGGTCCCGAGGGGTTTGATGTCGTGTTGATCCGGACCGACGAGATGGAATGTTGGTGGCCAGAGAGTAGGCTTGCCAAGACCTCGCCAAGTCTCTTCCGGTAGCACGTTGACTCCGGACCCGCCATCCACAATGGTGTTTGTGAGAATCTGTCCTAATATGTCCATCTCCACCACGGCAGGTTTTCATCCAATGCTTACCGTGAGCAGCATAGGGTCCATGGCATCCATGCCAGGTTCCTTCACCGGAGCCGTACTATGTGGTTTTGTCATCGTCCGGTGTTCTTGGCTGACAGTAGTGTCACCGGCTGCATTTGTCAGGGCCATACTCAACTGTGACTTTAGGTGTCGAGCTCGGTCGCGTCAGCCAGTAACCCAAGCGAGGACACGTGAAAGTGAAGGGACAAGACAGTTAACACCGGCGATAGGATCTCCGACCACCCACCACCCCGACCGCACGCGGATTGGCGTCCACGACCACCCGCCACCCCGACCACACGCGTGTTGACGTCCACAACCACTCGTCGAGATTCGATCTCCACTTGCTGTCAATTACTGGTGTAATAAGCTGCTTTCTTCGACAATAAGGGTCCACGAAGAAGGTCCTTATTGCCCTTATTGATAGTAGGGGTGGGGGCGGCAAGAATTTTTCACTGAACACCGATAAATGTTTGATTGTAATTGGTGGTATAAAGAAATCATATAGGCCCGACGTCCCTCTTTCACTCTCCTTTATATGCCACGACCCGCCTTTTATGTGCCTCCATCGTGCGGTGAAGGTCACCTCACGGGAACGAAAGCGGCTCCACCGTACGGTGATCACCACCGCACGGGAGTGAACAGCTCCACCGTGCAGTGATTACCACCATACAGGAGCGAAGGCTCCACCGTACGGTGGTCTCTTTTTTTTTTTTTTAATGAAATTTTTAATTGTCCTAACCATGTGCACTGGAGTTTCCAACTTTCCCTGGGTCGTTCCTGTACCTTCTCTCATGATATGGTTTTAACTTCGACCCGTTGACGCTTTCTAGAACTTCCCGTCCATCCAGTGTCCACAATTTAATTGACCCATTCTCAACCACTTCTCCGACTTTATACGGCCCTACCCACCTTACCTTGAATTTGTCGGGTTTAATCTCGTTGCGCCCATTGTACTTCAACACCAGTTGTTCCAGGGTGAGCCTCACTCGCTTCAAGTGTTTGTCATGCCACATTTTCCTCCGTTGTTGCGCTACTTCGGTAGCCCATTGAGCCATCATCCTTTTCTCGTCCAATTTGTTCAAGACATATAACCTTTCTCTTAAACTATCCATATCTCCGAGTCTATTTTCAATGGCGATGCGAAGACTTGGCACCATGAACTCAGCTAGTACAACAGTTTCCTACCCGTACATGGGTTGAATTGGCGTCTGACCTGTAGTCACCTTGTAGGTGGTGCAGTAGGCCCACAAAACAAAGGGTAACTTTTCTTCCCAATCTTCTCCCTCGACACCGCACGACATAGATAACTCCAACTAGAATCTTGTTGGTAGCCTCGGCTTGGCCATTGGCTCATGGGTGATAAGGGCTGGACAACGAGTGAAAAATTTTGAATTCAGTCATGAGTAATTTGATGACATGGTTCATAAAGTGTCCACCCCTATCACTGGTCAACTGGATGCAGATGTCATATCGCGTGATTATCTGTTCATAAATGAATTTTGTGGTACTCAAGACCGAGTTGTCAGGTAAGGCCCGCGCTTCTACCCATTTAGTTAAAATTAATACTTCGTGGCTACCACAATGTAGCAGCACCTCCTATTCATAAATGAATTTTGCAGTACTCAAGGCCGAGTTGTCAAGTTAGGCCCGCGCTTCTACCCATTTAGTTATATACTTTGTGGCTACCACAAAGTAGCGGCACCTCCTGGAACGGCTGGCCTTGAGTGGCCCAATAAAATCCAGCCCCCAGCGAAATTCCTCTTCAATGGCTTCCCGACTCTCTAACACATGTCGCAACCCACTACCCATTCTCTGGCGTCATTATACAATGTGGGCCACCATAGACCTGCAAGTAGCACCTTTCATGCGGTAGTGTCGGGTCCCATATGGCCTCCCGTGGAGCTCTCATGTGCCTCCCTCAGAACGCTTGGCACCTCTTCCTCCATTACACACCGACACAGCACATGGTCGGGCCCCATTTTGTACAGCAATCCATTAATTAATTGGAATGTACGGCTTCTCAACACGAGTTTCCTCCTTTCCCAAGGTGGCATACCTTGCGAGAACACGGAGGTGGAGAGATATTCCCCGATAGCAGTATACCATGATGGCAATTCTGCGATTTGGAATAGGTGAGCATCCGGAAATTCATCATTAACCCCCTCTAGCAGCTCTCCCGACCTTATCCTTGATAGTTGATCAGCTATCACATGGCCTTTTCTGGGTCGCACAATGATAGTGAATGTAAACTCCTGCAACAGGAGTAACCATCTGTTGATCCTTCCTTGAATAATTGTTTTATTGACCAGATACATAAGTGCCTGGTGGTCCACGTAAAACGTGAATGGCGTCGCCAGAAGGTAATGCCTGAACTTCTGCACGGCATATACCATCCCTAGGGCCTCTCGCTCTGTTGTGCTGTAATTCTTTTCAGCCTTAGACAATAATCTACTCGCAAAATAGATTGGATGGTTCAGTCCATGGTCACCCACCTAAGCTAATGTGGTACCAATTGCGAAATTGGAGGCATCCATGTGGACATGGAACTCCTTGTCCCAATTGGGGTAGGCAAGGATAGGGGCCGCGACTAGCCTGGTCTTCAACTCCTCAAAAGCTTCGCCTTCCAAGGTCCCCCACGTGTACAACTCACCCTTTCTAGTTAGTTTATCCAAGGGACAGGATATCTGACAAAAATTCTTTATAAACCTTCTATAGTAACCAATGTGACCCAAAAAAGATTTTACCCCTATGACATCTGCGGGTGACTCCATCTCCACGATCACCTGGACCTTGTCAGGGTCTGTCTTCAACCCTGCTTTACAAACAATGTGCCCGAGCAGTTTGCCTTGCAGCACAATAAATCTGCACTTCTTAGGGTTGAGTGTCAATCTTGCCCTCCGGCATCTCTCCATGCAGTTCCTTACGGCCACCAGATATGTGTCCTGCCCACTGTAAATCGACCAATCATCGAGGAAAGCCTTAAAGTTTCCCACAAACATCTTGTCAAAGATGTGCAGGATGATCCTTTGAAAATTTGTCGACGCATTGCATAGACCGAATGGCATCCGGTTATATGCGTACACGCCGTCCTCCACCACGAAGGTAGTCTTGAGCTTATCCTCCTCGGCGATCTAGATCTAGTTGTATCCCGAAAACCCGTCCATGAAGGAATACATTTCGTGGCCAGCTACCTCTTCCAATATGCTATCCGTGAAAGGAATGGGAAAATGATCCTTGATAGTGACTGCATTCAGGCACCGAAAATCAACACAGATCCGGATTTGATTGGCCTCTTTCTTTAAGGAAATGACAATCAGATACACCCATTCATTGGTCTGGACCTGGAAGATGATGCCAACTTCCAACATCTTCTCTATTTCCTCATTGACCCTCGTGGCCAACTTCCAAAATTCGGGGCAAATAAAGTGAGTGAGATTGAGAGAGCGAGAGAAAGTTGATAGAAGCATATTGATTACTGAAATTTGACAAAATCTGAAAATTTATAAGATCTTCTAAAACCTAGAATTTGCATGATAACTCCTAGAGATCTGAAACCATTCCCAAACATCCTATCAATATATACATGAAATATAACTTAAAGAATAAGAAAGGAAAAAGACATATTGAAATGTGACTTAAATGTTATATTTCATGTATATATTAAAATATACCAATGTTACCCCGAGTTTCCGGGACGGGGACGGCAGGGGATGGCGGGACGCGTTTCCGGGACGGCAAATTTTTTTGCCAAATTTGGGGACGGCGGGGGACGGCAAAGGGGACGGCTATTAAAATATAGGAAAAATTTAAAATATATAGGAAAATTTCAAAATTCTAAATGTTCATATGAAAACATGGATAAAGCATGCATACATACATTATATTCATATGAAAACAATAAAACATGGAAATAGCATGTGTATGATACTATGAAAAGTTGAAGACATTTTAGAATGTAAATTCTGAACATACAACATTGTTAATACTCAATAGACAATATGCAATTATGCATTCATAAATCAGAATTTCAATTCATTCACATTGTCAATATGCATATCATAATAGATATTAAAGAAATAACATACAAAATGTCAAAACAAAGAGGTTAAATTTTCCCTACTTCTATTGACGCGGTTTCCCCCCATATTTTTCAACGGGGGTTTGGGGGCAGCGCCCCCAAGGTGGGGTCAAGGGGCCTATATGCTTTCATAAAGGTGTTGGGTGTTATTTTTCTATTAACTCGCCGAGTTTGGCGATTTTTGGGCGATTTTCTAATCTCTGTGTCAAAATGCCCAAAGGCTACACTGCTGCCATATAGTTTCATTGTCAAAATTATGAATTAAATTAATGTTATCTTTTATTTTTTTTATTTTTAATAACAATTTGAATTAATAAGGGGCCTATATTAGAAAATTGAAAATACAACATTTTTTATTTTTTTAATATTTTTTAATGGCCTTAGATAAGGGGGACGTCTGGCCGTCCCCGGGACGTACGGACGTCCCCCAAGGCTAGGGCAGGCGTCCCCCCGTTTCGGGGACGTCCCCTAAAAATATAGGGCAATTTGGGGACGGGGGGAAACGTCCCCTGGCCGTCCCCAAGTCCCCTGGCCGTCCCCGGGACGGGGACGGGGGTTTTTTAGGTCGGGGACGCATCCCCGGGTAACTCTGAAATATACTTAAATGTTATATTTCATTTATATATTCTGATGAAGAGAATGAGACTGACTTGAAAAAAACAAAAAGATAATTTTTTAACATGTTTGGGCCTCTTTTTTTAATGCAGCCAAGTTTTTTATAGAAACTCGCTGAGTTTTTGTGAAACTCGCCAAAAACTCGACGAGTTTTCCCAAAAACTTGACGAGTTTTCCCAAGAACCCGGTCTTTTAATGGCAAGTAAAAGTCGTAAAACTCGCCCTGAAGAAAAAGTCGCGAATTTTTAACTACTCGCCGAGTTTTCGGTGAGTAGTCCAACTATGGTTTATTGCATCAAATGTATAAGTCACATACCCGTATAGGTCAGGTACAAATCTGATATAATTTTCTAGGACAAAAAATTTGTCATCTTGTAATGACCACCCCTGATTTTTTTTCTTTTGATATAATTGGAACAAGATATACTAATGTTGAATGATAGCTTCACATTACATGCATGCAACTTAAACCAAAATATGCAATTGCTTTAAAGATAAACGAATTAATTGAGTGGGGAATGCCTGCACCAACTCAATCTAGTTCAATAACATAAGTTAGGAAATGAGCATGCAACTATCTAAATGAGCAGGTGTTTGTCACCAACGCCGCTAAGATGAATGCCTATGATATGCAGTAAGCATGAAATTACAATGTAGCAACTGAACTAGAAACATCCAGATGATGAAAATCGATTACAATCGTATATCTAACATACCCTGTTGTTGGTAAATGAAAATAACATACATGCAACAGCAGTACCAGCAAATGAGGGTTTCCAAACCCTAGAAGCCTACACCAAGAAGCACTCCAAAATGGACAGCTGGAAGTATGAATGAGTAATGGCACCACAAACCCGTTATAAACCTTTGCAAACTCCTTGAAGATGTATAGCCAGCCTTAGAGGGAATGGCCAGCAATGATCAGACCCACAAATATGCAATCAACTCTATAAAACTCCTCAATTAGCCCTCACAAATGGTTTCTAACACTCTGTTGTCCAAAGAACTGAAAATATCTGCACCGTTGAAGCTCCGTTGTGATCTTTGTGTGAAATCACCAAGTTATCCTCCAGATTGTGTATTTCAACAACGTGAAGAATGTTGCTTGTAAGGGTTTCCATCCTCACAAACCAAGAAGAAGAAGCAACAACTCCTTCAAAATCATAAGCATAAACAATATCCAATTCATCAACAACCAAGCATGCTGAAAATGAACTCTTAAGAGTCTTTAATAACTCTCCTGGAAGAGCTCACACTTTTCCAGCCAATGTGGGATAAATAGATACACTTTTCTTTTTAATATTCAAGTCTCCAAGTACTTCTAGTAAAAGGGAACTTTTAATTTTTAAATAACTTTTTGCTTTACTTAAGTTCCCACATTAATAAAGTCAAATATCTAATTTAACTTTATAACTTAACTTTATAGTTAAATAAATTAATAATCGCAAGCGATTATAAAAATCTCTAGTCAAAATCAACACTAACATCAACAGGATATTATTCATGAGTTCTTTGTCGATCCAAACTTGACCCAACTGACTTACTATAAATAGTATCCCGAAAACACACCAAAACACCTCAGAATCGCCTGCAACTGAAACTGTCTAGGCCAAATACCCTCAAGATCCCTTAAATGTCCTGGTTAGCCTATGGGACCATGGAGAGATAGGCTAACGACAACCTCATACAACATGTGCTAGAAAGGGGGCATTACACAACTAGAGTTTGAAAAATCACCATGCATTGCCTCCCTAAGGTTGGATTTGCAAATCACACTGAGTCCCAAGGTTTGAATAGCCTTTTATAGTCTGAAACCCCTAAACAATGGCTGCATAAGACTCCCACGTGGGTCCCTAGTTGAGTACGGATATCCTGGAAGAGGTACGGCCTGCCTATATGCTGCTACACTGCTGGATCTGCAATAATATATCCAAATCTGCCATAATAATTTTGATAGTAACCCTTCTAAGTCTTGCAAATGAACACCTTGATGTTGAGTGCCTACAAAACCTGGATAATTTTGACCCTTGGAGGATCTTTCACCTCTATAGGCCACCAAATTATGAAGGGATTTCGTTCTCCATTATAGATCTAAGAATATCTTCTCCACACAACTGCTGCTCTTCAAAACCAATGCCAAAAAAAATGAACAATGAAAACTCCAAAAGTTACATTATTTCCTCTCTCCAAAAGTTCCATCCAAATTAGGGTTGCATTACATCATTTTTAATTTATTATAACTCTTCTCCTTTCAAGCTGATCGAATTCCCCTTATAGCCCCTTTATTATATTAAGTTGTTTTTAAAAACAACTTGTTAAGCCTCCTAGGGAGTCATGCCACTAGGGGTCCCCCTTTAATTTATTAAGTTGTTTTAAAAACAACTTATTAAGGGTCCTAGGGGTCATGCCACTAGGTGGTCCCCTTCGACACTTTATTATATTATTATTAAAGTGATTTCCAATTAAAGATACACTTTTTTTCCTTTATTTAAAATTGTTATTCAAAAGTCATCACCCTGCCTCCAAACTGAAAACCGAAGTTGCATCTAGTATCAGGGTGATGCCTCAGTGAAGCAAGCCAACTATCAATCAACTCCTAAAAATAGGGATTCTCCTAACAAATAGGAAACTAACCCAAATCATCTGAAAATTCCCATAACACCTTTTGCAACACTTCATTGGCCTTTAGGTGGTCAACCGGTCAACTGTTAGTCCCCTCCTAAAAAATAGAGATCCCTCCTAAAGCATAGGAGTGAAAGATGCCAACTGAGAATCTGATCCAGTCTGAAGTTTTTTCGTTTGCTTTCAAATCTTTGGCCAGCAAATTGTTTTATTGGTTTGAGGTGAATTTTGATGGTTTTTTTAGTCTTGGGGGTTTTGCTTGCTTATACCAATGAAAATTTGCCAAAAGAATGCAATACATAAAAGAAACAATTGACTGAAATAAAATTTCAGAACTCAGTTTTTATTGCAGCAAATTATAAATTCAAGAGAATAACTATTTAAGACAACTAGAGCCAAAACTAGCATACCAGGTGTCCAACGCCCTGCCTGGATGAGCTTATTTTGATGCTGGAGGTGGTGCACAAAGCAATACAGGAGCCTCCAAGTGCTGCAAATTGTTTCAATGTGTTTTATTCTCCTTATATATAATTACCAAAAACAATTTAAGGAAGAAATAGCAAATCAAGTGCTTATTCCAAATTCTTGTCAGGCGAAACCTCCAGAATTGACCTTTTTTCCCCACTAAAATGCTGATGTAGCCCAAATGTGTTAAAATTTCCCTAAAAGAACCATTGATTTGTCTTTATTTGCTGCCAACAATAAAATTACACACAAATTTCTGAATCAAAACCCTCTAATTTATTTTATTGGCTTCACAAGAGAAGCAAAGAGGGTACGGCCAGCCTGGGAATGGTATGGCCAGCAATAAAAGCACAATAACACTGGAAAATGTTCCCCAATCTGTTTCAATCTGCTCAAATGTGTTGTAGATGATTTATTCTTGCTGAAAGTATGAATTTTCCTCCAGATATTGGCCCCAAATGACCTGAAAGAGGATTCCTTCAATGCAAAGGTGAATGGGTTTTCGTCCACACACTGACTAAGGGTGAGAGTTTTCATTCTCAACCTGAAACTCCAATCAAGCTTGCTGCTGCAAAGCTCTCCAGGGAAGAAATTGTCAAATATCCAATGAATAATGAATAAAATGCTGCCCCCAATGTCTTTTAAACATTCCTCAAACCCTAATTCGAATTTGGGGTTAAAGTTGTACTTTTGGCATCAAAAAACATGTTAAAATGTTTCTTTTTATTAAAAAATAACTTCCCCTAAGTGGTTTGACCCATTGAGAGTCGAATTCCTCATTAAAAGTGGCCATATTATTAAGTTATAACCTTTAAGTTATAAGTTCTAGGGAAATGTGCTAAGGGGCCATTTTATAATTCATCGTTAACTTTTATTAATCTCCTTTTTAATAAAGTTACTTTATAATTTTTCTAATTATATAAAAAGTAACTTTATAATTAATTATTATAAAGTCTATGTAACTTAAGCTCACCAAGGCCAAAAGTGACTAAGTATAAACTCCTCTTGGTAAAGCCAATCATCCCCTAGCCTCTGTAATTGCCTACAGAGATGGCTAATAGGCAAAAATATGCAATTGAGTGATCACAAGAAAAATGGGGACATTAAAAGGAGACTAGCTTCCAACATCCAAAATGGCTCATAAAGCCTCCTGCTAAGCTCCACTAGCTCTGAGTGGTCAACCTGTGAACTTGCAGTCACTCCCTACAAAATAAAAGCCCTTCCTAAAAGATAGGAAACTGGCTCTAAGCTTTGGAAATGCCTCATAGATCTCACCAAAGTTTCTTGAACCCTCTGAATAGATTCCTTGTCCACTGCATTAGCCTACAAGAACCCTTCTCCATAGGCTAACCCTACTAGAACACATCTACCTCAGGAAGGGGACATTACACGTGCACAAGGGAATGTCAGTCCGGAAAGTTAGGGAGGTGCATAGATATAACATGGATGTGCATCCAAGACACCCATCCATACCCTAACAAGACAATTCCCTGAAGGAAAGTACTTTTAGAAGGTAGATTGTCTGACATTCCAAAGTCAGAGCATACAAACCTGACATGAAGGCCATCAACTAAACATGAATAAGCATGGCCTTGGACTCCACTTGATGGCAATCCTGCAAAAATCATTAAATGCGGCCCTGTAGCTCCATAAGTGGAAGTAGACAAGTCGCGGGAGTTGGTGGAGCATTAAGAGCCATAAGTGTTGATCATGTCATTTGGAAGTGTCGCAAGTCAGACGTCAAGCCCTCAAGAAAATGCTACAAGGTGAGAGGAGTCAGTAACCCCGAAGTCCATTAGAATGAGAGGAAAGGGAGGGAAGGAGGTTCGGAATTTTGAGGTTCCGAGATTCCGGGGTCTAAAAGCAAAGGAGGAAAGGGAGGAAAGGAGGTCCGGAATTTCGGGGTTCCGAGATTCCAAAGTCTAAAAGGAAAGGAAGAAAAGGAGGAAAGTAGGTTCGGAAGTTCGAGGTTTCGGGATTCCAGCGTCCGGAAGGGAAGTAGGAAAGTAGGTTCAGAATTTCGAGGTTCCAATGTTCGAAAGGGAAGTAGGAAAGGGAGGAAAGGAAGTTCGGAATTCCAAGGTCCGAAAGGGAAGGAGGAAAGGGAGGAAAGAGAGGAAAGAAGGTCCAAAATTCCGAGGTTCCAAGATTCCAAGGTTGGGAAGGGAAGGAGGAAAGGGAGGAAAGGATGTCCAGAATTTTGGGGTTTCGAGATTCCGGGGTTCAAAAGGAAAGGAGGAAAGGAGGTCCGGAATTTCAGGGTTCCGACATTTCGAGGTCCGGAAGGTGTTGACGTGGCTAAAGTCGCATCGCTGCAACTCTATCCAGCCAACACAGAATAGAATGCTAAGTATCTGTTGACGTGTATTTTATACACAATCATACACAGAATAAAATACCCAAAGGCATCTTATCCTCTCTTGAATAAAGTCGCTAACTGCTGAAGATCTCGCAAGAAGGATCAGTTAGGATGACTCCAATGTTCTTGTAAGTAGGGTCTCTACGTGTGGATAAGCACCAGTGGTCGTTGTGATTTACTGTGTCCTCAAGGGGCCTTACGTTGCCGAAGATTTTGCTAAACTAAACAAGCTTTCAAAAAAAAGATAAAAGGATAGGGTTTTTGCAAGAGCTCTAATCTAGTCTAACCCTAAGAATGACTTCATGTGGACAAGACTTGGCAAGATTCTACCAACTTCAATTTTGCCATAAATTAACAACTCAATTGAAATTGATGCGATCTTCTAAGGTAACAAATGATTTTCCAATACATCAAAGATCAAAGATACTGCCACGAAGGTACATATCCAAGATACAACAATGATTGAAGGTTAAGTGATTCAAGTATTCTCCAGTTGACCACGCAAGGCGTTCCTACAATCAACAAGAAGCTAGTGGTTTGGAAAGTGAATCCTACCAAAGATCAGGTCCAACACTTTGTCCTTTGAATTAACACACTACTTTGATTGAGAATGATTCAAGGAAAATGAACAACCATGAAGATAACCAAGAAAATTGCAACAAAACACCATAACTTCAATATTTCATTGATTTCAAAGTCATCATGTACAACAATTGTTTGAATTCTTTCCTCAAAACTCAATCTTGCTACAAAAGTAAATTGCTTCTAAACTCTAATCTCTCTAATACATCAATAATCTAATCTTCTTCTCACATCTAATATGAAAATGAAATGAAATGAGGGTATAAATAGCATCCTCAATTACAATGAATGGTCCAGATCGAAAAGCAGATCAACGGTCAAGATCATGACACCTAAACCCTAATTAGGGTTTTATTACAAAAGTTCCCCTTTTATTGCACAACATTAAATGCATAGCCAATTATTAAATTTGGCACGAAAATCTAGGAGATATAGACCAATGACAATTAAGGTGCCATGTCATCTATAACAACCTCTCATCTAGAATCTTATTCCCTTTCCAATTCTCTTTTTTAGCATATGCAATGAATCTTGACACGATTCCTTCGATCTCAGCAATTGGAATCTCGAGAAGATTCTTCATTCTTTCTTCCAAGTGGATGACATGATCAAATGCATCTAGAAGAGCTGCGTCCCATGTAAGTTCAAGTTCCTTAGTCTTTTCGATCAGGAGCATGGTAGCAAACATCTGGTCCTGCTGCTCATCTGTGATATTAGCGTCCTTGGAAAAGATGACCTTGATCCTATCTTCCAATTCCTGCAAATCCACATCTGTCTCAACTTCGATCCTCCTGCCAAGAATGGTACGTAGTACCTCAAATACTCTGTCCTGGATCGGGTTGATCACCTCCTCAACATGACTGCATCTAGTACTGATGTCCTCAAAGAGAACTTCCTTCATCTGGAGTAAGGTTGACCACTGAAGTAAACTGTGAGGTCCTCCATCCATAATCTTTTCCTACGCTAAGACCTTCCTCGATGTTTGTCTAATTACTTTCAAGACAGGAATGGTAACATCTTTGGTATGAGCAAAAGCGGCCACTGTTATCATCAAGTTGTGGATGATCTCAAGAACCTGAATAGCTCTATGAATAGTCTTCATCATCCTTGTTGCAAATTCCATGGCGACTGCATGAGATTTATCCATCCAAGTACTCATACGCTGGACCATACTCCTGAATCTCTCTGCCTCACCAATTGATTGAAGGGGAAGTGCCTGTATGGGTGATCTTGCTGGATCCTGACGTCCTAAAGGCTGATTGAGATGGCTGAAATATGTTCTCCATGCACCAACCTCTCTCTCAAGCTTCCTATTCTTCTCGATTTCTTCCCTAAGCTTGTCTTTCAAGGCCTCAAATGAATCGGTGGCATCATCAAGTGTTTGCTCGGCTGTGGATGGACCTAGCTCAAATGTCTCTATATCATATTCCTCTGCTAAGATCTCACCTTCATACTTGTCCACTGCCGGTGTAGCTATCTGCAATTTTCTGGATCCAGTCTCATCTCTAATCATCTTGGACATCTTGGTAGCCTTCCTCTTCTCTGTCACTTCCTGGGAATGTCCAACAAGGCTCTCTAAATCAATTACATTGTCCTCGTCCTCTATTACGATCACCTTGGTTAATCTTTCCTTCAACCAATCTGGGATGGCTGATCTTGTCTCTTTGACCTGTATTTCCTTATGCAATATTTTTTCTTCTCTGTGAGGAGATGTTACTTCGTCATTATTCTTGTCTTCATGTAACTCATAATCTTGGAGAGATCCACTTGGTGACCCTTGAGGTACCTGTCCTTCTTTATCATTCTGAACCATCGACTCCATAGACTCTTCCACTTCAAGTGTCCTTTTCTCTTGTCGAGAAGATGTACCGGATGAACGATCTCGGCTGGCCTCTTGTTTCTTCTTGGAAGATTCTCTCTTTCCAGGTCTCTCTTTCCTCTTCGAGCCTCTTGGATGGAGATCGCCTTCACTTGCACTTCGAAGGTTGCCTTCATTTGCATTTCTGGGATTAGGATTACCTTCGCTTACACGAGCTCCACCTTCGGCTGGTTTCTCTTCCAAAGTGAAAGTCATAGCTATGCCTTGCTCTCTCAACTTCTGATGCTGCACATCAACCCATCTGCGAGTACAAGACAAGACTGGAGCCATCAAAGCATCTAGATCCACAACCTCGGGCTCATTCCAATCTAACCTTACTGATTTGTTTTCTCGATCATAGGATGATTGGAGATGTCTGCCACTGTCCTGTGCTTGGTCGGCCACTCTGTAAATCTTGCATTTCCTGATGAAATCCAAAGGCAACCTAGAATGCATCTTTCTTTTCACTTCAAGATCATCCAAGAGATTCATCATAAAATCTTCTATCTAAAACTCATGCTTAAACTTCCTACCGACTGGCTCCTCTATATATCCATGTGGATCAAAGCTTTCCCTCAAAGCAAAGAATGAAAAAGAATACAAAGCTAACTCCTTCTCTGCGTCATCCATGGCTAAAGCATTAGGACATACCTCAACTGAATTGCCCAATATGATAGGTACAGGAACTCCATTTCCATGTCTGTGTCTGAATGCCTTTGCATAAGCTGCCAACTGTCTTGTTACCTCAAGTAACACTATTCTGTCTGTCGGATATCTCGGCAACATGTATGGAGGTGAAGGACATCCATGAACTTTGATATAAGTAAACTTCGGAAATTGGATAAACCAAGCACCGTACCTTTTTACTAGTTCCTGTGCATCCTGAGATAATCTATTGTGGATCCCACCTTGCAACGTCCTCGTAATGTTCATAGTGAAGGTATCATTAACTAACTTGTAGTTGCTTCCTGGCGGATGATGCAAGTGAACATAGGAATCACAAACTCTGACCTCGTCGGGTCCTCTTCCAATCACTCCTCTGTGAGGTAGTCCCGCGTACTCGAAGCTCCTGATCAAGGCATAGATGACGTATGAACTCATGTGGAAGGACTTGGTAGCCTTGAGTCTCCTCAACTGTACGTCCAAGCAATGGCTAATCATTCTAGCCCAATGAATTGTTCCTTTTCCCTAAACTATCACCTGGATGAAGTAGAACATCCACTTTTCAAAGTAAAAAGCTTGAGGTTCACCTGTGACTCGGTTGAGCATTGTAATCAAATCTCTGTACTCCTCCTGGAAATCGATCCTATGTGGTGTGTTCGGTATCTTGCTCAGGCGAGGACGACTCTTGAGTAACCAGTTCTTGTTGATGATGCTTAGGCAAGCATCTGGATCATCTTCATACATGGACCTGGCTCCTTCTATGCTCTTGTAGACCATATCTCTGTGCTCTGGAAGATGGAAAGCCTCACTTATAGCTTCCTCTGAAAGATAAGCTAAAGTGTTTCCTTCCTTGGACACGATCGTTCTGGACTGAGGATCATAATGACGAGCACACTCGATCATCAACTCCTGGCACTGAACTACTAGAGGGAAGCCGGCCGCCTTAATGTTGCCACTTTCGATTATCCTCCTAGCGACAGGTGATGGCTTGCCAATGTAGGGGACCTCTCGAAACTTCTTCGTGCTGAAGTTGCCCAAGTTGGTATCTCCAATGTTGCTCCATTTAGACACGATCTTGGTCTCCACTTCTTCGGTCTTTTGATCTTCCTTCATGAGAGCTGGACGACTGGTGGATGCTCCCGCCTTCAGGGTCGCCATACCTACACAACATTTCACAATAAGTAACTAGATATTGCAATGCATAACATAGATTAGATTAATTTTAGGAAACTTCATGATAAGTCCTTGAGTTATCATTTCCTACAAAACGATTGAGCTATTGGAATTCAAAATTTCAAAATTCAAAATTTGAAGCAATGACGATCAAAATTATTCAAAATTCAAGGGATCCTCGCCATACCCCACTTGAGAGTTTAACTCTAAAATGCGAAACAAGAAATTCGCCTAGGCAACAATCGAAATTTGGTGACTTCAACGTGATCTCTCTCAAGCTAGCAACTTTGCCACCTTTGGAATGCCTTTGACGTAGTCTTTGGCAAGTTCGCCTCACTTGAAACTAAGCTCGCACTCCCCTTTGAAGATGATGTTCGCCTTCCTTGGAATGGAAATTCACTCCACTTGAATACCAATCGCACTTCTCCAAAATCGCATATGGAAGATGATAAAATGATAATGTGAAAATGAAAATTTTCACCCTCCTTTTATAAGCGCTCACCTCTCATTTACCTCTAGGCCGACTTTGCCAAAATAAAGAAATCAAAATGATTTTTAAATAAATAACAAGGGCCGACTTTTATAAAATAAATCCAAGCGCTCCAATTTTCTATAATAATAAATTAATTAATTGCCTTTATAATTAATTTTTTCGATTTTTTAATAGGCAAAATTAATTAAATAAATGTTTTGCGAAAATTTTAAATGCTATCAATTAAATATTCCAATTTATCGATTTTTAGCATTTAATAAAAAATTCAAAAAATGTTTAGCGCCAAAATTGGAGGAGGGAAAGATACAAACCCCATCACTCTGGTCCCTGGGAGAGGGACAGGAGCGAATTATCCTTTTGACCTTGAATCTCGTGCTTTTGACGTTCAAAACCATCATCTTCACGTTGAAACTGGCATACTTGCAAGGAATTTCGAACTTGAGTGACTTGATTTCGTAAATAAATGCCTTTTATGACCATCATCGCCCTGGTCCCTTGGTGAGGGACAGGAGCGAATTATGTGTTTTCTCCTTGACCTTCGTTTCTATGATCACCAAATTTCATTATGAGGGAGAAACAACGTTATCCTTTCGTTCCATGCTTGTTCTACTTGTCGTTAACAAGGCACTTTGATGCTTGGAGGATTATCGCCCTGGTCCCTTGGTGAGGGACAGGAGCGAACCTTGTATCTTGGCCTAAATTTGTCGCTTCGTAACCTTTGTTTCTTGTTCATTGCCTTCCAAACGATATCCTTGATCTTGTGTATCCTTGCCTTGTCATGATTTTGAAGGAAAATGAATGATCTTGTGAAAATCGCCCTGGTCCCTGACTGAGGGACAGGAGCGATGTTGTCTCCTTGGCTCAATTGATCACCTTTTGACGTTTGATTTCTTTGCATATCATCTTCTTAAGACACCTTGACACTTGTGTAACCTTGTACGCCCTTCACTTGGCGTGATTTTGAAAGAACTAGTCAATCTAATGGATATCGCCCTGGTCCCTGACTGAGGGACAGGAGCGAATTTGAGTATTCTGGGCTCATCCTTGCTTGTATCGACTTGCAATCACTTTCACCATGTAGAATGAGGTCCTTTGATCCCTCTTGGACACTTGAAACTTGATAAACCTTCAAAACCCAAGCCTTCATAGAAATTTCGCTCTGGTCCCTGACTGAGGGACAGGAGCGAATTTGGGCATTTGGTGCAATTCTTACAACTTTAGCGGTCCTTGTAACGTTGTTCTTCGTCGAGACCCTTCAAAACATCCTTGCCTCCATGCACCCTGACTTGGAGTGGTTTGAACTTGAGTGGAAGGCAAGATAATCATCATTTCGCCCTGGTCCCTGGCTGAGGGACAGGAGCGAAATTTCATGTGCAAGCTCAATTACACTTTGCCAACCCCAAAATTTATCTTCAACGATCTTGTTGTGCATCCCTTCATTCATCCATGGCTTGGAATTCATTCAAACTTGGCGAGAAATTGACCTAAGGCAAAATCGCTCTAGTCCCTGACTGAGGGACAGGAGCGCCTAGGTCAATTTGAGTCTCCTATTGATGTCTTGTAATCTTCAATTTGTCTTCAACGGGTTCATTTCATCCTCCTTTCTTGCCTTCAAACTCAAAACTTGCTTGCTTTTGCCTGAATTTTGCCCTATGAAGAATTTCGCTCTGGTCCCTGGGAGAGGGACGGGAGCTACACTGAATTTCGCCCTGGTCCCTGACTGAGGGACAGGAGCGAACTTTGCATTTTTGGTCCGTTTTCCTTCACGAAGGCACTTCAAGTTATATTCAATTGATAAAACATATCTCCTTTGATCTTTTCAAATCGTCAAGTTGTTTAAATCCTGCAAGGACAAGGCAATGTTTGATTTTGAGCTCCGGTCCTCCACTGAGGGACAGGAGCGATTTTCACTCCTGGGGCATTTCCGTGCTCATGAAATTCTTCAAATTATATTCAACGGAAAGATCATGCCTCCCTTTACCACTTCCACTCGAAAAATCATCTTGATCCTGCAGGGACAGTAAGATTTTTGAAAACGAGCTCCGGTCCTTCACTGAGGGACAGCTGCGATTTTGCTCCTACAGGCCAGAATATCATGATTTCGGGATTACAATCACTTCACAAGGCAAAAACAAGACCTTTCCAATGCCCGGGATCAAATATCAAAATTTTCAAAATTTGGTCAAAATCACTCAATTGGACAAAATTCGCAATTTCATCATTCACACTTAGACAAATTTAGACTCTTCATTCAAAATTCCAATTGAAAATAGACCAACTCACTTAACCTCTGGCGAATTCACTTTATTCAAAATTGCATCCTACGAAAGGAAGCTCGAAAAACTCTCAAGATTGACTGGACTCTGGCCCAAAAACGCAGTAACAGAAACCCTAAGGCTTGACCCTGGTCCAGACAACTGACAAACTACCAAAAACCCTAAAAAGCAGAGAAAAAGAACAGGCAACACGAGCAAAAAGAGGGGGTCCCCATTTTAATGGGGCGATGTGTGAAATGGTCACAACAGTATCCTATCCTCTCTTGAGATAAGGAAATCCCTAATGCTGTTTTTAATTGATCAATGGGGGACGACCTCAAGGTTTCGATTGTCAGGTCTTGACTGCAGGATAACTCAGTGATCGATGTGTTTTGCTAGGAGCACAAGGGGACTTACGTTTTGCAACAAGTTGGTCTACTGCGATTCTCGAACTTGGAAATAAAAGCAAAAGGGAAGGGTTTAGGAGACCTAAGGACAAGGATGATAACAGTTGATATAGCGAGTAGACAGATTTCGATAAACCAGTTCTTGTTTTTGGTAGAGACACCCTCACAACTAGACAAGAACGGTGCAAGCTCCAAGGGATGAAGGATTTTCAGACCGGAGACACTCGTTTTAGGCACCCAATTCTGGCGCAGCCTAAGACGAACACTTGCAGTTGAACTAAGCACAGTTTGGGTTCAGACTAACCATGCACGGTGACCTACAATCAGCACAACCCCAATGGTATGAACCAGAAATGCATCAAATACCCCTCCACACTTCACCAATAAAATCCCTGCACTCTAAAATTAACTAGCT
Organism: Cryptomeria japonica; assembly: GCF_030272615.1. NCBI lineage: Eukaryota > Viridiplantae > Streptophyta > Pinopsida > Cupressales > Cupressaceae > Cryptomeria > Cryptomeria japonica. The sequence goes on from NC_081410.1 coordinate 340,950,415, forward strand.
GAAAGAAACCATGCAAACAGAATGAAAACAAGATGATAAACACCGAATCAATGTCTATATATTGATTTCAGCTGCCTATTACAACAATTTTTGCAGCATCTCTATGCTATGCCTAAAATCTAACCTATTCTAACTCTAAAATCTCACTACAAAATTCTAACTATCTAACAGTTTAACTGTCTAAAAATCTAACCCTTTACAAGAGAAAGGCCTCTGCCTTTTATAGATTTACAATTTGAACCGGCGGCCAGGATGGACTGCATCCAAGGGTTCTAATTTATCCCACAAAACAAAGCTGCCCATACCCACTTAATTCCTAGTTAAAGCTTCAACCACTATCTCAACTACTGACAACTATTTGGCTTTAATTTAGGTCTATCTGGTAGTTGAACATAACTATCCACAACTAACCTATTTCCCCTCTATTTCAAAATATCTTGCGCGGGACCCACAGACAGTTTTACATTAAAACAAATTCAGTTTTTAGAACTGAATTTCTAGAATTAAATCTAGTTGTGCATTTCTAGGAATGCATGCTTGCTGCATTCTGAATGTTCTTCGGCCCTTTCTGGTCTCGGTGGGGATTTCAACTTGTCATCCAATGGCACGCTTCCCAATGCTTGGTTATGATCTCGCACTCTTGCATCTTCTTCTCCAGCGTCCAATGCCTGGCTCTGATCTTGCGTTAAGTCGTCACTTTAGCTCCTCCCGACGTCGTTTTCCTGCAAACAATCCATTTCACAATTAATCAATTTGAAAAATTAATTAAATTAATTTAACTAGCATTAAATTTAACTTTAAACAATGTTGGACTCCTTCGGAGGAGTTTGGGCTGGAGAAGCTCTTTGTGAGATGTATCTTTTAAATGTTTTCGCTTAGAACGTGAAATCCTGATCTTTAGTCTTGATTCGCCCTGAAAATTCAAACGAGTTAAGTTCAAATGCGCGACCTTATTCTAAACGAACCTCATTCATAAAATTTGACCCTTGGAATTCAAGTGAGAAATTTTGGTCTGTTAAAGAAAATGAGCGAACGTAAACTTGCAAATTAACCTTCAAAATGTCCCCTTCGAGAAAATTCAACCATTTCATAAGGAGCATGCGATATTTTTGTTTAAAAATCTCCCTTTTGTTTTGAATTTCGGCTAATCGAGCCGATTTGCACGATTTCTTCTCTAGTGTCGGGTCATTTGGTTTTACTTGGTACTTTCGACTCATTGACCGGTTTGGCGAGTTTTGGAGACCACCTTTCATCTTTGCTAAAGAGTTACTTTCACGAGTCGTTAAGGTTTTCGGGCCAAATATGTACATTGCGCGATTTGATTTTGTGAAGATTGTCGAGTTATGCAGAGCTTTGTCATTTTCGACATACTAGCCGATTTTGTGAATTTCGGCCTTTGGGGCCAATTTTGCCAATCTCCCCATTTCGGGCCAAATGATTAATATTGCGAAGCTTCAAAAGTTATATCTTTTTCAGCCACTTGGAAGATTTCGCGATTTTCGGTGCTCATGCGACTTTATGGCATAATTTGTAAACTTCAGCTTATTAGATGACTGTGGGAGAAACGTCCATAACCCTTTTCGGCTCACTTGTGGATTTTGCGAGAGTCTCTTTCGCGTTTTCGGCACATAAGGTAAAATGTGGCGGTTTTGAACTCTTCGAAGTTTGACGCCCTTTTACAAATTCCAGGTTTTTAGGCCAAAATGCATGATTTGGTGACTTTTTAAATCTCGTTTTAGATGACTAAAAGGCGTGAACTTGTAATTTTCGGCCTCATGAATATGTTTGCGAGATCTTGACTCCCTTGGATGATTTCGCATTGGAAAGACATCTTGCGAACTTTGAACTCCTTGACCAAGTTCAGCCCAAAAGCCGATTTTGTAAACTTCAAGTTGATTTTCTGGCATTTGGAGGATTTTGCGAGATTTTAGTTTAGGCACAGATCGGCCAAAGCAATTAAAATATGTGGTTTTGATGACTTTCGGCCTTTGAAGGTGATTTGGCATACTTCAAGTTCTCGAGCCAAAAGAGATTTCGTGAGCTTTTGCTTGTATTTCAACCTGATCAATTGATTTTTGCGAATTTCGGCCAGGAGAGCAACTTTGCGAATTTCGACTCTTTCTAACTTTTGGCTATTTGGGCAAAATGGTTATTCTTTTGTTTCGGCCTACAAGGGGAGTTCGCAAGATTATGACCTCCTGATCATTTTTGGCTAATGGATCGAATTCACGATTTTCTCCCTATGTTTTCTCACCCTTTTGCTTCTCACGCGTTTTACAAACCTGAGGATTCTAGGCTAAAATCATATATCGCGTAATTCCTTCTGATCATTTCGGCTTCAAAGAGGATTTTGCGAACTTGGTGAGTTTCGGCCCAAAAGGGGAATTTGCGAGGTTTTGGTTTTCGTCTCCATTTCGACCAAAAGAAGCTATCTGCGCGATTTGGACTCTGGAAAAGTTTTCGGTCAAATGAAGACTTTTGTGCGATTTTCCAACTTCCGTTTTCAGCTTAGAAGATGGTTATTTCAACTTGCATTTCTGCCCATTAGGCTGATCTTGTTAGTCGTTTTCACTTTTTTGGCATTTTGGCTAAGTCTTCCAATTTTGGCTCAAAAGCCTGAAATGCACAATTTTATTCTTGGAATTTTCTTTTGAAAACTGCATAAAGTCATCGAGCTGCTTGGTATGATTCACCGATGGCTCTGGTGACTTGGGCATTGGATGGACTCGGGAAATCACATGGTTCTACGTGGCGATCTTGAAAGCACGATAACAGGAGGAGCCTCTTTCCATCGGGCAACGAGAGGGAGAGTTATCTTCGGGCAGACTACAAAAACTTCGGGGGTCCCCTGAAGCGGGGGTGTGTGTACAAGCACAACAGAAGGAAAGGAGGAAAGGGAGGAAAGGAGGTCCGGAACCACCTCCTGACAAGATAACACTTCAGCATTTCATGATTCAATTGGCTTTGTGCTTGATCAACTGGGGGAGCGCGGGTCCATGGAACATATCTCTAATTGGTTCTCACTAATGGACCAAGGGTGTCATAAAATGACAACACATAACAACATGATACTAGCTCCTAAGGACTTGGGATGATGATTGTAGCCAATTAAAATATAAATTGCTCCTTCAAGAAGTTTGGAGAGCTCCCCAAATGTTAGAAAACACTTTTGAAATTTTCACAATGATCCACACCAATGACTGAGTTCATTGCCATAAATAAAAACCCTACAATACTAGACCTACGCACTCCAAGAATTTTGGAGTTCTCCTAAGCACTCCAATTAGCCTCCGGAAAAACTTGGAAACTAGGCTAACTGTTCACAAATCACTTTTGCTGAAAATAGGGAAATTACAAAATGCAACCTTTTGGCATCAAATAAAGAAAATGTACTAGTTTATATGCATTCTAACTTGCATCTTCTTACCCACAAATATAATGACTAAAGGAAGGGGCAACAAAATTGTTAGACATAGACCCAATCTTCACTTTTTGAGGAGTTACTTTTACTATAAGTGGTACTTAGGTTGCATGTGGTTCTTCAAATCCACCGGAATCCCTAATGTCAATGATGATGATATTAATTTTGATGATGACTCGTATGAGGCTGATTACTATTTGTATTATTTGAATATTGAACAATCAATATTTATCATAGCATTGAAGTTTGAGAATTTGATATTGAATCAGTATATTTTATTTCAAATTTGTAATATTTATGACAATTTTGTTTAGCATATGTATGATGTGGTATTTTGAACTTAGTTCCTATTTTTAGTGTAGAAATATGTAATGTATCTATATATTTATGATTTTCATATGTTATTTGTATGGATGTACCCAGAACATACCCAGCTCAAAAAAAAGGAAAGTATTTGCCATACTACAATACCAAATGCACATACATGACATACCCATACAAAATACCAATTTGGCAACTTAGCAAGTGGATGTCTTGCGTCCTGGATGAATAAATATATGGGATTACACATATGGGCAGCCATTATGTAGTTGTTCCCTTTTCATATATTTCCTAAGTAGCATGTGCTTGATCTTTTTTCATACAACCAGATTAAAAGAAACTTTTCTAAAAAAAGAAAAAAGTGTACTCATTTGTAGTTCCTTGGTAATGTCTTAAAATTTGACACATGAGCCAGGTTTCAATTACCAGAAAAGACAATTAGTGAAATGCAGTGTTCATGGCTGACATATCAGACAGTTCATTTCATTTTAGATATTTAACTAGCATTAGGAGATTCACAACTAACTGGTTCTATTATAATGCAAATAATTCTGGGAACAACTGAAGACCAGTCAACAATATGCAGATTCTCTTACTCCAACTTCAGGATCCTCAATTTCAAGATCTTTACAGAAGACCCTTGCAAACTCCTCTGGATCACTCTCAAGGTTATTCACATCCTGGAAAGCAACCCGTAAACAAAAAAGGTTAAGACATGTAAAGACTACAAATATTTGGTCTATCTATTTAAATAACAATTTAAATGAACTATAACAAAATTTACCCATAAAAACTGATCTTTGATTACAGTCTTGTTCACTCTTATGTCCAGCTTTTGTCAAACATAGCCACAACATGCATATTGAAGTCAAAGTCTTATATTGGAATTTTTGAGAATGTAAATAGCATTACATTTTCTTTCTCTAATTGCATACAATGCACATAATAATAAAATTGCACATGATATAAATTCTATAAAGACAAAAATATGATAATACCAAATTTAGTTGTAAAATAAACCTTAAAAGGCAGCACTTTTTCTCCTGTATTCATTTCCTGTCCTTCAAATGATCGGAACTCTGCTAACTGTGACTGGTATGAACACCGGAGGCAATAAGATAAGATGTCAGTTAGGAAGAGACCATCACAGATGCTGCACTATCCCTAAGTAAGAAAGAATCAAAGCGATGCACAATGCTTTTATTCTAGAACTACTACTACACATGTGCATAAATATTGCCAAATAGAAAAGATCCTGCTGGACAGAATACTTAGTCATAAAACTTGTTTTAATTATAATAAGGGACATGTTCAATGTATAATAAAGAATAAGGGATCTTCCTGAAAGAAAACCCTTGCTATACAAAACAAATCATCATACATAACAAGCTAACAACCATCTTAGTTAGAGGCAATGATATTACAAACAGACCCAACAATATGCTAAAGTAATAATATTTGAATAGCAAACCATGGCACCAGCCATTTCTCTTCAAACAATAAACAAAATGAATATCCTTGATCATCCACTAACCAAGATGTAGAAAATACAAATAAAACTAAAATAACCACGTACTCTAGACATTCTAAAAGATTATGTTCCTAAAAGTATCTCGAGCAGAATCATCTTCACAAAGTTGCATAGATTCAGCTAAAGACTATCACTTGTCAATCTGATATAAAAGTATAAAATAAAATGTGAGTAGAGTATAGAATGATGCAAATAGCTACTTCCAAAAGTGACTACATTTATAAGGTCTCGTAGGAAAAAAAAAAAAAAAATTCCATGAAGCTTCTGCACATTCTTCATTAACACCTCTGCTAACATACAGGCTTTATATTGATGAGCATACCCACAGAAGTGTGTGTAGTTGGCAAGTTCATAAACAAGCAGCTTGATGCCTTCCAGCGCTCTTATTTCAGAAACTATGCGATGAAGTCCAAAGACACACCCTCCACCTTTGATCAGGTTTGGGCAAAGTTGTGGTTTCTTTGTATCTTTTTGGCATCCAAAATACTCTTAACACAAACATTTGGGACCATATCCCCAATTACAAAGTTGCATGTACACAGATAAGGGTAGGATACGGATACGACCATTTTTCAAGACCCCAAATATGGATACAGCAAGATACGACATTCATCCATTAAAAATAATACCCACATATATAACAGAAATGTTTAAATTAATGTGTGTGTGTATTTTAATGAATAAATGTATTGAAAGTTAATTTTAATATTTAATACTTATCAATATAATATTTTATTAAAACTATCAATTAATTTTTATTATAAATTTAATTAAATTATTACAATATTCTCTTATAATATAATAAATTTTTGATATATCTTCCCTCACTAATAAAAGACAAGCTACTAACATTTATATAATATAATTATTTTTATAAAAATTATAACATTTATAAATAAAACTTTACAATTACTACGCAACCTTTATTTTATTTACAAACATTTAAATTAGATTTTTCATATCAAGTGCCTATCCGATTTATATTACATCGGACTCACGCTAATTCGTCGCACAAATTTTACAATGCAATGGTTGAGGCCGACTTGAGACGCAACGGTGTTAAAAAAATTGTAGACAAGGCGGTGTTAAAAGATAGCCCAGAAAAAATGCAGACAAATCTGGCATGGCAAAAACAAAAGCATGTTTTATGAAGACACAAGGGTACGGTATCCACGCCGTCTTGATGTCGTACCGTATCCATATCCATACTTGGTACGATGATACACATGCCAGGCAAGTGGGGGTAGTGTTTCCTACAACTTTGCCCCAAAACAAATACATTTTGATCTCAAGTGTCAGGTAGTATAAAAGGGACCAACTATTGTGATTGCATGAAATTCTACTAAGATTTCATCATTTAGACTTGCGCAAAAATAGGCAGTCCTTATACTGTAATGTACTTACTCTCCCATTCCAAGCCAACCATGCTCACAGTTAGCACAGCAAAGACCAAACTCCACCACCATCACCCCAGCGGTTGGCTCCTCTTCAACCAGCACTCCACTAGATCTCAATGTCATATCATAAGAAAAGATATCAATGCATATTGCCATCAATGTTGACAATATGAGGAAGATAGTGGGCAAACACTTCTACAGATGAAGAAACTTATCTGTTATGAATAACAAGCAGAAATGGACTTAAAAGAAGATATAACTGCCATAACATCATCTTAAAAGAAAGCAACGAATATCTTTCTACCAAGTTTTAATAATGTATGCAATTGCTGCAGCATATAGCCATCAAATTGTATTTAACCCCATTTTATGTCTTACCTATGTTGAAACACAAAGATCCCCATATGTATTAGCACAGTTCCATTAAGAGTTTTATTCACAATTCTCACAGTTCAACATAAACCTCCTATAAATTAACATGGCTTAAACTACTTTTTGTTTGAAACATAAGCTATATTCAGATTATGTATGTAACACCATAAGAAAAGATCTCGATGCATATTGCTAAAAGTGGTTAGATTATGAGAAATTATGCAAACAGTCCTCTGCAAATGTAGAAGCTTATCTGCTATGAAAAGAAAACAAGCATGCTTACATGAAGATTTGACTTCCATAGCATCACCTTAAAAGAAAGGGATGTATATCTTTGATCAAGTTGTAATAAATCTTCCACATTAATGCCGCATATGATCATCAAATTGACTCTTTTTATTTGTGTTTTTTTTTAATTTATATTGCAATTCATTTACAAGTATTCTGCTTTCATACAAGCACCAACAAGAGACCAATACAAGCTTTTTGCAAGCACTATTATGAGACTAATACAAGTTCCTCTCAAGAAAACACGACAGAAACCTACAATGGAAAACCAAGAGTCACAACTTAGAAATCCACCTTTAGATATCATCACACTAAGAGCCAACAATGAAAGACCAAGAGTCACAAATTAGAATTCCACATTATATGTCCCTTTGGGGATTTAAACTTGGCTCCATAATAAGAACCCAACACTTTAATCAATTGAGCACAACCCCTTGGACATCAAAGTGCATTTAAAAAATCAAAACCTATTTAAAATGCATGGCCTGCCATAAAACATGGTCGTCATATCTATTAGCATAGTTCCATTAAGAGTTTTATTCATGATTCTCAAATTCTCAATTCAAGACAAACTTCCTATAAACTCGTCTATTTCCTGCAGTTTGAAGATTTGTTTATCATCCATCTATTTAATATTAGACACTTCAAAAACAACTTGGTTAATGAGTCATATAATTTTACTTTTCTTATCCCCTGGCCCAATTCATTTTACTATTGACATTACATGAATTCACAAATTAAAAAAACTGGATGATTGACTGCTAAAGTTCAAAAAGGCCCTTGATAAAACAAAAGAACCAGCAGTAATTTTCACAATAAGTTGAAATGAGAAAAGCACCTACAACATATAACAAGCACGGTTCAAACTTAAACATGGCATCTATAGCTTACTTGAATTGATTGAACTATAGGTGTTACAAAACTCCCAGGATATTTCAGATCTTTGACAGTTCTTCTTGCAAATACTGCAATCTCGGAATCTGGATCTGTGAAGTATTGGAAACCCAAAACATGCATTAAACTTTGTCTGAATCCATTCAAAACAAATAATTTCAGACATACAGATTGTATCACAACAAAGTAGAAGAAATAAAACTACAAAGAAATATTAAAACTCAAAAATCTAGGAGAATGATAGGTAAATCCACTGCGAGAGTAAGATTTAAATTAAGATTCCCTGTTCAAGCCAGATTACATAATTGTTAAAGCATGTTGAGATGCTTTTACATCCATCACATATGAAGGATACATCACATCTCAAAAAAAAAAATACTTATAGAAGATAGAATTTTTTAATGTGATAAGATCCTTGTCCGTCATCACTTAACAATAGCGTTGTACATCATTCATAGAATCTGCAAAAAGATGTATCCTCTTGTCTGAATAAGCCAACACATACACAGACTAGTTTGAAGTAAGAGGAAGTCTTGGCTTGATAATATAATACGAAATTTATTTAGGATTATTAATCATATCAATAACAACTCATGGCATGAGCCAAGTTATATTGTGAGATACAACTTGTACCACTTGCACCAACTTATAAGTAATTGTGTGTCTTGTATTGTAATTGAAGACTACTGTGTGTAATTACGATAAAGGACTTTTAGGATTGCAGCAAACAACACAGATAGGTAAGGGAATCTGTTTTGGTTTGTGTTGTGAGGTATTCACACATCGCCCCATTGCAAATGGGGACCCCCACTTTTTTCTACTTTCCTGGGTAGTGTTAGAATCCTTAGCTATTAGCCTTTTCATTGGAGAGGTATAGATGGTCAAGAAGCTAGGAGTCAGGTAGATAGCCTTGTGTGAGGTGTGAAGTGAAGAGTTGTGAGATGAGTAAGTGGTTGTCAGCTCGATTGCTCAAGGTCTGCAGTAGCAAAACGCTAGAAAGGAGAGGTCAAGTGATGTCAAATTGAGCATAGCAGGTAAGGAAGGTCAGTTGCAGGTTGAAAGGGCAAAATTTGACTAAGTACATGAAGATTTCCTTTGCTCCCTCTCAAGAGCGAATACGTCTTCAAGTGCTCATTCATACGTCTTCCTGTGCTCTTCCCTCGGAGCGAATTTACCTCAAGACCTTTGAATGAGCATGATTCAATGTATTTGAATTGTCAAAATAGATAAAAGATGAGCAAGACTTAAATTGAAGGCTACTACAAATGCTCTTTGATAGGAGCGAAATTCCTTTTTAGGCCTTCCATGAGGTGAGTTTGACAGGTTTCCATGAATGAATGTTTGAAAGACCTAAGGTTTGAGACTTGAGTCGATGAAGCTAAGAAATGTGATTAAGAGCGAGTTTAGTGTTTATTTACTTCAAGTGCATTAGCTTTGGAGCAAACTTCAAGTGCATGAACTTTGGAGCGAATTTGCCTCATTTAACCAAGATAAGATATGAAACTGCTTATAGATCATTGTCTTGAGCCAATTTGATGTCTTCATATGGTTAGAAAAGAACAATTTTGAGTTTAAGATGATGAAAGTCAAGTTTGAGGGTCACTTCAAGTGCATGAACTTTGGAGCGAACTTCATGTGCATCCACTTTGGAGCGAACTTCATGTGCATCCACTTTGGAGCGAACTTCAAATGCATGAGGTTTGGAGCAAACTTCAAGAGCATGGGTCATGGAGCGAATTTCACTTCAAGTGCTCCTTCTTTGGAGCGAATTTACCCCTAAAGCCTTGAATGAGTGTGATTTAGTGCATCTGAATTGTCATTAGTGAGCAAGACTTCGTTTTGGAAAACAACTTCAAGTGCTCCTTCTTTGGAGCGACTTCAACTTCAAGTGCTCCTTCATGAGAGCGGATTTTCTTTAAATGCTCTTATCAAACCTGCAAATCACATAAAATCAGAAATCATATCAAATTAAGAGATTATAGAGACTATATGTCATGTGTGTTTGATACTCATTTGTTTCTTTTGCAGGAGATGAAGAAAGAAATCAAGGGGATCACGTTGGAGGAGGATCAAAACAAGTGTCCTAAGGAGGAAATTTCAATGTCAAGGTCAAGAAGATGTCCTCAAAAGGAAAACCTCATCAGCAAATACAAAAACATCAAGGATGGTGATTGCAAAGCAAAAGGAGGAAGATTGTAAGATCAACACCACCATGCAAAGGAGAAAACTTCATTTACAAGCACGAGAATGCCCAAGAGGAATCTCAACTCTCCCCGCATCATGGATACATGAAGAGATCAAAGGAGTGCGAAGGAGAAGTTATACAATCACCCCAAGACAAGCAAGCGAGGATGGAGGAATGACTCAACTACATCAATGCTTCCCATCACCACTACTTTGAGAGAGCTTGAAATATTGAGTATCAAGAGATATCTCTCAACGTACCTTCATGATGACGAATCAAGTCCACAAGTGCAAAGTCAAGATGGCATCCCAGTCACTATCTCCACCAATCAAAGAAATTCCACATCAACAAGTCCAGATTCAATGAACCAAGCTCATCATATGAAGGCACAAACTTCGAGGCACCTACCCCTATAGTCTATTGATCAAATATTTCAGAGATGACATGTCAAAATGTTGTAATTATTTCATTGACCAGAATAGAGTTTGTTGTAACAAACCTTAATTAGGTTTTCATTGTAAAATCGCGGCCGTTGATCTCAAATTGATCTGAGCCATTGAATTGTATTGAGAGAATTATAAAAGACTCAAGCTCTTCATTTGTAAAGGTTAATAGATAGTTTAGAAGTAGTGAATAGGAAGTTAATAGCAAATAATAGATAGCAGGTAAAGTAGATTAGGAGAAGGCAAAGATTGTTGCCAAACCTTGTTAAGAAGAGCAATTGATTTCATTGAAGTTATGGTGAATTTGATTTGTTACTTCAACAACTTACATGGTCCTTACTTCTCAATTTACTTTCATGATAATTAGATGGAATGGAAGAATTTGTTGAATGCATTTGCGTGGAATCCGTTTAGTCCATACCACTAGCCTCTTGCTAATTGTAAGTGTGCCTTGTGTGGTCAACTAGAATGATATGAGCTTAACTTCGAATTGTTATACAACCATTGTTTATGCACTAACCTAAATGGTAATCAATGTTTGATGGTAATGATTTGAACATCTTTGAATTATCCCTTAGAAGATTGCATTGAGCTTGTGTCAAATTGTTTAAGTTAATGGTGAGACCTCACCCAGTAGGATTCCATCGAATCATTCACTCATTCTCTTGCATTCTTAGGATTAGAATAAACTCCCTAAACCCTATGCCTTTTGCTCTTTCTTTATTTTCCCAACAAGTAGTTAGGATTTAAGTTCCAAAGATTCAAGCATTCAACAATTCAACCTAAGTCCCTTTGTGATCCCAACATAATCATATCAAACCATTGAGCTCATCCACACGTCGTGACCCGACATTTATAAACCTTGGAGTTGTCTCAAGTGATCCTTAAGTGAATCTTCAGCATTTGAGAAACTTTGTTCAAGAAAGGATAAGATACTTTTGGGTATTTTATTTTGTGTTTGCATGTGCATAAAAAACACATCAACAGTTTGAAGTGTGCATTCTCAAAGCATTTTTCTCAAGCAGAGTATGCTTTCAAAAGATTTTATGTTTTGGTAAATTCCTTTGGATTTCAAAAGGTTAAAACTCATTTAGAATTGGAAAACACTTGTGTACCAGTATTCCCCAAGGTCTAGGCACCTATACCAGATGTCTAGTACGAATCAAGAACAAGAGGAGGACAAAACATCCTATTGCTCCCCTCTTGTGACACCCTAGGAAACCAGGACAACCAAGATAAGGTTCCCCCACTCCTCTTTTTACCAACACATACCCAAGATGACCAAGGGAAAGCATTATTTATATACCAATGTTCCCTGAGCTCTAGACCATCTTAGATTTCCAAAATATTTTAAGGACAAGGGGAGGACAGGACGTCTTCCAACTCTCCCTTCATTCACCTCAATAACATTGTCAAGAAAGCCAAGGGGCATCCCCCACTACCACCTCCTGCCACCCAATCCCTTGTTTTTAGCAACAAATGGGGATGCCTTGGCATCTAAAAGACAATCAAGGATGTCAAGGCATCCCCAATGTTGTCCTCACTACCAATGAATGCAATAAAAAAATAGAAATAAAAAACAAAATTCTAAAACATCTAAATCCTAGAAGGGGACCCTACCAAAGCCCGCAACCCCAAAACAAAAGTTAAAATCCATGTGCATTGCTGTTTTAAGATCACCAATAGAGAAGAAGAGGAACAAGAATAGAAAAAATGGTGGTCTTATAGAACCAAGCATTTACATGATTTTTTTTCTTCGATTCCTTTGCAAATGTCAGATTCAAAGCTTGCATTTTTATTTCATTTTCTTTTTTAAAAATTTCAAACTTTTTTTTTTCAATCTGATTTTTCAATACATTGAACCCCTCCAACTCTCCTTGTTCAAGCAATTACTTCAAATTAATAAAAATATCCAAGTCGGATCAAGGGGGCTGTAAGGTGGTGAAATAGGGGATTCACTAGTTTGGCTATTGTAAACAATGAATGAACTTATTTCACGCAACAATTACATTGAAGGCAGACAAAATCAATAGATTCACTCCCTAAGGATGAATGTTGATTGATTTCAGGTGGTCCCTTTATTTGAGTTGAATTGGATACTGTAAAGATGAAAATTGAATGCTGATCTTGGGCTAAAGATGGAAAATTGATATAAATTAACATAAACGGGCAGTTGTAGATTTGATATGAAGCTATAAACGCAAATCTGGTGTGAGGAAGATGAACAAGAATTGTGATTGGAATTTGAGCCCAAGCAGGACAATGGCGCTTCAGGCAGCCCTATCCTGAGAATGTCAGATGCGGATGAAATTGTAACCTTTCCAAAACCAGAATGTAAGATTGTGTAAACTTGTACAAGCTTACAATTTACAATGCTACAAGGATTTACAAAAGAGAGAAGAGTTAAGAGCCCTAGCAGCTCCATACAAAGAAGAGAGATATCAAGAAACCATGCAAACTGGTCGAGCTAAATCTCACCTTGTCACTATTATCATGGGGTTCTTCGGCATGAGATTAGATCTAATTACAAAGGCTATTGATGTTTTGAGAGATGCTTTCATGAGTTTGGTTTCCAACTTTGATACACAGAAAACACCAACCAATATGATAGTAGGTGCCAAAGATGGATGCGCAGATTCGCCAAAGTAACTAGGATTTATCACCATACCATGTGATTGAATTACTAGAGAGATCTAAGGTTGTTAAGCTTGAGAAAGTGTGCAAGCTATTGGTGGCAACTCCCATATCACTTTTCTGGATAAGGGCTTTGGAGAGAGGATGAATGAATTATCAGATCTAATAAAGTTGAAACTGCCTAATACTAGATGCCCATGGATAAAGTACAAAGATTCTAGAGCTGTCAAGCAGGTGGAAAGTTCAATTTCCTCCAACAAAGAAATTCGCATCCATTAGAAAAAGCACATAAGACTTTTGAAGATGTGCTTAAATTGTAAACTACCACAGCCAAGCTTATTAAAGGAATAAGAGCACAGCTAGAATTTATGTGGGAGGCTACTATCACCAATTCATTCAAAATTTATAGTGCCAACTTACCATTAGAAGCTAAATTGGCGGCACTCCAAGAGACATATTGTGGTGCAGAATAGTGATTATTTCTTTTGTCTCCCCTCCGATTACTTGGCAGTCACCTCAATTCTTTGAATTGAGTGGCAATGTGTGGGCATAAATGATGCATGCTCTTTGTAAATATGATAAGTTAATGGCTCTCTCAAAAAACCCTAAATCTGGGTCCAATTTGGCAATTTGTTCCGAGTGGGTGCAAGCAAGGCTATTTTTTTCTTTTACCTTTTTTCTTTTTCAAAATCAGTTGCTCTATTGGTGCATAATTGTTTCCACTGCCAATAATATGCTCATCTTTCTTATCAACGTTTGTAGTAAGAATCTTATACCATGTGGTTTGTCAAGTGGCCATTCACATGCCACAAGCAATACTCTTTTGCTCCCTCCGAAAAAAATAGTTGTTACAAGCCAATGATTATGTGTGTGAAAATGATAGTGTTCCGACAGTGGCATGGTGTTATTATTGTTAGCACTACTCCTATTTTAGTTCTAACTTACTTTTTCTTTTTTCTTTTTATGGTTTTATATAGTTGTCAATAGGATTTATGGCTTTTCTTTATATAACAAGTCTAGGAATATATTATGTAATGTCCCCTTTTGGGATTTATGTTAATTTAGTACTGAGACAACAATTCCAACTTAAGGTGAGAATTTTAATACATTTTTAAATGTAAATTTATCAAATCTGAAGACATTTCATTATAATATTTAACTTAAAATTCTAAGAATAGTTTGGAAGATAGAACTTATCTTGATAGCTTTCTCTGATTTGACAAGGGATTTATGCTGATAATCTTCTTCAATCCTTTAATGAAGAAGGTTGATTGCTGTTTCAGATTTGACTATAGAAGCCTGCAACAATAATGGTGCTATTACTGATGTAAATCCTTTTAACATGCAACCTTTTATGCCAATGGCAGATAATGCTCAAGAGAGCCAGTCCGCAAAGGATACAAATAGAAGACAACTACCAAAATCGATCCTTGGAGAAAGGAATGTGATCACCCTTAAATAGGCCATGATAGGATGCGTGGTGGAGATGTGTCCTTTATCATAACCCTTGCTAATAATTAATCATGATTAACATTTGCTTGTGACCTTACCTATCATTAGTTAATTACTAAAGCAGTTTGTGTCCTCTCCTTAGGACGGCAGTTATGTTAGGATATCTACAGCTTGTTCTATAAGATCTACTTGATGAATGATGGGCATGATTACAGCTGCAATCAGATCTTTCTTCCCTCCCTTTTTGCCATGCCCATGGTTGACCATGATATCGATGTGCATAAGTTTGAAATCGGGGTTATTACACAGATTGCACTTCCCATTGTTGATTTGACTTATACAATGAATTGCTATCTTATTAGTGTTTCCATCATGTCTCTCCATGATAACCTCTTAATACGTTTATCACTAATTTTCTGCCTTTGTTGGTCGCCGCAATTCATTATCACGAATTGTTGATGAAATTGGTCATCCTAGAAACTTGTCCATGATGACTGTCAATGCAGAATCAGTATCGATGAAGTCCATTATCGTTGTGCAATAACAATGAAGATGATTCACCTTGTTAAGGTCATGCATATATGGAGTGAATATTTATTATGGATCGCAGTTCCAAACTCGAACTCTGAATCACAGATTTCTATTTTTAGAATGCAGTCCCAAGTCATGTGTTGATGATCTCTGTAAACAAAACCCAATTTTAATAAGCAAATTGCACTTAATTACTGATTGTGTCAAACTAAACACACTTCTTGTAAATCGCACCCTTTGCAAACTTGATGTTAATCGCTAAGATGTTCATTAATAATCTTCATAAACATAGGCGCAACTAATGATTATATCATCGCTGTTCTTTAAGGATTATTTAGTCACTGCATAAGTTGCAAACCGCTGCATATCTGTTTTCAATCTTAACATAAACATGTTATCCACATATTAATGATTATTAACATATTGTCTTAGTTGGTCACCTTTCCTTGCTGTATGATATCGATGCATCTTTAACATGTGTCATATTGTAGGCAATTCCTTTCTTATTGACTTCACGCTGCATCCTATTTGTATAATATATTGTGCTTTCATTATTCTCCTTCTCTTGCCTTGTTCAAGTCAACTTCACTTTGACTTTAACCTAGTGGCTTATACCTCTCCTTTTGCTGTCTAAATTGTTATGTGTTGGTGGTCTATGTAATGGCTCAAAGATAGCCATCGTTTTTAAGTTCCAGGTGATAATAGCATACTCCATGATTTATTGCAGTGTAATGTCCCCTTTGTTAAATTTGCTGCTTCATACATATGATCACTTCATGTTATGAATTGTGTGTCTTACTTGCTGACCAAAGCATATCCCTTAGACTGTAGTATACTTTGACGAGTCTTTAATTAGGATCATTGTACTTATATCTTATTTGGTATTGTAGCAATCTTTATTAGTAAAGAAATACATGGAGCTTTCTCAACTGTTTTCTGTATATCAATGAAATGTTTCCTTAATATCATAATGGTTCCTTAATATCATGATAGTTCCCATAATATTTAATATATCATGCTAGTTCCCATAATATTTAATAATATTTAATTTATCATGCTAGTTCCCATAATATTTAATAATATTTAATATATCATGCTAGTTCCCATAATATTTAATATATCATGCTAGTTATCATAATGATTAGTTTAAATCTTTAATTAAAACTTATTTAATCGTTAATCAAGTCCAGTTGTCTTCAGATCCGGAATGCAGACATTACATATTACCTATTGCTTTGTTATTAAAAACATATTTTATTTTTTTCACCTTTCAAGTGTCTGTTGATGTGTGTTTTAGGCACAATTGAACACAGAATAAAATACCAAAGTATTTTACCCTCTCTTGAGCAAAATCACCTCAGAAGCTAAATATTTGATCAACTAAGAAGATTCCAAGGTTTCTACAATCAGTTCCTGACATGTGGGTAACTCAATGGCTGATGTGATTTGCTGTTTTCAATTGGGGACTTACACAATCATTCTTAACAATATCAAACTCATTCATGAATGGGCATGGGTTGCCAATGGTTTTTTGAAAGATTTTGCAATTATAGCTCTCGATCTAATCTAAAAAAGATTTTCAAAAAATACAAAAGGGATAAGGGTTTAGGAATTCTATTCTAACTCTATCTAACCTAGAATGCAAGATGTAATGAATGATTCAATGAAATTCAACTAGGCAAGGTTTCACCATCAAAGAACAATTTGACACAAGCTTAGTGCAATCATCTAAGGTAAATTTGTAGATGTTCAAATTATCACCATCAACATCAATACCATCAAAGCAATGCATACCAATGGACGCAATAATTGAAGTTAAGTCCAATTCAAATTCTAGTTGATCACACAAGGCAAACTTACAATCAGCAAGACGCTAGTGGTATGGATTAAACGAATTTCATTCAAATGCATTCAACACTTCTTTCATCCAATCTAAAATACTTGAAAGCAAATTCTAATCTAAGTTCTAATCTAAATTTGGAGGCAATGAGAATCACAAATGCATACAAATCTAGACAAAACCACCAAACCCTCAATGATTTGTATTCAAACTTGCAATTTGTAGACGACAATCCTCAAAAAACTCTTACAAATGAGAAACAAATGGGTTTTAATAGTCTCAAATGAAATGAATGGCCAAGATTCATTTAGAATCAAAGGTCAAGATCCTGGCAACACTACCCTAATTAGGGTTTGCATCAAAAAAGAAGAGGTCCAATAGGATAACGCCTAGTCATCAAGAAAGGAATCTTCTAGAAGATTCCGGCCTGCATCCCTCTCTCTACCAGCATACTCCACGAATCTAGCTAAGACTAAGTTGAGTTTCTCCATCGTGACACTAGGTAAAGCTTCCTGTTGTGCATCAATCACATCCAAGGCATCCGAGAAAGTATCAAAAACACTTTCCCAATCCGGCATAAGCTTTTGTAAATTGTGGATGTGAATCACTAGAGAAACCAAATCATCTATCTGATTCTTCTTCAAAGATTCTAACTAACTGAAGTAGATAAACTTCATCTTTTCTTTCAATTCTTCCAAGTTCAAACTATTGGAAGTATGGACATCCAATCCCAATAACTCTTCAATGGATGTAAGGATCTTAGATTGTATCTCTTGGATCAATCCTTCCATCGTTGTGGAATCCTGTCTTGCATGATCATAACTTGACTTCCACATAGCCAATGAACAATACCATCCCTAAATATCATAAAACATCCCCAGCCTAAATGACTCCCTCCTGGATCAATGTGGGCATAGGGATTCGCTTCAACATCTTGAGGCGAGGTATAGTCTTCTCTTGCACTGGTTGGAAATCATCTCAAACTCCTTCCAAATATTGCATCCTGAAAATAAGCATTGATGTCTTGTCATATGCTTGGACAAACTAAGCTAGGAAATCATCTGCTTGTTTTGAAACATCCTCAATCCATTTTCCAACCTCCTGATGTATAGTCCTCACTACCTCATAGTCAAAGGGGAATATGCGATCAATTGCAATGGGTGAGACAAAAGTAGGATCCTCACGCCTTTGAGAATTCATCTCAAGCATCTCCTTCTTCTCAATAGTTCTATTCAATAACGCCTCAATTGCCTTGAACGTACCATCCAATTCCTCGAATTCTTGCTTCTTTGTAGTAGGTCCAAGGTCAATAGTGGTGACCTGATAATCCATAGGAGTGACGACATCTCTAGCCTTATCACCCATCGGGATAGCCACTTGTGCAATTCGCACACCCGTATCATCTCTAGTGATATTAGAGAGCACCTTAGCTTTCTTCTGCTCCTTTTCCTTGCCAACCCTGGCTAGGAAGTCATCAATATCTTTTGTGGGTTGTGCCTCTATCACCTTCTTCTTCTCCAAGCTTTGCAGCAGCCAATTGGGAATAGTAGAAATTTCCATCCCGTCTTCAAGGCTCATATCCTGATCAAGTCCTCTCAAGGCTGAAATAACATTATCATCTTTATCCTTATCCTTAGTCAAATCCACCACATTGTTGCCCAAGTTCACCTCTAACTGAATAGTAGGAGATCCCAGTTGTTCTTCATCATCATCATGTGGTGCCGACTGTGTTGTAGCATGTAACTCCTCATTGTTTTCTAGTAGGATTTTCGTATTGGAATCCTATCTGGACTCATCGTCCTTCTCTGCCATATCATTCTCCTTCACCGATGAGGAGCTCATGGTGAACTAGGGAGTGTTGGACTTGTGTTTCTTTTGTCTTGAATTCTGATTAACAGTCTCCTTGTCATTTGGCTCCGATTCTGCAGACATGCCCTTTCTTCTCTTGGGCGCCTGACTCTCCTCATCATTACATGTTCTTACATGGCTGACTGTTCTCTCATCATCATTGTGAGAGACTCCTCATTTCTCATTTTATCATAGGTAAAGGTGACCATTTTTCTTAAATCATTGATGTACTTGTCCACCCATTCCCAGGAGTAGCCATTCACTTCTCTCATCAATACATTCAAGTCTACCAATTTAGGTTGTGTCCAACTAGGTAACATGATAGACCTGTCTTTCTCATTTACATATTGCGGATGGGCATGGTCACCATCATCCTAAACCTGATCTAGAATGGACAAAAGATTACACTTCCTCATGAAATCCACTGACATATGGGACCACATCCTCTTCCTAACTGCGAGCTCATCCATGAGATTAGCCCAATAGTCCTCGTTATCGATTCTATGTGTGAATCTTCCTCCTTTGATCATTACAATATTCTGAAATGGATCAAATCAGTCCCTACTAAGATTGTAGGTTCCAAGATGATAGAACTCCAATTCTTCAATAACTGAATTAGCTGCGGCTGCGGTGTGGCATACCTCCAATGTCTTTCCAAGTGCAATTGGAAGAGTTATCCTTGTTCTATGCTTTTCCTTTTGGAGAAAATCATACTCCAAATGTTGTCTCACTACCTCAAGTAAGATCAGCCTGTTCGTCGGATACCTAGGAAGCTTGTATGGTTTAGATTGAAATCCTTGAATCCGTAGGTATGTGAAGGTAGGAAACTGTATATACCACGATCCATACTTCTCAACAAGTTTAATCACCTCCTTGGACAACCATTTGTGGATCCCCCCTCGAGCAATCTTGTGATGTACATGGTGAAAGCATCATTCACCCTTCTATAATGTTCAATCTTGTGCATATGGAGTTGCGGATAGCACTCATAAACTTTGTATTGTCCCATTCCCGACTTCGCCCTTCCATATCAATCCTTTGTACACAACAAATCTGGTCAAGAACGTAGACAAGGTAGGAAGTCATACTGAATGTTCGCGTTTTCTCCAAACCTCTCAACTGGATATCAAGATTATCACTTATGATTTTTCCCCAGTTGATCACCATTCCCTTTAATATCTCTTCAATAAAATAATACGTCCAATTCTCAAATAGTGCCCCTTGAGGCGCTCCCATGACTCGATTGAGCAAAAATACTAAGTCATTGTACTCATCCTTGAAGTCCGAACATAGATGTCTCTTGGGCAATCTAGAGTGGTGACGCCTTGTCTCAAGGACCCACTCATAGTTCACAACTGCCAAACATGCTTCCGCTCTCTTTTCGAATTTCGCTAAGGATTCATCCTTAGTCATCTCTTGCATGTCCGCATTTCTAGGGATTGCAAATACTTCTCCAATTGATTCTTCAGCTAGGTACACGAGTACTGCTCCCTTAGGTGATTTGATCATTCTGGTCTAAGGATCATAATGTTTTGCACATTCAATTATAGGTTCACTGCATTGGCTGGATGGTGGAAAGCCAGCTACATTGTAGATTCCACTCTTCATGATATTAGCCGATAGGGTTGAAGGAAGATGATTCTTCACTCCGAACATTCTCCGCCTCATCTGCTTCATGTCTAGGTACTCCATGTTCGAAATCTGTAACCTTCTTCCATCGGGATGATATCAGCGACTCCGAATAGAATCCCTCTTAGACAACCTTCAGTTGATGTTTCCTTGCTGCTATTCCAGCCTTAGACATGGCACTTGTACGAAGCTCGAAGTTAATATCATGACAAAAATATCTCTAATAGTTCATTTTTAGAATTTCCTAAGTTTTAGTTTCTAATCATTTTGGTTACATTTAAAAGCTCAAAATCAGAAATTTCAATGGTAAGTAACATAAACTCTGAAAACCTCATGAATTTCAATCAAAATGGCGCACAAAACCCCTCTATAAACCTGATTTCCCGACCTATGTGAGGTTTGATCACAAAATATAAGTCTGAAGACACCCTGGTATACTCAGAAAATGAAGCATTTGAAGCTCAAAAATGTATACCCAGGTCTGAAATCTGAATTTGGAGGTCTGAATACACTCAGAAAATTACTGGTTTTAGATGTCAAAGTTATGTCAAGTCTGATTTTGCTGAGGACAAAGTCTGAATACGCCCTCCAAAGGTCTAAAAATGTCCTATTTTTGTCTGAGAACACTCAAAATAAGCTCCACATTAATGGCTCTAAGTATTCACAGCCATGGCACACCTCCACACTTAAGTCGCTTTGCACAAATGATGACTGGAAATGGACTGAGAACAAATCAGTAATGCTGAGAATGGAGTTTCAGATTTGCACCAACAATGGCACCCAACACAATGCCTCAATCCCTAACAATATTGGTGCTCAACAAATACTTAGGCAAATTCGCCCTTTCACCAACAATGGCACCACATGAAAATGAATCCAAAATCACCCCCAATAAAAGTGCAATCAACCTTCAAACCAGGTCACAGCCCTCAGCAATGGTGGTGCCACACACAATATTGCTCCAATCAGCAATGGCATTCACATAAAAGCTTGGAGACCTTCTCCCACAATGGCGCCAAATCTATACTTGGACAAGTTCGAACTCTAACCAGCAAAGGTGCCTTCAATTAGCTTTGCAAACTATCAAATCAATGACCATATGTCATGTCCCCACTCTAGCTCAGTCTAGCAGAGACATGTGAGTCAGCTTATTATAGGGTCTTGTAGGCTGACAGGGTTGGACAGAGACCCGGTTTGGTTATTCAGTGTTGGAGACTTGGTGTTCTAGCAGTTATTGATCAGTTGGGAGACATTCCTTGTTTTTAGGAGGCAGTTCCTACTTTTTAGGAGGTTTGATCATGCCCAAGGTTGGGTCTCCATGAGATGCCTCTTTGGGTTCAGTTTCAGTGAGATTGGGCTTGTTTCCTAAATTTTAGGAGCATCCCTAGATTTTAGGGATGAGACTACCAGTGAATCCTTGATTTCCGACTTCAGTCACAGACAGGTGACAGGATGATTTTAGGGTTTGTAATGTCAGTTGGGCATTTTGTGGCTATTTGGGTTATATTTTTAATATTTCCTAAGTTAGCGTTTAATAATTAAATAAGGCTAAGTTGTTAGCCATTTTGGAGTAATAAGGGGATTTTTGGCCTCATCTGGATGCGCATCCTATTGTGTGATAGCTCGTTGGAAAGATCTTGAAATTCTTTAAATCTTTCTCTTTGGTCTCAGGGCAATTCAGTGAGCGGATTTCTGTCTATGGGGAAAAAGGTCATTTTCTAGTAACATGACCACTTTAAAATAAGAAATTATAACATTTCCACTAGACCACGCCACTTGGAGACAATTAGGGTTCGATTTGCAATTGAGAGGGGTTATAAGGGGATAGGAGCTTCATTCTATGATTATCTTTTGCATATTTGACAACTTGTATGAATTTGCTCTGGAGAGCGATTTCTAGACTGGGACGCAAACCCCAGGATTAGGATTGGCTGGGACGTAGCCCTCAGCAATCTTTGGCACCGGACTTATAAGGCATTGTGCGTGGTGATTAAGGACAGAGGCATCAATTCTCAGTAGGGTTTCAGCGTAGCCTACCATCTTTCCAGTGGAGACGTGGTTCATTGCAGCTGGAGGAATGCCATTTGCAGCAAATACACCACGTGGTGTATAGGGTATTGCTTGTATTCACTTCCAGTGTATGTGGGGTTGGAGAACATTCTTCATCTTCCAGTTTGACTTCGAATTTGTATGAGAGCTTGGGAAATACATTGGATTCATTGTTTGGCTTTGTAATTCAGACAAATCTGCCTGGTACGATTTGCAATAATTCTGACTTTTGCTGTATACCTCATTTATTTCAGTATTGCTTCATATTTGCTGTTATCTATTCCTTCCTACACTATAAAACAATCAAAAACACAAAAACAAACAACCCTTTCTGCACTTCTGTCTAGTTCTGTAAGAAAAACTTAAATAAACAGGAAAACAAAATTAAAAATAAAAAATTACAGCAAGTTAACAGCAAAGATCTATCAGGGATCTTTCACCATATAATATTGGTTCAATGCTGTCTGGGTCCATTTATTCATGTTTTCACCTTGAGAATACACCACACAAGCAATGTGGGATAAAAACTTGCCTTATATCAACCTGGTGGAAAGTCGATCTGCATTGGGATTCCACAATTTGTCATTAAATATATTACACTTGATCATTAAGAATTGTGGCAAGGCAAAATTAAATTATTTGAGGGCATGCTTGTCATTTAAAACTTTCATCACATTTAATTCCAACCACCTGGGGAAAATTGAACCCCATTGGGGAAAATTGAACCCCACTGGGGCAAATAATTTTCATTTAAATTCACCTAATTTGCACATTATAACCTTGAGTGGAAAATCGACCCTCATCTAGACAATAAAAATTCATCATTTTGCTCACTTTGCCCACAAATCTGCCTCCAAGGGAAAATCGACACCTATCTGGACAACTTAATTTCATCATTTCATGCAAAAACATCTCCAGTGGAAAAATGTCCGTCATCTGGACAACTAAAATCTCGTCAAAACTTGGCAACTTCATCAAAAATACCATCTAGGGGAAATTTATACTCCATTTGGACAATAACGATTCATTAAAATTCCCCAAAACACCCAACTGGAAATCGCACCTCATCAGGACAACACAAGTTTGTCCATACTTAACTCTGTCTCACTCATTTTCGTCCTCTGGTGGAGATTTGAACCTCATCTGGACACATTGTAGCACTCAACTTGGTCATCTTCACCCCTGGTGGAAAAACGTGGGTCATCTGGACTCACCTTTCCATGTTAAAAGGTCTGGTGGAAAAACGACCTCCATCAGGACAACTGCAATGGAAAATCCAGATGCGTCTAGATTTTCCCCAAAAACACATGAAACTCAGTGGAAAAACGCCCTCCATCGAGACAGAGTCCATTTTACCTTTAAAACTTAGTGGACAAACACCTCCCATCTGGACAACTTGATTTCATGCCTTAATTTCATGGGGGAGAAACATTTCCCATTGGGACTATGGCAATTTTCACACTGTAAAAGTCAAAACTTATCAAATTCTATCATTTCGCATCGCGACTTTCATCATTTTAACTAGATTTGAGTGAGGGAAAACTAGAATCGATCGGTATTTTGTGCACTTAGACTCAATTTCACCTCCTAGGAGTGGAAAAACGACTCTTATAGGGACTTTTTACGCTCTTGCACATAACCACAACAATTTGCAACCTCATACTTAGACAAAATTTGGGATCACATTGACATTTTTAAACATTTGATCCTATCGACTTCAAAATTCAAACCCTAATTAAGACCCTGGGCACAATCATTTCAAAAACGAGACTCGAGCATTGAAAGCTCAAAACTGCCACCTAAACTAACAGAACGCAAAAAGAAAGAAAGAGGGAGGTCCCCGTTTGCAATATAATGTCAAACACTATTTATGTAATGTCCCCATTTTGGGATTACCCTAAGTTTTGCCCTAGAATCACAAGTTCAATTAAACAAAAAATATCATATAGTTAGAATCTTAGCTTTACCAATTAATATGTCTTTAGCAAGATAAAACCTTGGAATAGGCCCTGCAATCATGTTAGATAACTTATAATTCTTTCAATATTTCAATACGGGTGAGAGTAACATATAAAGGCATATATTTTATTAATTATTTCAATTTAATTGAAGAAGACAAGAATTAATAGTTTCATTCCCATATTCCACCATAATAGGGGTTGGGAGGAAGCATGTTAGGGTGCCCTAACTTCACCACATCTAAGTCCAAGAGCACGGAGTAACCATACTCAACCTATTGGCCCCAAGTGACAGGAGCTTTTGTCCATCCAGCATGAGGTGGGATACTTAGAAAGGGAAGGCACACCTGCTCCCCTAATCATTACTCCTCAATAAGATGCCCCAACTTCACCACGACTAAGCCCAAGAGCACAGAGTATCCATACTCGAACTCTTGGCCCCAAGTGGCAGGAACTCTTGTCCACCCAACATGGGGTGGGCTACTTAGAAGGGGAAGATGCACCTGCTGACCTTATTGAGGTTCCTCCCTAATCCATTCATGATGGCTTATAGGAGATTCAAATGAATAAATGATTACATAGATGAACTACTAGCGTAACAAAGAACTGATAGACTATATATTCAATTTTATATATATATATACTCCTCTTCAAAACTGATCCTTAATGATGTCTTTTCAAGACCAAACGCTGCCTCATCCACTTCTTAATCTCTGCCCAAGATCTTTGAACATTTTAATTGCTGCATTCATTAATTTTTGTTTATAACATGAGCACTTGTTTGTTTACATACTAGTTATCACTGTTGATAATGTATTACTGTTCTTTACTCTTATCGCTGCCTTTCTATAAATTAGAAAATTGTGATGTCTTATGAATAAGACAATTTTCTATCAATTGATGCAAAGTTAACACTACTACTTAGGCAGGGGCATGACAGTCTGCCCTCCCCAAGATTGCTTGTCCTCAAGCAATTTTAAGTTTGGGTGATCAAAGATTTCAACCCCTTCCCAAGTGGTATCTTCTGTGGGTAGACCTTTCCATTAAACCAAGTACTTTGGAATTGCCTTATTCCTCAATCTTTTCTCTCACACATCAATGATGATTTCAAGTTCCAAAATCAGCTTGCCTTCATCATAGAGTGGAGGTAGTTCCAGACATGGAGTAACGTGTTGTTCGAGCACCTTTTTGAGTCGGGAAGCATGAAAGATGTTGTGGATCCTGCTGTTTGCTAGTAGTTCCAATTTGTAAGCTACCTCTCCTATCATTCTCAAAATCTTGTATGGTCCATAGAATCGGGCTTGGACTTTCTCGGCTCCACTAACCTTGATTGATGATTGTTTGTATGGTTGTAATCATAGGAAAACCAAATCTCCAACTTCAAATGTCCTCTCGATTCTATTCCAGGCGGCATAAATCTTTTATTGGTTATGTGCATGGTGTAGATTGTCCTTGGGTGCATTCATAACATCCATGTCTTGCTACACAAAGTCCTTGGCCCCTAGTACACAACTTTCTTGAAGGATGAAACTTCCAAATGAGGTTGCCTCATATCCATAAAAGGCATTGAAGGGGCTCATTCGTATTGACATGTGATGGGTGGTGTTGTAACAATACTCTCCAAGATGTAACCACTTGATCCATGCATTTTGTTGTCCTGTAGCATAGTTTCTTAAGTATCTTTCCACCCATTTGCTTACAATCTCGTTTTGTCCATCGATTTAGGGATGATGGCTTGTGCTAGGTGTAAGTTTGATCCTTGCTAGACAAAAGAGTTCTTGCCAAAACAAGCTAAGGAACCAGCTGTCTCTATCACTGACAATTATTTTCAAGAGGCCGTTCAATCTAAAATTTCCCTTGAAGAAGACCTCGGCTACTTGCGGAGCTTTGTAGTCAATAGATATTGCCAAAAAATGTGAATATTCGATGACATCATCTACTATTACGTATATGCAATCCTTCCTTATACTTTGGGTAGCCCGATTATGAGGACCATAGAAACACTTTCCCATTTTTTATTAGGAATGGGTAAAGGTTGTAGGAGGCCTACTGGATGGGTTTGTTCCACTTTGTTCCTTTGGCAAGTTATACATTCTCGAAAATGTCTAAGGACATCTTTCTTGAGGCCCTTCCAAGAGTATTTTTCTCTTATTTGCTTATAAGTTTTGTAGTACCCCCGGTGCCCTGATAAAGGATTGTCATGGTATTCTCTAATGATCTTAACCTTCCTTTTTGAGTTTGGCACAAGGAATACCCTATTCTTGTATAGTATAACTTCTTCCACTACCTTGTTTTCTTCACTTGATATGCTTCCTTCTAGGATGCTAGTGGCGTTCTCAGCAATAATGGAATTCTTCAAATCTACGGAGATGCTTGTCATGGAGCTTAGATGGGGTCATCATTAAAGGGAATCTAATACAACATCGTTCTTCCTATTCATGTATTCATTATTAAATTCATAGGCTTGGATTTTACTCACAACTTTTGTTGTCTATCATTTCAATCTTCTTGGTTTAGGAAAAATCTTAGGCTATTGTGATCTGTTTTTACAATGAATCTGCCACAAACTAGGTATTGCCTAAATTTAGATAAGGCCTGCACGATTGCTAGTGTCTCCTTGTCATATATGGAATAGCTTCTTCCGGTTCCTTTAAGTTTCTACTTTCAAAGGCTATAGGATGTTTGTTTTGCATTAGTACGGCTCCAGTGCCTTTCCCAGAAGCATCGCATTCTAACTCAAATGGCATTGAAAAGTCCAAAATTGCTAGGACAAAACATTAACAAAGTCATTTGCTATGAAGGATTTGGGCACAGCTAAGCAAATCCTTGGTATGAGGATTTCACTGGACAAGAAAAATAGAACATTAACTCTGTTCCAAAGTGAGTATATAAAGGAGGTGTTGAAAAGATTTAACATGCAAAATGCAAAAGCAGTTGGTACACCTTTGGCTAGTCATTTCAAATTGACTAAGGAGATGTGTCCAAAGACACGGGAAGAGGTAAATGAAATGTCTAACATCCCATATTCATCAGTTGTTGGCAGTTTGATGTATGCGATGGTATGCACACGGCCAAATATTGCACATGCAGTGGGAGTTGTGAGCAAGTGCATGAGCAATCCGGGAATAGAACATTGGAATGTTGTCAAATGGATTCTCGGGTATTTGAGAGGTACTTCTAGCAAGGCATTATGTTTCAAAGGATCAAATGCTGCTCTACGAGGATATGTTGACTCCGATCTGGCAGGTGATATTGATACAAGGAGGAGTAGTACATGGTAAGTTTTTACTGTAGGGGGAACTGCAGTTAGTTGGATTTCTAGACTACAAAAGGTTGTTGTGCTTTGAGCCACTGAAGTTGAGTATGTAGTTGCTACTGAAGCTAGCAAGGAGATGATTTGGTTACAACGTTTTCTAGAGGAATTGGGCCAGACGCGGGAGGATAGCCCATTGTATACTAATAGCCAGAGTGCCATCCATCTTGCAATTCGAGGACAAAACACATTCAGCTCGGGTACCACTTCATACGGTCTGTTTTGGAGGATGGCCAGTTACGGCTTTAGAAGATTCAAACAAGTGACAATCTTGCAGATATGTTCATGAAGGTAGTTCCACAGGAGAAGCTGATTTCCTCCTCAGTTTCTCCCAGCATTCTCAACTGAACATCGTGGAATTAAGGAACAACTGAGTCCAGGATTTTTATCCAGTGGGAGCTGCAAGTTCAGAAGTGTCATCCAAGATCAGTCTCCACGTGGGAGATTGTTTGGTGTGGAGCCTGATCAGTCTCCAAGTGGGAGATTGTTGGTTTGTGGCAACTGATCATGCAATTACTGTACACTCGTTGGGCATACGTGTCGGCCCAAAGGGTGTTGTCAAGTAATTATGTCATATTGTAATTAGAACGTTACGTGTGTTAAGGGTCGGTGGTTACATGACGGTTGTCGACAATTGGCACCGGACAACCTACATCGACACCTATATATATGTACTTGGTTTCCTATTTCAGTGTGTAGATATTGTCGAAGAAAGCTATGTTTTGAATGTATTGGCATTTGGCATTAATGAATACATACATCTGAGTTCTTTTGTTTACTTGCATTGCTGTATACTGTCATATTTCCTACATTTTTGTACTGTTATGCACTATTGAACACACACACACCCCTCGGGGAAAACATCTGGCGTCGTTGCCGAATTGAACTTGGAATGACGGGAACATACTACATGGCATGATGATAATGGGGCAACCAGTGAGCGAGGGGACCAGCAGCAATCCCAAGGAAGAGCCGACGGAGTTGTTCGAAGGAGAGGGAGCACTAACAAGGGATTTCACCTGCATCCTACAGGCATCCATCGAAACTTACGTACGGAGGGAGGCCACGACCGAGGACGTCCCTAAGAGGGTAGTGTGGAGTGCCCATGGCGTAAGTCCGGCAGTAAATCGGTTGATGAACAACTTGCCTAGCTTGTTGGCACAAGCATTCCTTGCTCTCCAAACTCGCCGAGAAAAAACCTACCGCAAGACCCGTCAACAACAAATTTTGCAGCAATTTGAAGAAAGGAGTCGACAAGAGGAGGAACGTGACGAAAGTCATCGACGAACCTTCAACCCCACGGAAAGAAGGAATTGATGCACATGATGCTAAATAAGGATAGAAACCGTGTGCCGAAGGAGGAAGAAGACGCACACGAGGCAGCCGCGAGGACGCTAAGGTTAGAACAATAAGCAGAACGTCAACGACGACTGAAGAAACTTGCGGAAGAAAGCACAACTGGCAATGATGGCTCGGGTGCTGAGGGCCAAGTTTCCGTACTAATAGAAACCACCAGAAAGCGGTTGGGGGACCTTTCCCTAACATTGGAAGAGATAGGTGACGAGAGTACGGTAGAGCCGTACACGCCATACAAAGGTGCTAAGACTAGAAGGAAAGAGGTAAGACGAAGATCGTACATTCTAGCGCCTGGGACAACCGTACAACGTAGCATCAGGGAGGAATTCCGTACAAGTGAACAACAATTCTGTACAATCAAAAATCAGAGACAAGTGAACATCGTACGGTCGCATGGGGACAGCAGGAAGCCAAAGGGTCGTACGGAGCCTACAAATGCTAAATAGAGCTCCTTTCGTACGAGAGCAACAGGAAGAAGACCGTACAGTCGAGGAGGAGAGGACCATCGTATGGTAGGTGCAAGCAAGAATTTTGTACGGTAGTTGCAATCAAGAATTTTGTACGCTTGATTTCCGTACGGTGCGAGTTCAAATTCGGTAGTCAGAGTAAACAAAGTAAGCGCCTGATTTCCGTACGGGGTCAGTTTAAATTCCGAAAGATAAATAGGCATATTGACCGTACAGAGAATAAATGAAGCAGAGTGTCGTACAAGCAAGTCAGAGCAACCCAGTGGGGGAGTCGTACAAGGTAGAGCATAACAGAATTTAAAAGGTTTATTAAGTGTTGGAGCCGAAGTTAAATCATTCAAATGGAATTAGGAAAATCAAGATTAGGAAAGCTAGACTGGAGAAAACGGTTGCAGCAGTTAGACCAACCATCACAATCAAGGAAAATGGCAGAAGGAAGCATGGCAACCAAGGACAAGGGGAAGCGAGTGTTGCAGTCTGGAGTGAAAATTACAAGGTCAGCGGATACAAGAAAAGCCAAGAAGAAGGCAATGCTGAAGAAAATCATGCCTAACACTATTACATTCGAAGGATTGAGTGGAAATGTATGCAGGACCTGGTGGCTAGAAACCCCAGATAATTATGCAATTAAAGAATCTCTCAGGAAGGCACGGGTGCATTGGGCAATTCAAATGCCCATCTTCGCCATTAGGGATTTCCAATCATGTCTACAAATGATGGTGGCTACCTATGACAGCGCGACCAGGGCATCAACTTTCTCTTACCAGCAGAGCACCGTGACCGTCTCCTTTGCACCCAACGATTTTGCTAGGGTATTTGGCATCACAGACGAGGGAAAGAAAATAGACAAGAATGCCACGAAAATGTCGCCAGAAAGGAAAGAGCAACTGTTGCGGTTAATTTGTCGAAGTGATCTCTCAGACCAGGAATGGATTGCGTTCAAGGCACCCAAGGGCAGAGGGTTGAAGAAGTCCTACATCATTCCAAGACATTAGTAGTGTCTGTTGGATGTTATGAAAAACTGACTTACAGGAGCCAGCAGAGCATCCGACATGGCAATACCCATGATTGCACTTATGAATGGCTTGAGGAACGGGACGATGTACAACTGGGCAACAATTTTGTCCGACAGAATCCATGAATAATTGATCCTGCGACACAAGGCTTTTTACATGTTGTTTCACGCCATAGTGTTGTTCCTCAACGCCGTACGCACACAAGTGTCGCCGAAAGCATGTCCGGAAACCTTGGGAGACAAGGGACCCTTCACAGCCATCATTTTTTATTGGACCCACCTGGATACCATGGTAGGTAGCGGGGAAGCCCATTCCAGCAGGAAGCAACGGAGACCACCACAAGTAGACACGGAACAGGAGACGAAGACAGTTGACGAGGATGTAGACGAAGAGGCTGCAAAAGAGGCTAATAGTAGTGCAGAGGAGGGGGACGACTCAGAGGACACTTCTTCTCGAAGCAGCCAGAGTCATGACACATTCTGCCTTGCAAGCAGGAAGTACAGAAAGCCCCGAGTACGGAGGAGAGTAGTGACCACGCAATGTCTTTTGGGCACGTGACGAGAGGAATCCGTGAATTACCGACGGGTGGAGTGTGACCTGCGGGAGTAGGCCGACTGGTGTATGCACCAGTAGTATTGACTCAGGATGGACTGACACCTCTCCAGACTTCGGGGGTGATAGTAGGAGCCATACCAGTCGTACACATTCCAGGATTTGGGCAGTTGAGACCCCGACCTTCATTGCCTACACCCTTTAGGGTCGCCACAGCAGTTCTAGTGGAGGACATTCCAGCAGTGTCATTGGTTCCCAGCAAACCTCCTTGCATTGGGTCTACAGTACGGAAGGAACCCGTACATACGGAGGTCTCGGCAGCAGAGGGTACGGTGACCGGAGATGATGATGCCACCATGGATGCGTGGTTGGGTCGCTATGATATGCCTCCCATGACACCACTAGGACCCCCGCCTGCCTCACCCCAGCCACTTCCTTTTCCAAAGATTGTGGACCTCGATGAGGGTAGTTCTCATCAGGAGGCCGGACAGCAGGAGTTGGCGATGGATTTCCTACAAGACACCGTTGGGTTCGAGGAAGAGATGGCAGAGATGCAGCAACAAGAGCAGGCCACTACGGAGAGCCAACCGGAGGGCATAGAGGTATTTTTGGCAGAGATGGGAGCCAGTGCACGGAGGATGGCAGCAAAGATTGAGGCCAGCGCATGGAGATTGGCAGTCTCTATTCAAGAGCGGACCGTCGAGCAGTCTGTCGTTGAGGGACTCCTCGCCTTTGCCACCGGCAGGTATGCTGAGGAGTTTGGGAGATGTTTTGAGGCCAGGGGTTGGCCTACTGTGGAAACTTCCGAGATGTTGGCAGATTGGAGGCATGAGGAGATGGTTGAGGTTGGTGGAGTATACTTGCTGCTACAGCGGGTAGAGCAAGCTTTCCGGGACGGGTACTACCAGCTTAGACGTACCTAGCATGGTGCCTCGACAGTAGAGACACAGCGAGTGGTGGCCATCACAGCTCGAGAGGAGCTAGCCACTCGCCTGCATACGATGGAGATAGAGTTGGCACAGCAGAGAACCCAAGCGACCAGCCTAGAAGAGTTGGCTCTTGCCAAGGCAGACTTGGCCCAGGAGACGGCGGGGCGTGCACACGAGGTAACAGAACGGGCAGCCCTTGAGACCCGTCTCACATCTACTTTAGAGGTGTTGGATGGGAAACAGAAGGAGCTGATGGAAGCAATTTTTATGGTGAAACAATCCAGGGAGAGGCAGTTGGTCCAGCTGAGTCCAGGAGTTTTATCCAGTGGGAGCCGCAAGTTCAGCAATGTCATCCAGGATCGGTCTCCACATGGGAGATTGTTTGGTGTGGAGCCTGATCAGTCTCCAAGTGGGAGATTGTTGGTTTGTGGCAACTGATCATGCAATTACTGTACACTCGTTGGGCGTACGTGTCGGCCCGAAGGGCCAGAGCATGCCAAGTGGAGATAGCCATGCTTCGGCACTTCGAGAATACGAGAATATGAGTACAAGGAAAAGATTACAAGAATATTCCTTTAGGGTTAGGGTTATTCTTTTTTAGCCGACTTTATATGTTGCCCTAAAATTACATGTTATTAGCGGTTGGAATGCATAAGGCATTGTAATGGTGTTGTACTAATTTACTGGATAAAAAGAAAAGATTGGACTGCTATGTTTTGTGGATGTAGCCCATTTTTGGTGAACCGCACTAAATCTCTGTGTTATTCGTGTTATGCAATTTTCTTCATCTTTTGTGTTTGTATCTGAATATAATTGTTAATTTGTATCTCCAAATCTGCCTAAACCATAACAAGTACAACAGCTGCTCAGATTAGGGTTAAAATTACTTTGGACACACTTACTATTTTTAGCAGTATGCTATTTTTAGTAAGTGCTATTTTTAGTAAGTGCTATTTTTAGTAAGTGCTATTTTTAGCAATGCTATTTTTGGCAGGGGTTCTACAGCTCAATTCAATGACTATTTGTTTGGCAATATTATGGTTCCTATGTTCGAGCTCAAATGACTATTTTGGCAATGCAATTCAGTACCTTGGCCTCGGCTCAATGTAGGCAATTGTCAGCATTTGAAAAAAGGTATATTTTAATGACTTAGGCTTACATTTATTTTATTCAAACTTGGACGACTTAGAGAAGGGAAATATTATTTTTATCCTAAGTCTTTTTGGCGAAATATTTCACCTTCATATTGAGACGCCGAAGTGCAATTTCATCAATGTTATTTTATAAACATTATATTTATCAAAAAAAGTGGC
This sequence comes from Cryptomeria japonica, assembly GCF_030272615.1. NCBI lineage: Eukaryota > Viridiplantae > Streptophyta > Pinopsida > Cupressales > Cupressaceae > Cryptomeria > Cryptomeria japonica. Next base: position 340,984,154 of record NC_081410.1, read on the forward strand.
GATTAAGGGTGGATATGAGTTGGGCGTATTATGCTATGGAGGTGAAATGAAATGTTGATTGAATTTGGGCGCAATTTGAGTGGAATTTGAATTTGAATTTGGTTTGCAGAGAGGTTATAAATAAAGACCTTGGGCTCTCATTTTGGGGTATCCATGAATATTGTAACGAAGTACTGCCAGAATGCTGATTGAATGCTTCGAGGAATGCTTCCTCCTAGATTGAATGCTTAGCTTCTCGCTTGAGAGATAGCGACTAGTTGAGACTATGGGACTGTTCTTCACTCAGGAGAATAGATGGAATTCATTGCGAAGTTTGTGTTCGAAGTTTTCTGATTTTTGGAGTGTTGTGTGTGAGTTCCAGGTTGTTGGTTTCCAATGTGGCTGTAGGTGTGTTTTACTCATAAGTCTTTGCATGGTCATCTAATGGTTCTGGGTATTTGCTCGTTCTTTCCTTATGTTCTAAGTGATCATTCTTGTAAGTTTTCACTACGAAATTTGGTGTATTCATTTTTATATTGCAAGTTGAGTTTCTGCCCTAGTCGTACCATGTTGGAGCTGCCTTGGGATGCGTGCAAATTATATTTTGGTGTGTTTGTTGCGTTTTGTTAGTCCTAACATAATCGCCTAGCTTCTAACCTTCATTGGCAATTGATTTGGGGTCATTCCGTTGAGTGTGGGCAAAGTTGTGAGTGTTTTTGTGAGTCTTGAAGTCGCTGGCCTGCGTTTTGCAGCATGTTGTTTTGCATTACAAATTCTGAAAATTGATAGTGAGAAGTGTGTTTTGGAGTTGTTAGTCTTTAGTAGCTTTGGAGTGCATAATTTATTATCTGCAGGGAAGGATAGTGATGCTCTTAATCTGAAATCTCATGCTATATATTGTAAAGTTGATTAGTAGTACTAACAGCTATCTCTTTCTGGATTGTATCACAAGACCCACTGAATAAGTGGAAGAGGCTGGCCTTGCTGCTTATCTTTTCTTTTTGTAATGTTGTCCTCCCACTGAATAAGCGGTTGAGTAGATTGTTATTATCATTTCGAGTCCTCCCGCTCAATAAGTGGTTGAGTGATTGTTGTTTACTACAGTTTCATTGGCATTGTAATCGGTTGGTCATACCACCAACTATTGTTAAAAATCTCTATTACCCACTGAACAAGTGGAAGGGGCTAGCTGGCCGCCTAGCATTGTAATTTCCAGTGCATTATTGAAGCTAACGATCCCCTCATCACCGTATGCTCTCACCTTCCCACATTGGGCTCTTGGTGATCAGAAAGTGGAAGAGTTACCTTTCAACAATATTTTGGTTATCATTTTCTAACCCTAACGGGTGCTTGTAATGTTTGTAACTGGAAATAATTGAAAAAAAAGTAAGGGGATATTACACATTGCCATTAGCACCCATGTTGCACCTTACGCCATCTTCAACCTCTACTCTTTCAACTACACACTTGTCTTCTTTTGAAGCTGAAAAACACTTGGTCATTTGCATCCACGCTGCTATTAGTAACTTCAGCACACTTGTTGTCATCACTAATACTTGTGGACAACAAACTTTGCATGTAATCATCTCTCATTTTATCCCTGATATCCAAAGAATCATAGGCCATTTGCACATCCATTATTCTGAAATCTTTCAGCAATGCACTAGAACCTTCTTCAAAAGCTTCAAAATACATACTAATGTAAGTTGGAGTATCAGGCCTAAAATTTTCAAGGATTTGTGACAAAGCAACTGCAAACCTATGGCTGAAAGCAATGTTGGTCTCTTCATCTTCCCTCTGAATCTGAGTTAGTTTTGTGACAAGATCAGCAGGTTTTCGTACAAATTCTTCCTTATAAGCACCCACTAGTTCATCCCAACAAACAAAGGATTTCTTAGGAAAACTTAGATACCAATCCTTAGCTCTCATATCAAGAGACCTAACAAAAAACCTCATCCACGTGTCCTCTTCTCTAAACAAGTATTTCTTCATGAAACTATGAAATCTTTTGACATGTGTATCCCCTTCACATATATTGAATCCATCAAATCTGGGCATTTGATTATAAATTTGAGTTGGCATACTTTGAACTCCATAATCAACCCATGATAGGTCCAACTGATCATACAATGGATCAATAGAATTAACAAAGGTTTTAGCAGCTTGGATGGGAGGCATATCATGGTTAACATTCAACTAAGCTTGCGGAGACATTAACCTTTCATTCAAATCTGCAATATCTTTATCAGACATTGCCTTTTCTCCTTGGCTTGGCACATGTGCATACACACTTGGACTCGTGACATTTGTGATTCCAAATACTTGAGACTTATCCAACTCCTCAATCCTCTTGTCAATTTGGGCTAAGGCTTTTAACATCATGACCATTCTATCATAGTGGTGCATAGACACTTGCATATTTGGATTAACAAAATGTGCAGAACTATAACCATAACCCAATGAAGTACTACTAGGATACATGCTAGCATGATGATACCCAGGGTTTAAATCATAAACAAATGAAGGAGAACCCATGGGATATATAAACCCATTACAATCAGCCATAACAACTAAATCCTAGAATACTAGACAAATTCTTTAAGTGTAACAGCAATTGCATTCAACATAGTAGGACCAATAAAGGGGAACATAGTAGGACCAATAAAGGGGAGCAAGAAGAAAACTGTGTACCTTTTCATCTCTAGCTGATGTAACTTAGAATAGAGAAATTTCTTCTCTAAGATGCAAGTAAACTTTCTAAGTTCTTCCAGTAGAGTCTTCAAATTTTGTGTGAACCAAATAATGATAAAAATCGCCATTGACAGGTCAAGATAACTAGGGCATTAATCTTCTTTGGTCTACAACAACTTTTCAGTAGAGTCTTTCCACCATCTCTTGAGTTTTGAGTTGCTACAAATCAATATTTTCAAACCTGGAACTTCTTCAACATCTGGAAATCTTTTGCAATATTTATCAGGTTCTTTTTAGGATAGAGTCACCACCTCCTTGCAGAGGAACATTCTTTGAAAAGCAGAGACCTATTCAAAATATATCAACATTCTGGGTCATCTCTTTAACAGCAAAGTCACTTGAATCTTCTTCACATATGTTGTCACAAAACTTATTCCAGGCTGAAAACTATTCAACCAAAGAATCTAGGGTATGATTTGACAAACTTTCATGAACTTCCCCAGCAGAGTCGCCAATCTGTTAGCGATTTTTCTTGCTACCTTCAATCATAAGGAGACACGCAATACTAGACTATGGGATTGGTAGCCTAGAACATGAAATCAACACTATCAACAGACTGAAGACAAGAAAATGTAACTGAACAAGGTTGTACAAGTTTTCTGCTCTTTGAGCTCCACTTAACTTAGGAGGGTAATCCTATTGCAGGTCTGAAAATAATGAACTCATTAAAAACTTGATAGAAAACCTATTTTAAAGTGGATGGTTCTCAGATACAAAATGATGGGTGTTTCATATTTGACTTAACTACATGCATAATCCCATTTGCCATGCTAGTTTGCTAAGAACAAAAACTAACTCTACTCCTACTCCTACAAACAGAAAGAAAATAATATTTGAGAATATTTGTGATTCTGAAAATTGGGTACAAACCCCATGACCAGTGCCTTCCTTAGGGCAGCAAAGTCAACTTACAACATGCAAATACCTTACCCAAATAGATTAAACCCTAACCAGTTAGTCCATAATATTAATGCATTAAATTAATATCCTTCATTCTGGTTTTGTTGCAGCCATCCATACATATCCTTCACATACATAGCACTATTACTTTAACTTGTTAAAGCACTTTAATCTCTTCCTTGAAGAGAAGCAAAAACAAGACAAACACCAAAACTTGTAGGGACAAAATAAAAGATCATTGATCATTTCTTTTATAAAATGGTGCTCATACATGCAGGAGACATCAACAAAAAACCATTAAAATTTGCTTGCAATCTAGCTAAGAACTATTTAAAATAGTAAAACATTACATGCTGGAAATATAACTCTTCTACTCACTCTAACTAGGACAATACATGGAAGCCTTGCTTCCATAAAACTACTCAGAGTTTTTCATCAGAATCCCCAAAATGATGAGAAGAGAAAACTAAAAAGACAAAGAGGAAACCCTATAAGAAACCCTAAAGGAAACCAAAGAATAACACTTTGCTTCCTCTTTGTTGATCTTCAATATTTCAAAACTACACTTTCTCTTCTCCAATCTGCCCTTAATCTGCATCTTTCATCTGCTTGTGACACCTAGAAAATCTAGAAAAAGTCCCTGCACTCACACACTTCTTCTCCCATGCCTGCAACTGAAAAGTTTGTCTCATTTGCACACACTTTGGTTATGACAAATATATTTGTAATTATTTCCTTCATTCTTCTTTTGCCTTATCAGAAATTTCTTCTTTTGTATAACTCTCTTTTCTCTATTTGCAGCCCACAATTTGTCTTTGACTAGAAATAGAAATTTCCTCCATAATGGTGGCTGCCCTGTCATTTTCTAAGTATTCTCTTTCTCTCTCATGAAAAACAACCTTCAAGTATGATCCAAATATTTCACACATAGCAAAAGATCATCACTGCTATTCTTTTGTAATTGCAATAGGTTCATATTTTCTACACCTGTTTCATCCTTACATTCTCATGAAATACATCTTCGTATGATGAAAAACATTTCATTATGGCATCAACATCCCTTCACGTGAGAATGTAATATCCTGGTGAAAAGTGATTATTCAGTTCACATATGTCACTTCACTGGGTGAATAATTTTGACTGCAAAATCTCGAGTCTCCTTTGCATTCCTTATGAAAAATACTTTCAAATATTCCACCCCTTCTTCCTTTAAAAACTTTCACATTGGTGCACATCAATATGTTGTAGCTTCCTCCGATGAATAACAGAACATAAGTGCTCACTGGGAAATAAACAAGATATCTCCATTCAACTTACATTGCCTAGTAAATGTTTTTCTTTTCCCGAGTGAGATTTCCTTTTTTCACACAAATGAAAATATTATCCAATTTTGGATGTTTTTAATAATATTTTCCATTTGTTGAATCACACATCCTGATAGTATAATTATTCATGTCGAATAGCAAGACTATTGTGAAATTCACTTTCAGAGACTACATATTGTTATTCACTAACTGCCCTAACCTGGGAGTTTCTTAAATCTTGGAACTCTATCTGAGGATTATTGATATTACTAAAACCTGCAGGATCTTCTATTGTGGCCTTCCTCCTTTTTCCCCAGCCGCACCATTTTTCATAACTACTGTTACTGACTGCCTCCCACGAACACATGGGTTGTAAAAAACTCCTTATTGCACTTTCATCGGCACCAAAACACACACCAAACGGCAATAATGACTTAAAGGTTTTAGAATCGATTCAAAAGAATGCCTACACACAGCAACTCCAATATACATTGTCGCCAAGCAACATTTTCCATATATCCATGATAGTGCCTCGCAAACATCTCAAGGCTTTCCCTCTTGGTCTGATCCTCACGCTTCGATTCACCATTATGCCCTCCAACCTGTGCATTGTAACTCTTGTCACACTTCATCGAACATTAGTGCCCAAATCATATACTGTGAACCCATTGTCAAGAGCTTGAATAATTTCATACAAACTCAATGCCTAATTTTGTACAATCATAAAGAACAAGGCAGTGAATGATAAATTGTTTCTCACGGTGCATGATTGCAAGCAATGCAGATGGTAGAGAAGCTCAAGGGAATGGCTGAAGGCATCATCACATACAGAAACAAATATAAAAATTTGAAACCCTTCCACAATCCACACAGCCCTGCAAACTCATGTGCATTAGAATGCACCTGTACCGATACTTTGGTATCCTCCATGTCTGGTCGTGTATCTTCATATATGCCGATTTTTAGAATCATTGCACAGCTATATTTCCTTTGGGCATGGTGTCAAACAACTGATGTGCCTAATTGATACCTTCATATCTTACATGTATTGCTTTCTAGGCGGTTGCAACTACAGTGTTTCGGTTAAGAGCTTCCACACTCTGTTATGGTTCAACTCATTGTGCCTATCACACATGTGTTGGCCATTTTACATGATGCAATCCTCTTTGTACCTTATCCATGCTCTACAAGCTTTTGTTTGCAAAAAATGGCTTCATTACTTTTTGCACATAAGCAAATCTTCTCAACGTTGCATGTGCATCATGTGTAGTACCCTTCCTCGATCAGACTTTTTAGACTCATGTTGACTTCAATTGACCTTTTCAGTGGATACATTATATTGTGATATTTTATTTAGACTTTATGCGTTGTTGTGATATGATTCAATTTGAGTTGCAGTGTATGTTTTCATGCAGTATTTCCTTATTGATGTTTAAATACGATTTTATTGGATTACCGACATGGACTGACATATTCATTTTATACGTACGATGAGTTATATAAATGTTTCATGTTTGTAAATGTATGAGGTGTGAGGAGATGATTTTTCTTCACTCACTTCGGTGAGACAAGGAACGTCACGATTCTCCTTCACCGGTGTGTTTTCTGTGGCTGTATATATATGCACATGTGGTTCGTTGACGCAGGGAATTGCAAGTACAAGTACCATGTAGGTACGGGGTATCGTCTCCACCTCGCTTCATAGGTATGAGCGTACCTTACTGATCCGATGGAAGTGGAGGAGATAGTCCTAAGACCTACGTTTTACCCTTGTCGTGCTCAAAGTGAGCACCCCTGTTGTTCGTCAGTTTCCCTTTGTTGTAATGCGAGTCGTGTGTTTATTTTAGTTATTTTAGTTGCGAATTATGTATTCGGTAAAATAAACTATTAAATTTAGAGTATTTAATTAGAAAATGTGTTTTATTTGTTTATTTAAATAAATGGATAAAAGTTATATGAGATCCCTCAATATTATAAATGGTTAAGTCAATTTGTGCAATTCATTATATTAGGGAATTTGATTTATTGTTTTTTTTTAATTGTGAAAATTAGCTATGCATATGCATTTTTGTGGAAAGGTTAATTAGAATTGGAAAAGTAAAGTAATAAAATCCTTTTTTTCCCTCATTGACTTTGAAAATGGAAATATTAGATTCAATTAAAAAAAGATTGAGAAAATAATATTGTGGAGAGAAAAGATTTTTTGAAATTTACTTTATGAGGAATGAATTTGATGGGTTGAGAAAAATTTCAACCTAAAATAGTTTTAGGTTAAATTTTTTCTATTTCTACCTTGTTCTTCACGGGAAGAGGAGGAAGCTTTCTGGGATTGAAAAATTGGTTTTCACTTTGGTGGAGGAATTTGCTCAAACTGCAGAAATCAGCTCTTCTCATTTGGTAACCCAAAATAGCTATTGAGGTTGGTTGTGAAAATCTCTGTTTCAAGTTCTTCTTTCTTGGTTTGAGAAATTATATCTTTGTGTGTTTGTGTTTGAAATTTGTGTTTTGCAACCAAATTATATTTCTGTTGAAAGGAGTACAAGTTGAATCTATTTGGAAATTAAATCCTCCTTGTTTTCTTTTTAATCAATTTCTAGATTGTTGAATCTTTGAAATTTTAGAAAAATTGGGTGTATTCTGGGTGTTTGAGAGATCAGCAAAATTTCTTTTTGAAGCATTCAATTTGGGTATGAAATAGAAAATTAGTTTTGTATTTATGAAATCCAATTGGATTGTAGTTAAAATTTGTTCAATCTTACCTGTGTGGGGTTATGCTGCCCAAATTTACTCAGATTCGGTTTCCTGGGAGTAAAATTGTTTTAAAAGAAAAATTATCTTCTTCCTTTGCTTTTCTTTTCTCAGAAAAATTTGGTTTATCGTGGTGCATGGGGGAGCCATGGGCTCAACCCGACGGCACCATGGTGGGGAAGTGTTGTGCAGCGCTTACCCCACTGGATGTGGAGCAGCACAGTCCCCACATACAGTGGGGAGCGCTGTGTGCACAGTGCTATCCCCACTATATGTGGGGAGCGTTGTGCAAGCAGCGCCTTCCCCCATACGTGGGGAAATTTCAAGTTTAAATTTTATTTTACTTTTGTATTTTTTTTTAAGTTTTAAATTTATATTTTTTAAATTATATTTTATGATTAATATATATATATAGTTTTGTTTATATCAAATAGTTTTGTTTATATCAAATGAGATTAAATTAATATTAAAAAAAAAATAGAATAGAGATTTTATTTATTTTTTTATGGAAAAATGGAAATGAATATTTTTATTGGGAATGATATTAATATTTGTTTAATGGATAAACAGATTTTATTTATATTTTTATTTTTATATGTATAATTATATAAATGGTATATTTATTTTCATCTATTGTGAAATGGTGATTTTCTATAAAATGTGGTATTTTGGAATAATAGAGGAATTAGAAAACCTAGGTCGATTGGCATTATTAAACGAAATTGAAAATAGATGGTGCGTGTTTAATTACTGTATTCGCATTGGTTTTCAAAACTGCAAGTCTTTGGTCAATTTATTTAAATGTGGTCATTTGGAGGTTTTCATGGTTGTGCGTTTCTCGTGTCCATGTTTTGTCAATTGGTTAACCTTATGGGAGGGTTTATTTCAGCCAAGTGGTTTTCTACGGTATTGAACTTCGTGTACTCTTTTTGTATATACTTGGTTTTGGGAGTTCATATAATTTTGGTTAAGTGTCATATGGGAGAGTGGCTTTCGATTGGGGGTCGCGCCCAAACTAGTTAGCTAGGTAACCCATCGAAAGTTTGTTTTAAATAAGTGGTAACTTAATAATATTTAGGGGGCTTGGTAGATGAAACACTAAATAAGATAATTATGCCTCGCTCATGGTTGAGTGCTAGTACAGACTCAGGATGTAGCGAGAAGGCTTGGAATGGCAAACCAACAACCTTGTCCTTACGAAAGGATTGTTTGGGTCCACATGAGACTTGGATGGGGTCGAGGGTTCGAGAGAGGTTACCAGGATAACCCACGATGGGGGTCGGGACCTATGGAGCCCTGCCACGATAACTATACCAAGCTATGTGATGACACTCTTCCCTTATGGCACTTGTGTATAGCCTTGTTGATTTCACCTGTTATGATGTGGAGTCGTGTTCTGCGAGTTTACTGTTTGTGAGTTGATCCGATGTCTTGTAAGACCATGTATTCTTTCCTTGTTTGCTAGTGGGTCTCAGTGCTATCTCCTAGCATGGAGGGGTGATTCTTTTAAGCCACATGGTCGGGTGGTAGTGCCACTTTCCATCAGTATCATGTTTGTTTCCTTCTTGCGAGGGTGGACTTTGCAGGTGTTCCTGATGCTCTTTGGTTTTGATCATCTTCTTGTTCCAGTTGGATTCCTTTGTTCTCCTTGGATTCATTATTGTACCTATTTGAACCTTATGAGTTCAGTTGTATCATTTGTATTATTATGCCTTCTTGGCATGTTGTAAACTATGTAACTCATTATATGATCCTCTATTTAATTCATATGTTATCTTGTAATTTAAATGCAATGTATGTGAGATATTATAAGTTGTTAGATTTTGTAATGGTAATTATGGGGTTATTGAATGAATTATTGTAGTAAACTAGGTGTATGTAATCATTAGTATGTAATGAAATCAAATGCAAGTATGTAATTTTAAGCATGTCTAATTCAGTTCTTTAAATGAATATCATTGCAATGTATTAGGGATAGTTAACATGCATCATCAGTGGTTAAGTGAACCTTAAGCTTTCAGTTTCTTTTTAAAGTAATCTTCGTTGGAAACCCTTTAGGAATATGGATAAGTCTTCCGCTTGTGTAATTAATCAGTGCAATGTTATAACTTAATGCACATTAATGATATGTTATGTTTAAAAAAAAAATTATTTCCGATTTTATTCCTATGTTTTAATGTGTTCCTTTGGGGTTTCTTGGCGGGGCATTACATCAAGCCTTTGTAACAGATAAAGGTCTGAAGGCGTCATTCGAATTACTTCATTTGTGCATATCTTGGTACTGGCCATTTGTTATCGAGATGAAGAGCTCTACCAAATTTCATACTACCCCTTGCCCGTACAAACCTCATATTTTCCTGATCTCCCTCGTGACGAGTTGGCAGGCTATTTGGGTTGAGGAGTCGCATACAAAACCGCAGGATTTGGCATTACATATCTACACAATACTACATGATTTGTGGCCTGAGTGTTGTGACGTTTTCACACATCGCCCCATTGCAAATGGGGAACCCCTTCTTTTTAGGCCCTCCTGGTTTTTTGGCTTGTGTTTTTGTGGTCTTTTCGCAGCAGTCTCTACAGTCTCTCTGCTTTGCAAGTGTTCGGGGGTCAGATTGATCAAGTCTGCTTTTCGTTTGAGCGAGTTTGGTGAAGTCTAGGGCATGTTTTGTCCCTTTTTAAGGTTTCTGCCTTCTGTCCTGGATTTTAGGGGGTTTCTATTAGGGTTTTGAAAAAACTGAACATACGACTGGAATTAGGACCCTTCAAGGAACCTCCCAGTAAAATTTGAGTCAAAACGGAGCATGTTTCTATTTTTAGAAAGTTCCTATTTTTTAGGGATTTTATTGAGTCCCGGATTGGTCTGATTTTGCCAAAAAATCAAACTTACTATTTTTAGTAAGTTCTATTTTTAGTAAGTGTTTTTCTGACCTATTTTGCCCAAACCTTAACATTTTGAAACACTTACTATTTGGGAAAATCTATTTTTGGCAAGATCTTCACAGGAAAACATTGAAGGTTGAATATCTCTGAAGACGCTGAAGACTGAACGTTCCTGAAGACCGTTTCTAAATCCAAAAGAGTCAGAAGGCAGACAATTTGGGTCAAAAAATGGTTAAGTTTGGAACTCCTATTCCAAAAGAGGAAAGCATGCAAAATCATCCAAGTCCAGAAATTCACATCAATCCACCAATGTCATCTTGATCCGAAAATGGCCTGAAATTTGACTAAGTCTGGAAATTGCATTATGATTCCTATGGACCTAAAACCACTCTCAAACATCCTGACAATATATATGAAATATAACTTAAGTATAAGAAAGGAAAAAGACATATTGAAGATGCCACTTATACTTAAATGTTATATTTCATATCTATATCCTGACGAAGAGCCTGGAACAAGTGGAAAAATCCACCCCTCCATGGACATGTTGAAAATGCGCCCAAGTCAGGGCTGGGGCGCCAAAACCATAAATGAATTCACAAGTGGAAAATTCCACCTCTCCATGGACACCTCCAAAATGCGCCCAGGTCAGGGTTGGGGCACTGAATTGAGAAATGCTTTCACAAGTGGAAAATTCCACCTCTCCATGGACATCTCCAAAATGCGCCCAGGTCAGGGCTGGGGCGCCAAAACCAGAAATGCATTCACAAGTGGAAAATTCCACCTCTCCATGGACATGTTGAAAATGCGCCCAGGTCTGGGCTGGGGCGCTAAATTGAGGAAGCCCTTCATAGAAGGAAAATTCATGAATCCTTGGCATGGTAAAAAATTTCACTCAAGCAAAAAATTTGAAATTTTGCCTAAGGCATGGAATCCAAGGAGTCAAGGAGGAAATAAAATAAAAAATTCCCCTCGAGCAAATTTTTGAATTTGCTATTTTTAGACACCGAATCTCGATAGAGTGGAGAAAATTTCATAGATTCGGAATCGTGGCAGAATTCTCCATCCAATGAACTGACTCCTAAATTTTAGGAGGATCCCTAAAAATAGGGATGTTGAAAAGGAGACATGGACAATTCACAAAGTAATGGAAATTCCTTCCTTCAGGACATAATTCCAGGAAAGATGAAAAATTGACTAAGTGTTGGAAATTCCTTCCTTCATGACAGAGTTCCTGAAAAAGGTGAAAATTTGTCTAAGTGTTGGAAATTCCTTCCTTCACGACGGAATTCTTGGAAATGTGAAAATTTGGCTAAGTGTTGGAAATTCCTTCCTTCAGGACAGAATTCCAGGAAAGATGAAAATTTGGCTAAGTATTGGAAATTCCTTCCTTCGGGACGAAATTCCAAGCAAGGAAGAAATACACCCAAGGATGAATTGAACATAAAATTTCTAAGGCAAGGAAGGAATCAGGGATGAACTGAACAAGAAATTTCCCCTCCAGGAAAAATTTTAAAAAATCCATTCTAGGGCATCAAATCACATCCAAATTTCAAAAGTTTTGCAGATTTGGATTCGTAGGAGAATTTTCTCTCTCTGGACCGTGGAACCCTAATTTGGAAATTTTCCTAAAAAATAGGAAATGTGTAGAATTGATGAAAAACCTTCTTCAAGCAAGGAAAGTTGAGGAGACTTCAAGAAAATTCTTCCTGAATCGAATTTTCCCTCTCCAACAATTCCAAATGTGCAGGAGCGGATATACGACGACAGAGTCCATTTGCATGGCGAGGATCTATTGAACGCATGGCAGTATGGTGGCGCATTCATTGCCGGAATATTTGACCAAATGGCAACCTGGTCATTGCATGTTGAATTTATGGCAGATTCCTTTTGCATGCAGCCACCGCATGTGGAAATGATGGAGCATTTATGACATAATGGGGTGATTTTTGCATGGATGAATATTCAACACATGTTGGGCGAATTTGAAGGAGGTGGTACATTTAATGCGCAATGGATGCTATTTTGGGTACTTTTGAATTAATTGTATATGGGCATGATGGGTTATTGATTGGAGATTCCCACCTTGTTGCATCTTGAGTGGAGAATCTTTTAGGGAAAACCCTAATTAGGGTTTTGCATGTAGTCAGGGCTTGAAGCCTATATAAGGGATGGCCCCCCTTATTTGTAAAGGAGGGAGCTTTGCATGAAATTGTTTCGATAAGTTTTTTGAGAAAATAATAGTGAAACATTGTTCTCTGATGGTGTCCACTTAAGTTATTTTTTCAAAGCTTGCATGGTTTCACCTTCCTCACTTAGATTAGAAGTAGTAAAGTGCTTTGATTTCAATGGAGAATGTAATGGTGTCTGATGAATTTCCATGGTTCATACTTTTTGTATCTTGCTGATTGTAAGTTGCAGTGTAAAGTTAGCCTGAGCCACTAAACTTGTGCTAAGTTCGGTTGTGGACAGTCATTTGGATTGCGCCGTTTGGGGTATTCAAATGCACTTTCTCGATTTGAAAATCCTTCAATATCCTCAAAAGATTGCACCGGTTCTTGCGGAGTTGTAGTTGAACTTGGCAAAGCAGAGCTTGGTTTCTTTGAAATTTGTCCACCAAAGCACTATTCATTGTTATCACTGCCCTTAGGAGTAGATTTAGATCCTTCTGAACCCTTTCCCTTTTCTTTCAGTTCATTTTAACCCGTTCGAAGCAATAGCATTGCAGAATTGCCATATCAGATGATGGAGTTCCAGCCACAGCAAAGAAGTGAAAGAACGATGCACACCTAAGGCCCCTTGGATTACCAGCAATCACATCAGCCAACTGAGTCACGTCCACGCATTGAAGGAACCTTGGAGTCGATTGTTTGAACTTCTTGCAATCTTAGCATGCAATCGTACTTTGATCAAGAGAGAGTGAAGTGACCGTTGGGCAACTTTATTTTGTGTTAGACGCGGTCATAAAAAACACGTCAACACTGAGATTAATCACAGGATGGAGACGTCAGTCCTCACCCCTCTTGCAAGTATTTGTGGCCCAAGGATGCAGTAACAATGTTCGGCATTCTTATTTTAGGGTTTTTTGCTTTGACGGGAGTATTCCTTGCTACCCCACACCTCAACTTTACTCCCCTCCTTTACCTCGCGGGGTGGCGGGGAAAGCAAACCCCTCCCCTGCTATCCCGCGCCTTTCTCCTGACTTAGCCCTGAGCCTTGCGAGGTGAAAAGATCTTTAAGACTTTTATAAAAATCTTTTAAATTTTGCTCCTTCATTGGCCTTCACGAGAATGGAAAAATCAATAAGGTCATATAAAGTTTTTTTTTTAACTTTTTTAACCTTTTACCCCTTCATTAAAACTGGTACGTCCCACCACTAATTTTGGAAGAAATAAAAAACATTTGCACCAGACTTATCATAAAAATGATTTTTCAACGCCTATACTCGGCCCTTCATCAAATCTCTCGAAATAATTCATTAACTTTCTACTTTTAAACTTGCCCAATATTTAAACTATTTTGCATGTTTAAATAATTTCCCTTGACCTTAGTATCCAAATTGTTTCTGATATAATATTATTTAAATCAAATTGATTTAAGTAATATATATTTCTTTAATGGGCTTGAATTTGTCTAGTTGGGCTTTATCATTAGTCGAGCCCCTAGTGGGCCCGGCTAAAAAAAAATTGTTTTTGCACAACTGACCTTTGAGAATGCTCGGATACCTCAACTGAACACATTCTGGACTTGAAAATTTGATTTGATGAGGATTTAACTTGACGCTTAATAGTTCCAAATTCTGACCAAAACAACCTGAGTGGCCTCTGGAACTGGCTTCAAAAACTGACCAAATCATCTCCCCAAGCCCTGAAAGTTGGCAAACCTGTAAAATGTCATGCAAGGAATCCAGAATGCCAAACGGTTGCTCATGATGATGCCCGAGGCAAAAGATTTTAATGTCTCAATTTGCCTAATTGGACTTTTCTGAAATGCACTTTTCAAACCATTGTGAAACCTGTCCAAACACTAAACTTAAAAAATATCAAACTTTTGTTTCAAAGGCCGCCACTTGGCAAACTGATACATCTAGATACCATGAGCATGTGTGCAAGGGGGTTTAGGTCAATTCCGTCACATGTGCAAATTATTCACATTCACACTTGCCTTCTCTAAAAATTCTGGAAACACTAAAATTCAAACCCTGAAAAAAGTAAATTTGGAATTGGCTTTGTGTTGTCCTCATTTTTGTTTTCAAAAATGAAGGACCATTACATGAAATTTTTGTGAAAAAATGAAAAAAAAATTACTCTATGGCACGCTTCCCGAGGCAGAATTTTGACTAATCCTTGGACTGGCTTAATCCTCAAACCATCCTTGAACTACGTTTCGAATTTCGTCGCATTCTGGATACGTTTGCTATGTCTTTCCTTCAATTTCAGGTTTTTTCTCCCTGACTACAAGTCGAGAATTTTCCTTGAACTGCAAGTTTTAATGATTTCCATTGTTTTGGTCTTTGTAGGGAAATTTTTAGCTTATTACATGTGCACTTTATTAAAAAATGAAAACTTGTAATTTGTTTTAAATTTCCCCTTTATTGCTTTTATTGTTTTTTGACTTTTTCAATTAAAATAAGGATTTTTTGGTTAAGGTACAAGTAAACTTGTAGTTCTTTCCATAAAGAACCTACTTTAATGGTATTTACATGTTATAGGGATTTTAAACCCCTATTACATGTGTGCAAGTAAATTATAACTTCTTGTGGGGATTTTATTTCCCCTTTGCAAGTGATTTTAAACTTGCATCTCTCTCAAAAAATCCCGATTTTGCCTTGAAAATGAAAAAGTGACAATTTTAAACTTGCACTTTGTCTCCAAAAACCCGATTTTGCTTATAAAGTGCATTTTTGACATTTTAAACTTGCTATTTGGTCAAAAAATCTTGATTTTGCCTAACATGTTGTAAAAGTGAAATTTTAAACTTGTTATATCCTCCAAAAAACCCGATTTTCATTGTTTTATGCATTTCGAATTTGCACTTTGTTCCAAAAAACCCGAATTGCAAGGAAAAACGTTTTTGAGAATTTTTAGCAAAATTTTGTGGAGAATTTGTTGGAATAGGAAGGCGTTTAGGATTCCTTCCTATTTCCATGCATTTTCAAACACCTTTCACGCCACATGGAGGTTAAGATTGCTGGTTTTTAGCTCTATAACAACAACCACGTTTTTTCCAAAACCACATTTTTTGCCATTTGGAATGCCACGAATCAGCAATGTTATGAATCGTTTTTGCTTGGAATGATAAGGCGTTGAGGGTTGAAAGAGATTCAAACATCTTTCATGCCATTTCCCTTGCATTTACTGCCACATTTTTCCACATAAAGCGTTTTTGCAAAAACGTGGCTAGGGTTTGGCATTGTGGATTCTCTCCATTTATTGGTTTGTCTTCCTCATTCCAAGATTGATTGCATTTTTGGAGAAGCATTTTCAGTTTTATTCAAGGTATGTTTTCCTTTCTTTCTTTCTTTCATTTTCTTATTTTCTTGTTTTCTTAGTTTTCCTTTATAGTTGTAATTTTGTAAATATGTTGTTCTTCCCCCAAAAATCGGTTTTTGTGAGAGAGAGATTTTCCCGTTGATATGCAATTTTTGAATTGCATTGTTCTTCCCCATTTTCCCTCTTTACTTGTATTCGGGATTTTAAATCCCGATTACAAGTTGGTTGGAAATCTTTGTTCTTCCCTTACAGTTAAAGAATTTAACCATTTTTGGTTGAAATTCCAAGTTGAAAAGATGTAAAATACCCCCCCTTTCAAAATCGGGTTTTAAAAAAACCGGATTAAATGTTGAAAAGTTCTTCCCATTTTCATGAAAATGACATTTCCGGATTTTCCCATTTCTATCCAATCATGTTTCCTATATCCGTACTTTCCATTTTCGTCATTTTACGCAAGTCAAATTCTCATTTTCCATCCATTTCTCCATTTGCAAATTTACAAGTGTACTTGCATTCGGGTTTTAAAAATCCGATTGCATGTATTTTCTTTCCAACTTGTATACTTGCAAAAATTTCCCCAAGATCCGAAATTGGTCAGAGTCAAGATTTTCCCATCTCCATATATTTCCCCTCTTCCTCTCACAAAATCGTGAAGTTCAAGAATCGAAGTTTTTCCCATTTGAAGAAGGAAGAATGTTATTTGCAGCTGACTATGATGTTGCCTTAATGCTTTTAAGTCTTCATCACAGTATTCCAGGTTTTTAATCAATGTCAGATTTGTCGTCATCTCCAGTTCCAAAAAAGATGAAATACAAATATGACAAGTATCAGAACAAGGTTGCACCTTCCCAAGTTTCTTCCCCTTTGGATCGTATCAGAGACAGAAATAGGGCACGTGGATATGTCAGAGTTTGTCAAGAGGGTGGAAGATCCACAAGATAACAATATGCAGCCGCTGTTGGACAGCCATATCCATCATGCATCTTCTTTCCCAGTGGCTGCCCTAGAACCTGAATTTGTTCTCGCCTGCGCCATCATTTTGACAAGGAGACAAGAGTCATCAAAAATGATGATGGTGAAGCAATAATTTGTTTTGATGCAGATACAATCGAGAAGGTCTTCAGAATACCTCTTGCACCTGTTTATATGGAAATCTCCAAAGAAAGTGCAGTTGAGTATTACGTAAAGAGAGAAAAAGATTGTAAGCGACATATCAACAGGTGGATCCAAGAGCCATGAGCCTCCTTCTCAAGGTGGGCTAAGTTGTACCCCTGTGATTTCAAATGGGAGATAGGAGACACCATAACCCTTCTCAGCAGGATGATGGGCCTTGAACAATCCAATGTTTTTGAGCCCTGGATGTACCAGTTCATCATGTTCATAACGCAGTCTCATCATATATCATGGGGAGAAGTTATCAGCGATGCCTTCTGTGAACAACTTGCAGCAGTCCCTTCCACCATGACTTTCTACATGAACTCATATTTGGTATACTTGGCAGCATCACTTAGACACTTTCCAGGTCTTTCTACCAAGGGTGATCGCTCACTTATACCAGTTTGGGAATATTATGATCAGTTGCTTTTGAGACCCAGCAGATTGCATTTCAAAAGAGTCCAAGATGCATTCTTCGGATATTTTATGTGTCAGTTTGACAGAACTCTGAAGAACAAAAGGGTATCAGATGAGGTATGGGAAAGGGTGTGCGAATATGGATGTTTGTTTTTACAGTTCCCCACTTTCACCTATATGAGAATTGGATGCTATAGTGGTCAGCCATATATGCTTCCTAGATACCCAACTGACAGGATCATTCTTATGGAGTTGGGAAGACAGATCATGGTTGTCCACACTTTTCAGTCTGCTAAACACAAGGTTGGAATGGGGATCTCTACAACAAACCCATTAAAAATTGGCCGGTATTCTCTTGTCACATCCGTTAAAGCTATGGCCATGGAGACTGAAATGCAGGAAATAAAGCTCAAAAGGTTTAAACCTAGAGCTGATTTTGATTACAGGAGTATGAAGGAGAAGATCAAAAAATCCTTTGTGCACGTGCATCGCATTGAAGACATCTAGGTAGATCTCTGCACAGAGGTCGAGGTTCTAAAGATGGATTATTGCAGGTTCACTGTTGAGCAAATTGTTGATTTGAACCTAGCGGATATTCCACAAGGGATGATTGACGATGGGCACATACTTGATCCTGAATATATTTCACGAAGGGTTGAGGAAGCTCCACTTCCTTAGATCCAATGGTCACACAAGGAGTGCATATCCATTCTTGAAAGATTTCAGCCTATCTTGGCTAACACCAACGCATGGCTGAAAAGTGATGTTGTTGACTCATAAAAATCAAAATTGGAAAAGAAGATGATTCTACGGGGCCTCTTGGACGTAAGTCTGAGATTCAGGTTGACAACAAGGAAGGTGCATCATCTTCGGGCACAAGAATCAAGCTGCGAATTAGTCGGGCTGTAGTGCTTCCTCCTAAGGAGACGACAATTCGTGGGAAAGAAAAATCACGATTTCATGTTCAGGTGGTTGATCTAGATAATCCAGAAGAAGGGCAGCAATCTGATGATGCTCCTAAGTCTCCAATTTCAAACTCGCCTCATGAGATCATTCCTCCAATTTCCATTGAGACGCCTCTTTCTCCTCCTGATTTGCTTGTGGATGAATCTCCTCAGAATGCTATTCCCATTTCAGCATACGAGTCGCCTCCTGATCATCAACAAAAGAGTGTGTTGAAAGTTCCTGAGGATATTTCTACTTGCATCCAGTTGTCAGAAATTGATACTTCCACTTCTGATTTCGAAGAGTTTATGAGGCAATCTACATGCCCATTGGTAACTGAGGAAACCGTGGTCGCTGTCCAAACAAATATTCCTCCTAGGATGACCACGGTGATTCAAACAGAAACTGCTTCTCCTTTGCCTACAGCTGCTACTAAAGGGGAATTGATGACTTTACCCCCATGGCTTAGCTCTTTTACTCCAAAAAGGAAGAAGCAAGAAATCTCACCTAATGCCTTTGATTATCAACAACTAAAACAGTCCAGATCCAAGGTTGCTAAGAAGGCCAAGACTATCTCCAAAGTAACTGTTGACAGCAACAAGATGAAGGTAGCTGAAATTGTAGAACCCATTGCAGATAAGCCACTTGAAGAAATGTCAGCTGCTGATTATAAAGTTACAAGGATAGAGTTGGGCAAACAAACAGGTCATTAAACATGATGCTCAGTTTAGCTTCGCTGGTACAAAAGTGTGATGAACTTCTAGCAAAGAAAGACAAGCTAGAAGAGGAAAACCGACAACTTATGGCAGTCGTTTATAAAATCACAAAACCTGCTGCTGAAGGGAGTAACTCCATAGGTTCTTCTGGTTCCCAAGAATCATTTCGTGGAGTGGAAAGGGCTGTTCAAAAGGTACAAGCACTGGATTCCTGGGTTGATCAGCTTCACGATCTATGTGCACAAGTAATGAAAGACATTTTTCAGATGATGTCTAAGTTAGAGACCATTGAGGAGAAACTGGATCAGACTTCTGATACTTTCAAAAAGAATCTGGAAAGTGTTGAAGAAAGTTTGACAATCTGGCGTACCATGCCCCAACAACAGCTGAGTGTTTTACAGGAGCATGCCATCATCTCTTCCAGGGTCATGTACTTAGAATTTGAAGAGCTCCTGGAAAACAAGGCCCTTGTTCTTAAATCTCTCATTGAGGAGATCAGTGATGCAAAGAGATTCCGGGGTGAAGTTTTCCGAGATATTGTCTCACATTGTGAAAGGGCCTCTTGCAACATATTAAGTCAGGATGGAGAACTAATTCCAGAAGAAGAAGTTCTTGCTAATTTACAGATGAGGATTCATAATGAATGGAGGAGCGAACAATTCTCGGCCGCTTCAATTCAAATGTTGATGAAACACCAAGTCTTTTTGCATGAAATCCAGTCCATCTTGAATAAAAACAGCTCTGCGCTCCTTCGCTGTCATGATCCTATCGTGAAGACCATGGTTGTTGCCAAGAACACCCATGAACCGGATCCTAAAGAACTACAAATGATCATCCAGAAGTTCAAAAGATTTGTGTCTTCATGTGCTGCGACTTAAGTGTTGACTTAGTTGAATTTCCCACTTTTGTAATCTTTAGTTGTAGTTTTCCTTTCAACAAGTTACATGTAAAAGTATTTTTTGTAAAATGCAAGTTAACTCATTA
This sequence comes from Cryptomeria japonica, assembly GCF_030272615.1. Taxonomy (NCBI): domain Eukaryota; kingdom Viridiplantae; phylum Streptophyta; class Pinopsida; order Cupressales; family Cupressaceae; genus Cryptomeria; species Cryptomeria japonica. The sequence continues at coordinate 341,004,425 of NC_081410.1, forward strand.
CTTGCACTTTTGTAATTAAATGTAAGGCAACTACAAGTTGTGTTCAGTTAGAACTGTAGTTGGAATAAATCTTTGTTAGTTATTGAAGTCTTAGTTAGTTATTGAATAAGTCTTGGTGGTTGAGAGATACTCTCAAGTTAGTTAGAATCCTCCCACCTTTTTCTCAAGGCTCCTCTTCTATAAATACTTGAGAGGTCTATTGTAATTTTTATCTTTTGGAAAGCAAGCAAAAACTCTGCCAAATTTACAGCAAAGAAGTCTTTGAGCTTTCATGTGTAAATTCAAGAATTGAAAGGAATAGAAGAAAATTGCTCAAGCTTTGAGTCTTTGTGCTACATACTTGAGTTTGTGTTCTATATTAGCTTTCTTGCAAGTGTTCCTTAAAGAGCTTAATCACATCTGATTTGCAGTCTTTGTGCTGCAAGTAGTTGAGGTTAATATAGATTAAAACAAATATTTTGTTGAGAAAAGCTGCAAGTCTTTGTGCTTTCACTTCTTCTTAGGAGAATTTAGGAGTAGATTTTGTGAAAAATAGCTGTAAGTCTTTGAGCTTATACTACTTCCCATTCTTTTAAGTAGAAAAGAATAAGATATTTCAGTCTTTGAGCTGTTATAATTTGTTCTTTATAGCATTAGTATAGAAAAGGGTAGATAGGACTTCACATAATCAAATCTTTGAGCTTGATATTGCTGTCTCGTCCCGAAGGAAGTGACAGAAGTCTTTGCGCTTTCAAGAAACTTCATTTCCTTTCTCTCATTTCATTTTGAAAGTGGTTACTACTGTTTATATCAAATCGCTATCCTTTTCTGTGAAGAGAAAAGGATATTGTCTTTCTTGAAGGAAGAAGAAAGATTGTTGTCCCATCCTATTTTATTTTCAAAGTTGTAGTTAGATAGGGAGAGCCTTCCCATAATTAGGAGAGTTTTACTCACAAGCTGTGGTTGAAACCACAATTTTGTATATTTCCCCAAGTGTACAAAATTTTCAACCAACACTTTGAAAAATTATCAAATGAGGTGCTGGGGGGCTATAATCTTGTGCTTAATTCAGTATTCCTAAGGGTTTTGCAGTGGGCCTTCAGAAGCATTCTCAAACCACTTTATTCACACTTACTATTTTTAGTAAGTCACTTGGTTATGTTGCTCATACTTACTATTTATATTAAGTCGCGAGGGATCATTCAATTAGCGACTTCTATATTGGCAAATGTTGGCAAACTGCCATGATGGTCTATTATTTGGCATTTATCATTGTTATGTGATTTAATAATAAATAATGAAATATTTAAAGTTAAACCAATGTTTTAACTTTACATCATTTAATGTTATTAATATTATTTTAAGTGACTTTATGAAATGGAGTTATAAAGGGTTAAAAGGGTAACTTTTCATTAAAATTCATCAAGTGACTTTATTATCCCTTATGTGGCCGCCAGCTATGAGAAAAGGAATAAATTAAAAGCAAACTATATTTAAGTGATAAAAAAAACAACTTCGGTGTGGGGTTTTGGCTGGAGTATAAAAAGCATTTGATTTGCTTTTTCAATCATTCAATTGCTTTTGATAATTTATAGAGAACAAAGAAGGGTTTGCAGGTTGCTGAAGATTGGCTTTTTGGGAATGAAAACTCTGAGGAAGAACAGTATTTGCAAGTGTGGAAGCTCACCCAAGAATACTTTGTTGAAGACTCCATTCAGGGGTTTTGCTTGTGCATCAATTGATACATTCCAGTGTTGATTTGACAAAAATTGGTTGAGCATTTCAGGGCAGGTTTCAGAACACATTTATCAGCAGATTTGAGGAGTAAATTGTTGGTTCTTAATAGCCATACCATACCTAGGCAAGCCGTACCATTCTTGCCTACAAGGTAATTGTTCCAAGGAGTGGCATGGGTTCTTAGGGCAGCTTCAAATCAGATTCCCACAACAAAATCAGGCCGTACAGTTAGATCAGCAATAACCCTATTCATCAGCAATTTATCATCCTCTTTTCGGGCATTTGGATTTGGGTTGCCTGGCAACCCTAGGCATTGGAAAACTCGGGGATATTACTGCATTTCCAAAATTATGAAATATTGATTATTGCTGTTAAAGAATGAAATCAGACCTGCTGTTATCATATGTTGATGTATATTGCCTGGCAGAAGCATTGGAAATAGGGTATGTTCCAAATTTACATTTGTTGCAATTAAAAATCAGGAGTTTGTTAAGTTATTTATTAGTTAGCATTCAGAAGTTGTTCCTTGTTATTCTCCTGCATTTCATTTTCAATATATGAAAAAAACCACAAAAAATAGGAAATTGCAAAAACACAAAAAAAATTAGAAAAGACAAAACCTTCAAAAAACATCCAGAATAGGGTGCGATATTTCAAAATTCCCTTTTATGCCAATTTTCCTTATAGGGGTATTTGGTATGTATGTTTGACATGAAATTCTTAGTGTAGGGTTTATCTTTTGATGATGTGATTTCCAACCTTGTTGCCTTTTGGATTGCATCTTCAAGTGTTGTAGGATCGAGGGCACTTACCATGCCCCTAAATGATACTTTTAACCCTTCTACAAATAGGTATGTGAGTCTTCTTTGAGAAACCTCGGATACCATGACTGATAGTTTTTGAAATTTAGTGGCATAATCTTCTACAGTTCCATGTTGTTTTAGTTGTGTTAGTTCTTTAAAGTACCATTCGGGATGTTTTTGATCAAAACTTGTGATAAGTTTTTTGGCAAATTCATCATAAGTTGTTATGTGTTGGTGGCCCTAGATAATAAGGCCATGATGCCACCAACCATGCGTAACTCCCTCCAAGTGTAGGATGGCAAATTTAATAGCATCTTCCTTTGTCATGGGACGTGTCCATCTTTTGGACCCATGAATGCGTCATGACCTTTCTAGATTCATCAAAATTAAGAAGGGTCATTTTACTTATCCTTTGTTTCACATCTTTGTTGGGTTGTCCTCTTTCCCTACTAGGAGCATTTTGTGTCTTAGTGTCACAATAATCCCTAAAGGAGACATTTCTCCTAACTTCAAGATCTAGCCTTGAGTATGCTTCAGCAATTTCATCAACATCGTTGATGGGTGGATTATTCGCCTCTTCCTCTATTGTGTGTTCTCCCCTAGGTTTGAAGGGAGGTCTTGTTGGCCTAGACGTTGATACCCTTGAATGGTTAGAGTTGGCATCCCTCCCATTGGTTTGGTTGGGTGGTGGATCATTGTTGTTCATATTTTGGATGGCTTGGAGAAGTAGTTGTGTCATTCTCTCATTTTGCTCCATGAGAGCTTGAGTTGTTTGCTCCATGAAGGTCCTCAATTCGTTTCCCATTTGTTCATTGATTGTGTTGTTTTGTGTAGGGTTGCTAGTTGATCTGTAATTAAGGCTTACAAATTAAATTTGTACTTAATTTAAATTAAAGATTTTTCTTGATCGCAAACATAATTGTGTGGCTATGTCTTTTAACCGTTGACATACAAAATTGAGTCAACTTAATCCTTTGCACAACTTAATAATGTTAATTAATAACTTAGAGAAGAAATTAAAACTGAAACGAATAAAAGAGAATTAGAAGACGGAAGAGAAAAAGAGAGATCATGAGCTTGATAACGGAGTTCGCTCAACATAAGCTACATCTCTGGGTCCGCTTCTCAAAGTAGGACCGCTTTATTGATGACGCCAAGCATTAATCGCCTTATTACATCATCCAAGCTTCAAACCTACATTACAACTTCTCTCACAGTCTCTCTCAACACCTAAGACTCTTTCACATTCTCCTTTACTAGCATCCAAGGGATGGGCTTCAAATGCCTTTAAATCCCAATTACACTTAAAGGAATACAATTACAAAGTCTCTGTGCAAACATCAATCTCCAAAATTCCTTATTTCCTCCCATGAGAAATTATAACCTCCAATATGACTATTTCCTCCCAAGAGAAATTGATTGATTTTACAAGCCAAAACTCTCCTTTATATACAATTTTACATGCTAAATAGGGATTAATAATAATATATTTTTTCATATATTCTTGCCCCTAAATCGAGCATTATAATCTTTAAATAATAGCTTAAAATCTTGTTAACATGGCTCCCCTTAATTTTTGGGCTTGTGTGAGTTTAGCTTAATATTATTATTTTTGAACTTGTGCATATTTGGAGGTGCCTCAGGCTAAGCCCGACCCCCTACTTCCCTAGCACACCTCCCATACATAACAAAATTATGAACTTCCATCATAAATTTTGAAATCCACGCTTGGTGCGTTGGTGGACAGCAAAGTCCGGGACAAGGAGGTCGGGAGTTCAAACCACCCGATCCCCATTTTATCAGATTTGCAGCCGATTGTAGTTAACAAAACCAAAACACCTCACTTATATTAGAGAGAAATGCGCTTAGTCTAGCGGTGGCGCTTGAGAATAAAAACTGAGTGGTTGGGGGTTTGAATCACCCCAACCAACTTTTGGACGACCATGCCATTAGACCGGAGTAGAGCTGAGTGGTGCCACGAGGCATCATTATATTCGCCATCTACTTGACACGTGTCATCTGCAAATTGGTACACGTCTATCCCATGTCATTGCCACATAAGCTGCCACTTGTGTTGCCACATCAGCATTCCAACTGTACATGCCACATCACTAACACCTATACCTACCACGTCATGCTGACATCAGCATCTCTGGTCAACCTTTCGTTTTAGAAACTTTGACTGGCCATATCTCACTCATACGAACTCAATTGTAATGTCCCCCTTTTGAGATTACACTGAATTTTGCCCTAGTATCACAAGTTCAATTAAACAAGAAGTGTCATATAGTTAGAATTTTAACTTTACCAATTAATATGTCTTTAGCGAGATAAATCCCCAGAATAGGCCCTACAATCATGTTAGATAACTTATAATTCTTCCAATATTTCAGTAAGGGTTAGGGTAACATATAAAGGCATATATATTATTAATTATTTCAATCAAATTGAAGAAGACAAGAATCAATAGTTCCATTCCCATAATCCACCATAATAGGGATTGGAAAGGAAGCATGTTAGGGTACCCTAACTTCACCACATCCAAGCCCAAGAGCGCGGAGTAACCATACTCGACCTATTGGCCCCAATTGGCAAGAACTCTTGTCCATCCAGCATGAGGTGGGCTACTTGGAAGGGAAAGACGCACCTACTCCCCTAATCATTACTCCTCCATCATACGGCCTAGCTTCACCATGACTAAGCCCAAGAGCACAGAGTATCCATACTCGACCTCTTGGCCCCAAGTGGCAAGAACTCTTGTCCATCCAACATGGCATGGGCTACCTAGAAGGGGAAGATGCACCTGCTGACCTTATTGAGGTTCCTCCCTCATCCTTTCATGATAGCTTATAGGAGAATCAAATATATATACCAAAGTTGCATGGACATGGATATGAATACAAATATGGATACAGCCATTTTTAAAGACCCCCAATATGGATCAGCTAGATACGACATTCATAAAAAAAACATACACATATATTTCACACAATTTTCTAAGTTATTTGACAAGATTATCATTACTTCAAAAGCAATATAGACACATAATTGCTACATAAATAATTATGAGTTGATTTAACAATTTACAATATGCAAAAACAGCAGAGTTGCACTAAAAGATAACCCAAAAAAATGGGTCACTGAAATAGAATTCATTTGTCTTTCTCATTTGGTGTAGGTTTGTTTATACCAGGTTTTTTTTTTAAATTGCATGAATGAAGTTTTTTAAATTACATTTAAGAAGATTTACATCAAATTTAAAAAAAAATCAAATCACATAGTATCCACTATCCAGCATGGTTGGAAAATCAAGGTTTTTTGGGCTCGAGTGGGTACAGTATCGAACGTGTATCCGGGCTTTATCGGATACGTATCTATTTTGGATAAAGAGATATGTGCACCCAATGAGGGACAAAGGAGTATTCAGCTACTCTGATATATTGATGTTTCTGATCTGATCAATATATCAGAGTTGCAGATTGCTTGATCTTCTAATAGATGCAGATAGAACTTTATTACTTTTTCGATGATCCCTTGCCCAGCGCAGTCTTCTATGTTTTATATCCTTATGTGTCTTTGAAGGAAGGTGAGCTTTGGAAGTTGCTGTCCCTTTAGAACAGGCATTACCTTTCTTAATCAATCCTCTTCAAAACTGATCCTTAATGATGTCTTTTTTAGGCCAATCACTGCCTCATCCATTTCTTAATCGCTGCTTAAGATCATTGAACATTTTAATTGCTGGATTCATTAATTTCTGTTTATAACATGAGCGCTTGTTTGGTTACATACTAATTATCGCTGTTGATAATGTATTACAGTTCTATACTCTCATCTCTGCGCTTCTATGGATTAGAAAAACAAAAATGTGATGTCTTATGAATAAGACAGTTTTATATCGATTGATGCAAAGTTAACACTACTACTTAGGTGAGGGCATGACACTTTACAGATTATATGCTCATAGCACTTATTTATAGACTCTCAAGAGGTAGTTTTTAGGATAAAATAAAAATAAAATATTCCCAAAAGCTCCACTTGAAAGCAACCCCACCCTATCCATAGGAAAGAGGAAAGAAAGCATTCTGAAAGAAAACTAAATCTAAAACAAACATTAAAATAAAGGCTTGATAAAAGGCTCATCTATATCTTTTTAAAAATAGTCACTGCTGATGATGATCGATACCAGATATGACTATGCCTGAAATATATAAATTTGTGTCACTTAAGTGATTTATGAAAATCTAAAATGACATTGACTTGCAAACTTGATTGAATCCTGTAAACTTGCAAATTTTTCCCTAAAATTAATGAAGTTTGTTGGAAACTCATAACTTGATGAACACTTTCTACTTTGCCAATCCTAATACTTTGAAATTGGGAATTTCACCTGCAGCAATTCTTCCAGCTTGATGCCATGGTGAACATCCTAGTGATTTGAAACAACACTTGAACATGTCTAAGGGTTTGGATGAAAACTGTAGAACAAACTTCCCTTATCATCATGATTTTTTTATTTCAACTAGATATTGAATATGTTGATTTCTTGAGGCAATGACAAACTCTTATCTATCATTCATGAAAGTTGCCCTATTGATGCAAAAGCATCCAGGGATGTGAAAGCAGTCTTGCATCAAACCAAACATATTTTATTTAATTTTTTTATATAGTTTAGTTTTAAACGTATTGGGGACTAGTTTGATGTAGTAAGGCCTAGAATATTTGATAAGTTTTTTGGCCAAGTCCTAAGGTTTTAGCTTGCACAAGAGAGTGACACACGTTGGCAGCATCTTCATGGCATATTCTTGGAATCTTCCACTTTGACAATGGGTGGTGGTGATTACAGGAGAGTAATTATTTTAAAATATTACACTTACCATTTAAAAGTGCATGTCTTCATAGGTGGGATCCCAAGGGACACTTGGCAATGCATGTCTTACAATAGATTCTTGTGGAGTTATGGAGTTGTCATAGTTGACCTGTTCGATTGGCTATTAGTGGAGGTAACCATGTGCAACATAAATGGAACCTTTTGTATTTTATTTATTATTTTATGTTGGAATCCTTATTTGGACATGGAATTTGGAGGTGAGATTCCGTTGTATTTGTTGAATTCCCTCGACATTCATTAGGATATTTTGGGTATTTTTGGGGAGATTAGTCTGCTCAGGCGTATGCTCCGCCAGTGGTTCCCCAGCAAACGCAGCAGTATCTGCTGCAGTTGTGGAAGAGCCGGAAAATCTGATTTCACATTGAAAACTTATGTTTATTTTCATTGGTGGAAGTTGGGGTGGGCTTGTGCAGCCTTATGATAACATTTAATGCAAAATTTGAATGATTTTTGGTAGGCTTTTCAATCTTCACGTGAAATTTGGTAATGGGTTGTGGTAACCAAAGAGGGGTTATTCATGGTATCAAATATCATAAAATTCAAGACAGGAGTTGGAGGATTCAGTTTTACAGTTGGCAGTTTCAATTTGCAGGTTGAAGGATTGAGTTGAAGCTACAGCTGTGGCTCAAAGTTGATAGATTTTTCCTTGTAGTTCACTCTTGCACAATCTACTGATTTTCATATCAAATTGCTAATTTGTATCAGATTAGAGATGTTTATTTGATGCCCATGTGTTCATTGTGATTCAAAACAACTATGTAATTGGGAAGCTAGGTTGTAGCTAAAGACAGAGGAAGGAGATAACTTTTCATGTAGTTTCGTTTTGCATATGTTTCTAACTTATTGCAGGTGTTGCTGATCTAAAATCAAATTTCAGATTTATGAATGTTGCCCTTGTGGTTTAAAACTTGTAATTTCAAAACAGTGTTGTAATTTTCTATTTAGGAAGATTAATGAGAAGAAGCCTGTCATGCTTATTTCATGTTTAATTTCATTGTTTTTATGAGATTTCAGATTTAAGTCAAGTCATTTGAGTGGCCTGCAATGTGTGTGGTTTGAGAGGGAGAGTCCCCCTTCATCTTGATATCAGAGCAGGAGTTCCTAAGTGTGCAAGCAGAAGTGCCGATGGACGCAGTTTGCACTAGGTCCCGAGGGTTGGTGTGTGTGTGTGTGAGTAGATTTTTCTTGCAAATGAATGTGCAAGTTGCAAGAGGGGCCATTTAGAGGATTTGAAGAGCTGAGGTTCTTGAGGTTGTAAAAGATCGTCAAATGAGGCAATTTGCAAATAGAATTTGTGAATGTTGTAAGAGGATTTTGTAGACGATTCGCTGAGTGAGGCAGTTTACATGTGTAGAACCTGACCATTTTGAAGATTTGCATTAAGGCTTTGTGAGGCCTTGAGGATGGAAAAGAGAAAGAAGACAAATATTTTTGTCATTGAATGGATTCTGAGATTTTGTGGACTTGAGAAAATCAGAGAGAAACTTTGGAAAATAAGAGATAGAGCAAGAAGAAATAAGAGTTGAAATGATAAAGTTGCAGCAGCAAGTGAATGAAATGAGAGCAGAGATTGAAAGAAGAAAAGAAGAAAAGAGAAGAGTTGATGGTAATCTTTTCTATTTTTCTCATGATGTTTTGATCGCAGTAAAGAAAGAAGATGCAATAGAGTGTCATGCATGTGACACTGAGGAAGAGGAAGAGGATGAATACGAAGAGATTGATGAACCTGAAGCTGGGGAATGTCTATCGGAAGACATGGAGATTGAAATTACAGAGGTTGCAGTAGCAACAAAAGAGTTGAGTGCAATACAGGACATTGAAGAGGAGGACAACCAAGTTGCAGCAATAAAAGAAAAGGTAAACTTGCATTTTGTGAGTTCATGATTTTGGTTTGCATGTTATGAATGGGATAGATGTATATAAGGAGGCTGAAAATGATGTTGCAGCAGTAAAGAAAAGAGAAATAATAGATTTTGATGAGGTTGGAACCAAATCTGATTTGTGTTTGAATGACATGATGAGTGACAGTGAAGAAAGAATTATAGCAATGAAGGTAATTGATGTAAAATTTAACTTTTCTATATGTTATTATGAAAATGGATACGAGGATAATGAGGTTGCAGCAAGAGAGAATCCTTTAAGGGACACATGAAGTTGAGAAGGATTATTTACTTTTACAGATTGGAGAAGAATGGGATAAACTGATTGCAAGTGGAGCAAAAGTTGCAACAAAAGATAATGAGGTAAAATCAAACTTCAGTGTATGCTTTGATGAGGTTGAGAATGATGTTGCAGCAAATAACGATAAAGTAAAACCTTTTCTTATTAATGATTTTTATGTTCAGTTGGATTGTTTAGTGGATTCAAATGAGATGGTTCAATTAGAATTTGCTAGTGATGTATGGTATGCAAAGTATTTTTATGGAGTTGCAGAGACTAGTGCAGGTGTGATTTGGTGGAGGTGGCCAAACTATGGTGGGTTGAATCCGACAAGATTGGAGGAGAGTGTGATATACACTTGGAGGAGGTGGTCGGTTTATGGTGGAAATGACTCCACATTCAGGAGGTTGAGTGCAGAGCAGAGTTGTCAAAGAAGGATGCTTATTCCCAATTAGATGTTGGAAGAGGAGAAAGAAAAACAGACTTGAGGTGCCAATTTCAGTGGAGTTTGTTGAAGATTGCTTGCAATCTGAAAGGGTAGTAGTGTTGTGACGTTTTCACACATCGCCCCATTGCAAATGGGGACCCATGTTTTTTTGCTTTTTGGGGTTTGTTTTCTTGGTTTTTTAGGGTTTTGTTAGTTAGCCTTTGCATTTTTGAGTGTTGTCGGGGTGATCACATGGATAGCAAGTCCGGCTTGAGTGAGGTCCTGATCCTGAAATTTGGCTAAGTCTGGAATGTCCTGATCCTGAATTTGACTAAGTCTGGAAACTGAAAAACCTCCAAAAACTAGATTTTGCAATATAACTCCTGGAGGTCTGAAACCACTCTCAAACATCCTGAAAGTATATATGGAATATAACTTAAAGTATAAGATCACTTATACTTAAATGTTATATTCCATCAAATTTATCCTGATAGAGAGTTCGAAAAGTCAAATTTCGCTCGTGTCCTTCTCCAAGGGTCCAGAGCGAAAAGCGCTCCTGTCCCTCTCCAAGGGACCAAGGCGAATCGCTCGTGTCCCTCACCAAGGGACCAGAGCGAAAATGCTTAGTTGAGCCATTCCTGACCTTGTTTGGACGAATCGAGACATCAAAGGCATGGTGAAGGACGAAATGAGCATGATAGAGCATCCAGACTTGATCAAAAACAACGAAATGATGAAGTTTTTGCCTAGAGGGTCAAATTCGCTCCTGTCCCTCACTGAAGGACCAGAGCGAAATTCTTCATAAGGTACGATCTGGGCAAAGATCAAGTCAACTTTATGTTTGAAGGCAAGGAAGGAGGTGAAATGAACTCATTGAAGATAAATTGAAGATTACCAAATGCCATCAAAGGACCAAAATGCTTAAGTTCGCTCCTGTCCCTCAGGAAGGGACCAGAGCGATATTTCCATAATGGCTTAGATTTCGAAAATTTGTCAAGTGTCAAGCGACCAAGGGGATCAAGGGGACTTCATTTTACGCGTTGATAGCAATTACAAGTTGAAGAAGGCAAAGACAAGCTCAAAACGTTGAAGTTCGCTCCTGTCCCTCAGGAAGGGACCAGAGCGATATACACCATATTTGCCAATTCATGCATAAATCACGTTAAGTCAAGGTTTTGCAAAGTGGTAAAAGGTCTAAGGTGTCTTTTGAAGACGATATACAAGGGTTTTGAACGTCAAAATGCTATCAATTGAGCTAAGGAACTTATATCGCTCCTGTCCTTTGGACAAGGACCAAAGCGATTTTTATTAAAACACTCATGCTCCTTCAAAACCAAGACAAGGCAAGGATAGCCAAGGTCAAGGACGTCCTTTGGAAGGCAATGAACGAAGATCAAAAGTTTGCAAATTTGAGCCAGGACACAAAGATCGCTCCTGTCCCTCAGGAAGGGACCAGGGCGATATTTGCCAAAGCACTCATTTTCCTTCGAAGATCATGACAAAACAAACTTGCAAAGGGTTCAAAGCGTTGTTTGAAAGGTAATAAAGGAGAAGTTGATATCAAGACCAAGAAGGTAGATCGCTCCTGTCCCTCAGTCAGGGACCAGGGCGATGAGGTACGTATTATTTCATTTTCAAAAATTTGGCGCTCAAACACATTTCTTTAAATTTATTTTAAATGCTAAAATCGATGGATTGCAAATTTAATTAAAAATGGCATTTAAAATTTGCGCTTGATATTTATTAATTATTTTTGCCTTTATAAAAATCAAAATTTATTAATTTAAATAATAAAGGCATTTAATCAATTATTTATTAATTAATAAAAAAAACAAAAGGAGCGCTAAGGTTATGAGGTCGGCCTTGTTATTGATGTAAAAATCGTTTTAATTGCTTAATTTTTCCAAAGTCGGTCTATATGGTAATTGTGGTGAGAGCGCTTATAAAGGAGAAGTGAAAATCATTATTTTCACATTATCATTTCACCATCTTACATGCGATCTTGGAAGGAGAAGTGCGAGTTGTGTGTTAGAGTCATTTCAAGCAAAGGAAGGCGCCAAGATCATTCAAGGGGAGGAGCGAATTTCAAAGGGAAGGTACAAGCATTATCAAAGGAGTTCGAGTTTCAAGTTAGGCAAACTTGCCAAGGACATTGAAGATCACGTCAAAGTCATCTAATTTCAAATTTTGCCTAGGCGATTTTCCTCATTTTGCATTTTAGAGTTAAGCTCTTAAGTGAGGTATGGCAAGATCTCTTGTTTTAATTTCGAATTTTGATCGTCATTGCCTTAAGCTTGAATTTTGAATTTTGAATTGTATTAGCCCACTTGTTTTTTAGGAAATAATAACTCAAGGATTTATTATGAAGTTTCCTGAAAATTAATTTAATCTATGCTATTTGTTGCAAAATCATGTTCCTAATTTTGAAATGTTGTGTAGGCATCAAATGGAGATCTCTTCAAGGAAAATCAAGCCGGATCCAGGACGGTCTTCGCCAGGACGATCAAGTAAGGACAAGGGCGACCTCTTCCAATCCAGCGTTCCAAGGCGAGGTACATCATCCTGCACATCAAGGACAAAAGGAGTTAGGACAAGAGTTAATTAAAGATAGCCTCTCAACGACATCAAATTGAATATCTAGCAAGCTACAAGTGTCAGATGAGGTGGCATCCTAGTCATCACTCCTCCAGTCAGTGAGGTCCATCTCAGCATGTCCAGATTCAATGTACTTAACTCATGGAAGGTGGCACAAACTCCGATGTACCTACCCCGGCTATCCATTGGTCGATTTTTCTAGAAGGGACATGTGTCCAAGCAATACAATTTTGTCATTGGTCAAGCATTAAATGTTATGTAATGGTTGTAACAAACCCTAATTAGGGTTTTCATTGTAAAATCTTGGCCATTGATCTTGAATTGATCTAAGCCATTAAATTGTATTGTGGGCACTATATAAGCCCAGGCATTTCATTTGTAAAGGCTAATTAGCAATTGTTAGAGAGAGTTGTAAATAGTTAGAATAGTTAGAGAATAGTTGGAAGCAATTAGAGTAGAATAGGAGGACAAGGCAAGAAATTGTTGCCATTGATTGTAAACAAATTCCATTTTCATTGAAGTAATGGTGAAATATGTCGTTTCTTGCAATTTGCATGGTTTCTTGTTGAGTCTTCAATCCTAGATGGTAAATGATTAGATGAATGGAGGAAATGCGATTGATTAATGGTGGAATTCGTACATCCATACTACTAGCAGTTTGTTGATTGCAGACTTGCCTTGTGTAGTCAACTGGAATCATTCAGCCTAAGCTCAATTTCAATTTGTCGCTTCTTCATTGATATGCATCAACTTGGATGGTATCTATGCCTGCGGTGATGATTTGAACATCATAAAGTTTCCCTTAGAAGATCGCACTAGTCTTGTGTAGATGTTCCATTGATGTCAAAACAAGATCTAGTTAGAGTTTCATCAAAAATCAAGTCATTGCTCCTACATTCTTAGTATTAGGATTAGATCCTCTCTTCACCCTTATCCTTTTTCATTTTTTTCAAATCCAAGTTAGTAAGAGCCTGTGTCCAGCAAAGCAGATCGGAAGTTCAATCATCAAATGTAAGTCCCCTTGTGATCCCAGCAAATCACATCATACCACTGGAGCTTGTCCACACGTAGAGACCCTACCAAAAGAACCTTGGAGTCTTCCTAACTGATCCTTTATGCGAATCTTCAGCAGTTAGAGACTATTTTCTCAAGAGAGGATAAGATGCCTATTGGTATTTTATTTTGTGTACGATTGTGTATAAAATACACGTCAACAAGTAGTAACACTGAACTCCATTTTGTGAATCCATATTCACAAATAATTTCCTACCCCAAGTGACTAATGCAGGAGAATCCTGGGATGTGAAAGTAATCTTGCATCAACCAAAAATATTTTATTTAATTTTTGCTATAGTTTGGTTTTAAATGTTTTGGTCTCAGATACCAGATTCATGCAGGGAAGGGCAGAATTCGGTACGGGTGTGAGTCGGATTTCGGTCAAGCCAGGTTTGTCCCAAGTCCAACCCAAGCACCCGGATCAGCTTTGGATCTAAGCAAAGATACATAAAACGATTTTGCAGCTGGAAACAAGCACTCTGATCTGCGACTCTTGTTGGATGTTCTTGGCTGCCCTCTAGCTCCCGTTGCCCTCTCTAATGCTCTTCTCTAACTCTCCACCAAAGACGTGCATAGTATGTTTTATTTCCTAATGCCCGTGAATGAGCTCCAACAAGGAGTGCAGCCCTATAAACGAAAATTGAAATGACATTTAATATTTACTTTTGTTTGTTATTGGATATGTTAAAATTTAATATTTAAATTAAACTTATATTATAATATATCAATTATTTATATTATTATAAATTAATAATAATTTAAATTAAATTTTTAAACATATTTATTATTTACTATTTATATATATTTTTTATTATCACGATTAAATATATTTTCATTTCTTGTTATATATTTATTTTACTATTTTAGTATATTATAAGTATAGACGTACCCATACCCGAATCGGCAACTTAGGTTTGGGTGAATAATTGATGTAATAAGGCCTAAAATCTTTGATAAATTATTTGGCCAGGTCCTAAGGTTTTAGATTGCATAAGAGAGTGTCACCTGTTGGAAGCATCTTCATGGCATATTCTTGGAATCTTCCACTTTGACCGTGGATGGTGGTGGTTGCAAGAGAGTAATTATTTTAAAATATTACATTTACCATTTACAAGTGCATGTCTTCATAGATGGGATCCCAAGGGACACTTGGCAATACATGTCTTACTATAGATTCTTGTGGTGTTATGGAGTTGTCATAGTTGACCTGTTCAATTGGATGTTAGTGGAGGTGTACATGTGCAACACAAATGGAACTTTTTGTATTTTATTTATTATTTTATGTTGGCATCTTTATTTGGACATGGGATTTGGAGAAAATCTAATTTCACATTGATAACTTATGTTTATTTTCATTGGTGGAGGTTGAGGTGGGCTTGTGTAGCATTATGACAACATTTAATGCAAAAATTTGAATGATTTTTGGTAGGATTTTCAAACTTAATGTGGGATTTGGTTTGAATACCCAATAATGGGTTGTGGTAATTGTTGTGAGGTATTCACACATCGCCCCATTGCAAATGGGGACCCCCACTTTTTCACTTTCTAGGTTAGTCGTCTTAGCTTAGTTGTTAGTTGTTGTCGAGTCTTTGCTATTAACCTTTTGTTTGTAGTTGTTCAGGAGCTGATCAAGTCTCCCCTCTTGAGAATGGAGTGAGGTTCAACACTCCCTTTGCCCAGCCAAGACATAATCCCTTCCACTTCTCCTAGTCCTGTCAATGGGTGCCCAAACCCGATCACTCCCATTTCCATTCCTCACCATCGCCACCACCATTTTCACATCTCCTTGCTGCCTTCCATATCACTCAATATCCTCTACCCACCTACCTTTCTATACTCCATCTATCCTTCCTTCCACCCATCCCCATATCCTAACCACTTCACCTACATAGCCTACCTTATATTTCCTAACTTCCATCCCACATCCTTAACCTACCCCTACCACTACCTTTACCTATACCTCCCTCCCTTCGCCTATAACCTCATCTGCCTAACCCTCTTCCTATCCTAGCATACTCACTCACTACCCTTCACCTACATTTACGCTTACTTATACCTCCCTACCCTTCACCTACACTCACACCTGCATCCTCTACCCTTCATCTCACACACCTTACCCTTCTACTTCCCTTAGCCTACCCTTTCGCTTACCTACCACTCTACCTCCTACCCCTGTCCTATCCTAAGCCACCTTCCATTTCCTACCTTTTCCCTTAACTACCGCCTTACCGCCTTACCCTTTTTATTACCCCTTATACCTCCCGTTTCATTTTACTCCCCATATATCTTAACTCCTTTCACCAACCCCTTCTACCTCCCACATCCTAAACCTCCTTACCCCACGTATTCCTACCTTCATCATCCATACCCCTTATGTCTCCCTTTTCCCAAACATCCTCTCCTTCCCTTCCTCACGTTCCCCTACCACTCTTCCCTTCCCCCACAACACCTCACATTTCTTCATCCATCCTTACCACATCACATGTTGGACCCCACTTTAAACTCAAAATGGAGAATTAAATAAGATTTTTAAGGACTCTCCTGCTGGGCCCCACAAAATCTAAAATGGAGAATTGGAAAGCTTGTTTTAAGGCATAATATTTCCTTTGACTTCCTTTACCACGTAGCCTTGATTGGGCCCCACCAAACTCTAAGGTGAAGGAAAAAGTTTGAAAGCATATTTTTTTAAAGAATGAAAGCATCCACCTCACCATTTCCCTGCAAGGTGTGGCATCAAAAAGATAGGGAGCTGGCCTTTGAATGAGGATGTGTCACTTTAACAAGAACAGAGTAAAACAGACCCTTAACATCCAACGCCTATATAAAGGGAGTATTTCGCATCATTTTAACAGCATTCAGATCAGACATTTAGGAAGCAGTTTTAGTGATAGAGATCAGCTATTTTGGCAACAAGATTTTGATCTATCACATTGATCAAATGCTTCTTCAAGATGCTGTTTGATTTAAGGACATTGTTATCCAGTCTTTTGAAGGCAAAGGGGCAGATTTTGAAGGAATTCCAGATCATTTTCCAAGGTTCTGATTTGATGTAAAGTATCAGCAATTTTAGCAGACTTAATTCTGATTTTAATTTTTTTAGATATATCCTGTCTATGATTCAATCAGTATCATCATGTCCAGCCTTAGAAATCCATGTTCAGAGTTGAATGGGTTGCAGGAAGTTCGATTTTTGCAGAAAGTTGTTTTCATTCTTAATGTTTTAATGCAAAATATTTCTTGCTTTCCAGGTTTGATATGAAGATAGAAGAAAAGAGAAAGATGAGCACCCAAGGAAGCATGGAGGACAAGTCACAATGAGATTCAACTCACATTTCAAGACAACATCAAGCTGGAAGATAGCTATTCAGAAATTACTTCCTCTACCATTCAAGAGATCTGAATACACTTACATTAAGAAGCAGGTTGAAAGGACAGGTTTTGATTAAGTACATGATAATTTCAAGTCCTCCCTGGTTGGAGTGAGATCTGCTTCCATTGCTCATAGTTGGGAGCGATGTGGACTTCTTGAGCAGCATTTGAGGCACTTGAATGGATGAAATGAAAGGAGTGAGCAAAGAATGTATTAAATTTCAAGTTTGGATTTCAACTTCATGTCTGGAAGTAGGAGAGCGAAGACGATTGTAAGACCACTACCTTGAGCAGATTGAATGTTTGGGAAGAGTCATTTTAAGTTAAGAAGATGAAAGGTAGAAGTTCAAACAAACTTCATGTTCAAGCACCTATGAGCGCACTTCACAAACTAGAGTAGAAGAGCACACTTCACAAATTGGAGGATATGAGCGCACTTCACAAATCACCATAGATGAGCGCACTTCACAAATCAGGGTACATGAGTGCACTTCAAGAATCAAGGTAGATGAGCGACTTCAAGACTTGAGGTATATAAGCGACTTGCAAACCTCACAAAATGGACAAGATGAGCGACTTCACATTTCAAGGCATATCAGCGAACTTCACATTTGAAGCCACATGAGCGAACTTCAGGAAATGGGAGTACATCAGCGAACTTCAAGATTTGATGAGGATGAGCGAACTTCGGGAGTTGAAGGAGAAGAGCGAATTTGTTTACTCAAAATAGGATGCCAAACAGCTGATAGATCACTTCCTTGTGCCAATTTGATGTCTTAACAGAGAACAACTTGAATTTGAATGATGAAAGATAAGTTAGAGGACTACTTCAAGATTCATGATATATGAGCGACTTCATGTTTCAAGCTATATGAGCGACTTCAAAAATGAAGGGGGATGAGCGAACTTCATGATTTGGGGTAGATGAGCGAAGTTCATATTGATAGCGAAGGAGTGAAAGGGATTTGAAATCATTTACCTTGAATTAATTCAATTTGAAGTGAACTTCGTAAACTCAATGACATGAGCGAACTTCGGGAATTGAATGACCTGAACAAACTTCAAGAAAGGAGAGAGATCAGCAAACTTCAAGATTTGAGGCATATGAGCGACTTCACATTTCAACCTATATGAGCGAGCTTCAAAAATGAAGGGGGATGAGCGAACTTCAAAGATTAAGCCCTATGAGCGAATTTCATATTTGAACACACATCAGCAAACTTCAAAAATCTATACACATCAGCGAACTTCAAGAATTGGGGTATATGAGCGAATTCAAGCACCTAAGAGTGAATGTCATGAACGAACTTCACAAATTAGCCTAGATGAGCGAACTTCAAAGATTGAGGTATATGAGCGAATTTCATGATTAAAAGGATATGAGCGAATTCAATGTCCAAGCACCTAAGATTGAATGTTATGAATGAACTTCACAACTTGATCTACAAGAGCGAACTTCAAGGATTGAGAAGGATGAGCGAACTTCAAAAATGAAGCTACATGAGCGAATTTTACATTTTGAGGATGAATGAACTTCAAAAATGGAGACCCATGAGCGAACTTCTTAAATCGGCATAGATCAGCGAACTTCAAAGATCAGCATACATGAGCGAATGTGTCTCCTTTACTCACAACAAGATGCAAGGCAGCTAATAAGTCATTTCCTTAAGCTGATTTGATGCCTTAATTTCCTTGAGAGGGAACAATTTAGAATTTAAAATGAGGCAAAGTGAGTAAGAAGTTAACTTCAAGAATCAAGGGGGATGAGCGAATTTCATGTTGAACTTCAGGAATCAGCTCATATGAGCGAATTTCAAGTGAGTGAACTCTACTCCATGTGTTCCTAGTTGAAGGCGAAGTTGCAAGATTGGTTACATGACTACTACCTTAAGATTTGAAGTTTGGAAAGAGTCGTTTTGAGTTAAGAAGATGAAGTTACATGACTACTACCTTAAGATTTGAAGTTTGGAAAGAGTCATTTTGAGTTAAGAAGGCGATATATTGCTCGTATTTGTTAAATTTACCTCTGGCAAAACATCATTTGAAATCCCCTTATGTTTCACAATAAGCCATTAAAATTCAAAAATAAGAAAAGGAAAGGAAAATAAAGTCAAGATGCTTGAAATGCTGCCACATTAAAATAAAAATTACATGATCATAATAAATGATTGAATACAAAGGGAATAAACTTTCCCTTCAAATGATAAAATAGGACTCTCAAACATAGCCATACCATTTACGTTCCAAGTAAATGCATCCTTTAAACGATGTCCATCAATTTCAATGTCAAGGCGAATAGGAAGCAAGTTCTCCGATGTTGGCCTGCCATTGAGATTTATCAATAAAAAAAAATTTTAAAAAGCAATCTTCTAAATCGTAGGAACACGTCACTATTTACAAGATAAAATGCAAAACCAAATACTTTTGTAACAAAGTAACATTACAAGCTACTATTGAAAGAGAAAGCAAGAAAGGCTATACAATATTTAAGACTAATCACTCTCCAAAATGATTAAATCCTATATAGGAGTGGTTAAAATCCAATCTCCCACAAACGATATAAGATTTGGAGAAGAAATTTCGATCTCCATTCCATAAATACAAAAACATGCAACTTTGTTGTATTCAGAATATGTGGTATCAAACAACAAAAGAAAACAAACATGTCCCATAACTTACAATAGTGATTAATAGAGCAATGTCCTCTAATTACAGATTAGGTTGATGCTAGAATTGGCATCTTTACCACTTAAGAAGGAAATCAACGCAGAGCACCATTACCATTGGCCACTGACTCAAAACAAATCTGAATACTGATAACAGAAAGCCTTAAACCACAAATCTGTTACTGGCCTATGTGCATGACTATATATATTACAAGCTACTTTAGTCCAATCAGCCTGTGGTTACTCAAGCGCATTTTGATCTCCCCTGAGAATGAATTTCAGTAATTGATCCTTTTTGAAAAAGTCTGCACAAACAGAGTCATTCAAAATGAAAGTGGTATCAAAGGCACAGGAGTATGAAAATAAAGAGAAGCCAAAGAGATACCAAGAGGATAAATAGGAACAATCAAGAATCTACCCCATTAATTCATCAGCACAGAGGATAATAATATAACTCTCGCAGCTATAAACCAGAATGCTCCTACTTGCAACTTGATTCTATAGCAAAACCCTCATCTTCAAACAAAATTTAATCTAGCAAGTAATAAAGTTTACCCTTACATCATGAATAGGAATGGAAATCATCATTATCCTACCTATCCTAGACCCCTCATGTTGTTGGGTACGCCTAGGGTACCACTAGGCGCCCAAGCTGTACCCTGGACATAATTGAGGATGAACCCACACTGGACTAGTACAAAGACCAAACCCATGCACATATCGGGGTCAAAATAGAAAGATGTGGTAACATAGTCTTAGAAGTCTTCTTTACATGGTCGAAGTCAGATTTGTAGGTTATGGGGATCTAAGATTCCCTTAGAAGATTTCATGCATAGACCAAACACTCCTAGAAAATGAATGCCAAATATGACCAGATACTATGCTAAAGTTTACTTCATTGAAATTTTTGCTAATGAATAAAATAGGGACATGATTTTTGGGGGAGGCCCATATTGGTATCTTCACAAAACATTGGCACCTAGGTTTTCATCCATCAATGGAGATCCTGAACACAGCTCCAATTTGCAACAAGTTATATGCCTTGGCACAAGAATTTAGGTCGATATATGTTTTTGAATCTATTGTCAATTCCTTAGGGAAGGCAATCAATACTTCAAGACCTTTTCATGGAAAATGCCAATCCAACTATGTAAGAACCTATGCAGAATTGGATCTAACCAAGCCACCTTTGAAAAGCATCACTTTGAAAGTTTAATAGATGGAATAGGATCAACCAATGGACTCTGAGAGTATTTTTTCAGATGCAGAGGTTGCCGTGAATATAGCCATCTAATCAAGGAATACCTAGAATTGCAAAAATTTGACATGCAAATGACGGAATAAGATGCAAAAGAAAGGTACAATGATAGATTCATCAAACCCAAAAGGAAGATCACTATTAAGAACAAGAAAGTCAAATCAGAAGGATCAAGAGCAAGGAAAGAAAATAGGAAGGATAATTAGAATACAGTAGAAGTCACAAAGGACATGGATATTGTACTAGAAACCTAATTCTAGGGGAAGCAAGAAGATGGCAAATCTAAGAATCTTGTCGAAGGATACAAATTATA
Source organism: Cryptomeria japonica (assembly GCF_030272615.1). Lineage (NCBI taxonomy): Eukaryota > Viridiplantae > Streptophyta > Pinopsida > Cupressales > Cupressaceae > Cryptomeria > Cryptomeria japonica. Next base: position 341,025,676 of record NC_081410.1, read on the forward strand.
AGATTGTCTACAAAGATTGCTAGAAGAACCCAGTTCCAACTCAAAAGGAGACAAGAAGAATAGCAATCCAAGAAGAATTTCAACTCCATCCTTCATGTGCGCAAAACAAAGGCTTTCCAAGAAAAGATAGTACAACCCAAGGAGGAATCAAGTTTAGAACAAAAAGGAAAGAGTTTCCCTTGAAGACAAACAAAATGGCAATAGGAAGGATGACTTCAAGAACTCTAGAGTAGGAAGGCCCAACAAACATGACTTTATCTAGAATGATTCTATCGTGGATATTGTGGCCAGTCATCAAACTAATATGGAGGCCAGCTTGGAAAGGATCAAGAGATCCAAAATTTCTCATTGAAACTTTTATCCTTGAACATTAGACGATTAAATTCCCCCTAAACAAGAGTATTGGCAATATATGCAGCAGTTTGTTGCCATTGATGTCAACTTGAATGTGTTGTCATTGATGTCAACTTGAGGACAACTTGATGTCCTTGCAAACTTGTATACAGATGGATGGATAGAGTTGAAGAGGCTAAGAAATGATGTGTGATTAGCATGAGATATTTGAGAGAGATGGTTTGACATTTGAAAGAGATGGTTTGATATTTAAGAGAGATGGTTTGACTCAAATGAAGACATGGATCTACATGATTGAATACTCGCATGACAGTCCCAAAGACCAGAAGATGTATCCATGTCAGTATGACAGTTCAAATAAATGATATGCGCATGGTTAAGCTTGTTACACATGCTTTATACTTTGGTTGAGGGATGCAGATGAATTGATTGATGTCTACATGTTCAAGGAGTTAGTTGATTGATAATTGAGTCTGGATTCATACTTGTGCTTTTGGGAAAATTGTCTAAGGGTCAAACACATTTTTCCTAAGTCTATCTGTCTACGTTTTGGTCCGTATTCCTCCGCATTGCAAGATGGTCTTGCGGATCTGGAGTTTAATTTAGTTGACCACAAGGAGTCTATTCCAGGATTTCAAGTCATACACATTTCTGCAGTAAGAGTTATAGTTGACTGTTCTCAGGTGTGCACTAGAGTGATATGTCTCAGAGGTTTACCAGAATACTCTACATTCCTCTGGAGTATTAGGTATGCTTATGCGAACTTGGGGATGTAATCAATGAAGCGTAAGAGGGATGTATTCATGTGAGTTGCAAATGATTTTGTGCTCTGGAATGTTATATCTCAAGTGTTGAAGTGTCACAGTCTGCCCAAGATGCTCTAGACTCATGAGTTCAGTAGGTGTCTTCTCTTGCACCATCACATAATGATCAATTACTTCAAGAAATGGTTGTAGGGATGTTGTGGATAGTCTTCATGGTTCACATATTGGTCCGCATGATGTTTTTGGTTTCTCCCTGGTGGCATAGAGGTAAATAGTTAGCAGTTTTGGTGGTTTTGTTGTTGTTTGGGCCGACAGCATTGGTTCCTTCATTTGCAGTTAATCCTAACCTATTCCATTTGCCTTTGAGGATGAGCTGAAATGTGTTTGGGATTTAGTTATGGCTTGAGTTGATCTACAACTTTTTTTATTTCATGATTCATGTGTTTTGGAACTGACCTACGTAATGCTACACGTTTTATTTGAAAAGTCTTTTTGGTGTCGACCTAATTGATGTTTTGAGGTGTTGCAGAGGGTATTTATAGAAGAACAAACCATTTGTGAAACGTATCAAGTGAATAAGAAGCATATCAGTTGAGTATGAAGTGTGTGAAGTCAGTATGATAGAGTAATTGTGTGCAAAAAAAAAGGGACTACAACATCTGCATATGACAAATGCTTCTCTTATAGAAGTTCAGTTCATGTTTTTCTCAATCAATATTTCATGTATCCTGCTAGAAGATAGTGTCTCCTGAGCAGATCCAAATTTCTTTGTATCTTGCTCAGCAAGTCCATCAAGGAGCAGTGAGATTCCTTACTCAGTGAGCCTTAAAAGAAACATTGAAACTTGTTCATTTATATTCTGAGATAGCTCTCATCATGGTTTTTCCCTCATTGGGCTTTCCACGTAAAAATCTTGGTGTTATAGTGTGGTGCATGCTTTGTTTCTAGTTCTTTATTTTGGTGGATCAGATTTAATGTTTAAATTACAAATGGATGTTTAAGTTTAAGTTAATGTTGATCCACCCCACCCCCCAGCCCCCCAACCAAGCATCCGGCGTGTGTTCAACAAAGAGAGTTTCTCTAGGGACTCTTAGAGAAATATAGTTCAAATATTATTTTGCTTCCAGAAACTAAACTAGAAAACATTCAAAATTTTCTTTCACTCCCTTACCTTCAAGGGAAGATGGATCGAATTAGCAAGAAGGTCATAGGCTTGCCTAGGGGTCTGGCTAGACTTGGAATTGTGAAGAGGTGAAAGTGTTTGAGATCGAGCCTCAAACTCTTAGATGGCTTACTAGGTTAATAGTCTCACTTCTAATCTCATCTTCCTTCTTATCAATGTTTATGGCCCTCAAGGAAAGCAAGAATAAAAAAGATGTTGGTTCCAAATTCAAGATCAAATGCAATGGTTGGCAGAACCTACATGGATCATGGCAAGAGACTTCAATTCTAGATTGGATTTATCTAAAAGAAAAGTGTGGGACCCTAAATATGAAGAACAATGAGAACTCCATCTCCTTTCTCGAGGATGTGGATCTGTGGTACATCAAACCCCATTGAAGGTGGTACACCTAAACTAATAGGAGAGGTAGAAAGGACCATTTTGCAGCCGGAATTGATAGATCTCTAGCCTCTACCTCGTGGCTGTATAAGGATGTTATTCTTCACTTAAGGTCGTGCAAGAAGCAACTTTGGACCATTGATCTATTTCTTTGATAATAGAGAAGGATTACTTTCCTCATGAAGTTCCTTTCAAGTTCAAAAAAACTAAAGCGTCTAGAACAAAAAAAGGTTGTCTTTGATTTCTAGCATTTCTTCCTATTGAGTATGGCACTAAGATGTACATTATCAATGAAAAACTTTAAATTTGAAACTTAAGGAATGGAATCATTGTGTTTTCAAGAACTTGTTCCACATAAAAGAGAATTTGGAAAGGAGAACTGGGATATCCAAAGACAAATTAACACTATTGAACAATGTGATCTCATGAAGAAAGAAGAGGAGTTGCCTATACAATTGGATGATATTTATAGGCATGAAGAGTTCTTTTCCAGACAAAGTCTAAAATAAAGTGGCTCAAGGAAGGGGATTTTAATACCAATTTTTTTCATCTTTCTTGTAATATGAGGAGGTAGCCAAATTGTATCTCTAAACGCAAGACTCCAAGGGGCGGGTTATTGAGAATCTTGAGGTCAGGGCTTCCCTCAAGAATTCAAAGAAGGCTTTGTCTACGTTTTCCAGATTGGCTTTTCGAATGTCAATGATGGTAACAACACTAACTTTTGGAAATTATAATAGTAAAAGAAAGCAAGCGGCTTGCCAAAAACCATGGCGGCATTTCTGATTTATTCAAAAATTACTTTGAAAATTCAGTAGCGTTGCAGGAGTTACTGAATCACGTGTGGGTCGGAACTCTCAAAAAATAGGCAATACAACATTCCTACAAAACCCCATATGCTACAACAGTTTCGGGCAATCCTTCAAACTTTTTGTATCGAACAGAGAAGAATTGTTATCGGTGATAACAGCAAGAGAATGTCAACTTACATTCGAAACTTGGTGGAGTTCTTAGAAGCCATACCCGCCCCTTTCATTTCATTTGCTCGGGCAACAACAATAGGAAAGCCTGTCTCTACTGCGGTAATGAAAAATAGCGCAACCTGTTCCTATTTGCCAACTTTGGAGGCGGGATAGATGTTTCTTCAGAATTTTAAAGCGTCAAAGCATCATGCAAGAGATGTCTGCGAACATGTGGCCTAATATATATAAAACAAAGAGACCCAACTCTGATTCACTTTTTACTAAAAATACTCGTTGAGCAAAACGATCTCCCTAAACTTATCCCGTTTAGGTGATTATTTTCCAACTAGTGGGCTGTGTTGGGGTTCATTTTTACTAGGAAGATATTGCAAAAATTTAGTTAGTGGAATAGAAAATATCATGTTTATTATAATAATTTATTTTAAATTTGATAAAAATGTTTTAATTTTTTAATAGTGTTTTTTAAGGAAAGAAATTTAAGCTTTCATAAGTCTTTTATCTTCTTTGATTTAAAAGTTTTATTTAATTATATTTTGAAGGAGAAATTTGTTTAATTATATTTTAATCGATATTTTTAATGTGATAATGGATTTTGAAGGTTAGATTTGTATGTCTATAGAGTTAATGTCATCTTTTTGGAGGATGGAAAGAGATGGGATTCCTCTTGAGTGTTTTTCTAGATTTCCTCGTTACTCTATTGTTGTAAATAAGGCTTTGGAGGTTAAACTAGATAGTGTTGGGGTTGACTTATTGGCTTATGCAATGATAGATAGTTTTCAATGGAAGATGTCAAATCTTGGGTCTTGGATGTGTCCCCCCATCATTGTTAAAACTTCTTTATGCCAATATTCTTTTTCATTCTATAGGTATCTTCTAAAAAAGAAAAGGGTTTGCCTTTATGGTGCAGTCACCGATTAGGAGGGACCTCAAAGAGATCAATCTGGATTGGGCAGCAAGAGTAAACACAACGAAAAATAAGATGATTTGATGGAGACAATGTAGAAGTGAGTAAATTTGAACATGAAAACTGTTTACAAGCAACCGGTAACATCCTGGTTACAAGATTCAGCTCACTGGCCTGCTACAAACATGCTTAATTACAGAACAGGTCACTCTTGGACCTCTAAATCTTAATATCTATCTACTATGTTCTATTTGACTGACTTCTAATGTTCAATTACAATGATTTATATGATCCAAGGAGATCTAGTCGGTCCCAAAGGGATCAAATGCCAAAGAACAAGATCAAACGTGTAAAACCAATAAGTCGACCTCCACCAAAGAGATTCCTCTGGAAAATCCAAAGGATGAAGTGCAGATCAAAGGGAAGGTCGGCCACACGCCAAGGAACATTGGAATCCACGAACTGGGGCTCTGCAAGCTACGAAAAGGGTCCACAAGATTTTCCAATAGCAAAATAGGTTCGGGCAGCTCCGGTGTCCAAAGCCAAAAAACTGTCTCAGAATCTGGAATCGATAACTTGCCGAAAAATGATCCAAATGTTTCGTGGTTTAGGAATAAGGAAGGTGATCATGTCCTCAAGCAAAATCCAGCTTCGCAAGATCCGGTGAGTCAATGCAAGAAAATATAGAAAGAAATATTGAAACTGTAAAACAGAAAAGAAATATTTTGGTTGATGCAAGATTGCCAAGAACTGGGAATGCTCCTGCATCAGACATCTGGGGTTGTTGAAAAAGTGAGTCTCCCACTTTGTCGAGGTCAAAGTAAAACCAAGTCGATCTACCTCTGCCTGAGAAATCCAAGATGAATCTTCAACTGGTATATCCTTCTATTTCACAAGATACTCCTTATACTGATTGCTCTGGGTGCTACGCCCAATCCTACTATCCAAAATGTCTTCAATTTGATCTGGCTCCTACCAGGGCAACTATTTCTCCAATTCTGCAATACTATCCTCACTAAATTCTGGTTCATGATATTGATGTACGTCTGCAATGTTAAATATAGGTGAAATACTCAAACTATCTAGTAACTCCACTTCATATGCATTTCTAGAACTGAACTTTCTCAAGATCTTACAAGGTCCAAATTTTCTCATTTGTAACTTGTCATAGGTTCCAATTGAAAAATCTTTCTTTTCTTAGGTACACCATCACTTCATCGCCAACTTCAAATTCCTTATGTCTCCTCTTCTCATCTACTTTCTCCTTATACTTGTTGTTCATATCCTCCAAATGTTGTTTAACCTGAATATGTAAGTTCTTCATATGATCTGCAAAGTCTTCTTCTTCTGCACTCCTCTTGTCTTCATCACTGATGTCTCTCAATTTTAATATACCTCTAGGGTGTGCTCCGGTAACAATCTCAAAAGGTGTTCTTCCAGTACTCCTGTTCACTGAATTATTGTAGGCAAACTCTCCTTGTGCAAGAATCAAATCCCAACTTTCGGTCTTTTCTCCAACCAAGCATCTCAACAAATTTCCCAAGCTCTGGTTTACTACCTCTGTCTGTCCATCGGTCTGTGGGTGAAAAGTAGAACTGAATTTCAAATCTGTTTTCATCTTCTTCCAAAGTGTTCTCCAAAAATAACCAACAAACTTAGTGTCTCTATCTAAAACTATGCTCTTAGGTAATCCACGCAATCTCACCACTTCCTTGAAAAATAAGTTAGCTACATGCACTGCATCTAATGTCTTCTTACAAGGTATGAAATGAGCCATCTTCGAGAATATATCCACCACCACAAATATAGAATCATTCCCTCTCAGTGTCTTAGGAAATCCAAGTATGAAATCCATGCTTATATCCTCCCAAGGTCTTACTAGTACTGTCAAAGGTGTATACAATCCCACATTCTGACTATTGCCTTTTGCAACTTGATAAACTCTACAACTTTGCACAAATTTCCTAACATCTTTAGGAATCTGAGGCCAAAAGTAATGTTCACTTACCAATGCTACTATTTTGTCAATACCAAAGTGTCCAGCTAATCCTCCACTATGCTTCTCCTTTATTAGATTCTCCCTCATAGAACTCTTAGGTATACACAACTGAACTCCTCTGAATAACATCCCATCTTGAATGAAGGAATCCAACCACTGACTTTTATCTACCATAACTGATTCTCTACATGATTTCCAAGGTTCTGCAAAATCCGGGTCATCATCATATAAGGTCTTCAATTCCTCAAATCCTAATATCGTCACTCTCATCATTGTCAGCAAATTTCTCTTTCTACTTAGTGCATCAACAACTTTGTTTGGCTTTCCACTCCTATGCTTCAACACAAAGGTGTAACTCTGCAAAAATTATACCCATCTCATATGTCTCTGATTCAACTTATTATGACTGCTCAAATACTGCAAGGCTTGATGATTAGTATACAACACAAATTCCTTAGGCAATAGGTAATGTCTCCACTTCTTCAAGGCTTGAACTATGGCATAAAATTCCTGATCATACACTGAATATCTCCTCCCAGCATCATTGAACATCTCACTAAAATAAGAAATTGCTCTCCCTTCTTGACTCAAGACTGCTCCAATTGCATTCCCACTTGCATCACAGTTCACTTGAAATACTTTGTTGAAATATGGTAAAGCTAACACAGGTTGCTCAATCACTTTCTGCTTCAAATTCAAAACTTTTATTTTCTCTGGTGGTCCACTTGAATTATTTCCTATCTCCTCTCATTGTCTCAGTCATAAGACTACAAACTAAACTGAAATTTCTGATGAACTTTCGGGAGAAACTAACCATTCCATGAAATGATCTAACCTCTCCAATGCTTTCCAGTGTAGGCCATTCAATAATTGCTTTCACCTTCTTAGGGTCCATCTTCAATCCATCCACAGGTATCACAAATCCCAAATAGACTAACTCTTCCTTCATGAAGGTACACTTCTTAAGGTGTATCAACAACTTTTCTTCCCTCAACCTCTGCAAAACTTGTCTTAAATGCAACAAATGCTCCTCTTTTGTCTTACTGAAAATCATAATGTCATCCAAATATACAATAACAAACTTACCAAAGAATTTCTTCAATACCCCATTCATCAATCTCATGAAAGTACTCGGTGCATTAGTCAACCCAAAAGGCATCGCCAGCCCTTCATTTGTCTTGAATGTTGTCTTCCACTCATCTCCTTCTTTGATTATGATCTGATGATATCCACTCTTTAAGTCTATCTTTGTGTAGTATTTAGCTCCACTCAAACAATCCATTATGTCATCCATCTTAGGTAAAGGAAACCGGTACTTCATTGTGATTTTGTTTATTATTCTAGAATCGGTACACATCATCCATTCTCCATTCTTCTTAGGTGCTAATATTGTTGGTACTGCACAAGGACTCAAACTTTCTCTAATCAAGCATTTCTTCAACAGCTTCTGCACTTGTCTATTCAACTCTTCATTTTCTGGCGGTGGCATCCGGTGTGCAGCTTTGTTAGGAAAACTAGCTCCGGGAATCAGGTCCATGCAATGACTGGTACCCCTTACAGGTGGTAATCCATCAGGTACATTATCTAAAATGGTGTCTCCATACTCTATCAACAATTCCCTTATCTCCTCTGGTTGTTCTTCCTCATGCTCCAGGTTCTCAATCTTCTTAGAAACTAATGCAAAACACACATTCTCATGTCTCATTCCTTCCATCCACCAAATAGATTCTAGAATTTGTACAAACTTCACTCTTCAAAGATTCCTCCAAGGGTAACAAGGTTTGTTTCATCCCATTTTCTACAATAGTGTATATGTTCTTTCTCCCATCATGTATTGCCTATCTATCAAACTGCCAAGGTCTACCCAACAAAAGGTGACAAATATCCATATAGGCATAATATCACACAAGACTTCATCATGATAATTTCCAATTTTCAATTTCTCCAAACATTTCTCACTTACTAACAACTTATGATCATCATAAATCCATGCTATCTGATAAAGCTTAGGGTGTTTCAATCTTTCCAACTTCAACTTATTCACCATTTCTTCTGAAACAATATTATCTGAACTACCACTATCAATAACAACTTTACAACACTTACAATATACTTTACATCTGGTCTTGAATAGATTCCTCCTTTGCAAAGGCTCTTCATCTTCTCCAATATGACATAGGGCTCTCCTCATCATTAACAATTCTCCATCTTTCGGTTTGTTAGCTAATTCGGTGGGACTGTCTTCCACCAATGTTGTTCTCTCAGTATTCTTTGTCTTCTTACATTCAAAAGCATGATGTCCTTATCCTCCACACTTAAATAAAGTTCCTCTAAACACTCTCTTGTCTTGTCTTCTATCATCTTTTCCAAAACCTTCATTTTGGTATCCATCAGGTTCTCTTCTCCGGTAGAGATTTATGTCATCCTTCCAGTATGAACTGCCTTATTTCCTTACTTCCTTGTCCTTGTCTTGATCCGTATAGGTTTCTCTTCCTCCTTAAAATCTTCATTTGAAAAACCTTCCACCTCTACCTCTCTATCTTTGCTCATGTATTTTGTTCATCTTCTCTTCTGCTTTTAGGACATACTGGTAAGCTTCTTCAACACTCTGCAACTTGATCAAATTGAGTTCATATTGGATAGACATTCGCAATCCATTCAAATATATGGCAACTTGTTCAACCTCATCATCGACATGTCTGGATCTGATATTCAACTTGTATAATACTTTGGTATACTCCTTCACACTAGATTCCTTTTGCTTTAAGTTCTGCAACTTCCAGAACAGGTTCACTTGATAATCAGCTAGCACAAACTTTGATTTTAACTTGGCAACCATCTGCTCCCATGATTTGATCTTCTCTTTACCTCTCCTATGTCTATCAACCTACAAATGTTCCCACCATAGAGACGTGTGACCTTTCAACCAGGTATAGGCATATTTCACCTTTCTTTCTTTTGCGGTGCTCTCAAAATCAAAGTACTTCTCCATCTCCAAGATCCAATCCATCAATTCATCTGAATCCAACTTTCCATCATACTCTGGTGGGGTAAAATGTGGTTTAGTGTTTGCCCTACTTAAAACCCTCAAGAACCTCTCTTCCTCTGGATATATCGTTGGTGGATTTGCTACTTGTTCTGCTGGTGCTTCTTCTTCTTCATCTTTGCTCACATCTTCAATATGTCGGCCTCTTCTTTGGGCTGTTTCCATGGCTTCTAATCGGGCTGCAATTTCTCTCAACATTTCCATCACAACAGGGTCTGCATTCCCACGTGCTCCACCATTCCTATTTCCTCTTCGCGCCATCTTTATCCCAATCCTTTGTAGCTGCAGGTTAGATCCATAGTCTGCCACCCTACAACAAGATTCTTCGGATAACGCAATCTCCGAAATGAAATCTCGCTCTAATACCACCTGGTGCAGTCATCGGTTAGGAGGGAGATCAAAGAGATCAATTCGGACCGGGCAGCAAGAGTAAACACAACGAAAATAAGAGGATTTGATGGTGATAATGCAAAACTGAGTGAATTTGATCATGAAAACTTTTTACAAGCAACTGGTAACATCGGGGTTGCAAGATTCAGGTCACTGGCCTGCTACAAACATGCTTAATTACAGAAAAGGTCAATCTCAGACCTCTAAATCTTAAGATCTATCTACTATGTTCTATCTGACTCACTTCTAATGCTCAATTACAATGATTTATATGATCCAAGGAGATCCGGTCGGCCCCAAAGGGATCAAATGGTGAAGAACAAGATCAAACATGTAAAACCAACAGGTCGACCTCCACCAAAGAGATTCCTCCAAAAAATCCAAAGGATGAAGTGCAGATCAAAGGGAAGGTTAGCCACACACCAAGGAACATTGGAATCCATGAATTGGGGCTTTGCAAGCTACGGAAAGGGTCCACAAGATTTTCCAATAGCAAAATAGGTCCAGGAGGTTCTGGTGTCCAAAGCCAAAAAACCGTCTAGGAATCCAGAATCGATAACTTGCCAGAAAATGATCCAAATGCTCTGCGGTTTAGAAATAAGGAAGGTGATCATGTCCTCAAGCAAAATCTAGCTCCGCAAGATCCGGTGAACCAATGTAAGAAAATATAGAAAGAAATGTTGAAACCATAAAACAAAAAAGAAATATTTTTGGTTGATGCAAGATTGCTAAGAACCGGGGATGCTCCTACATCACTTTAGAATCTCCTTCAAAGGAGTAGCATGAATGGAAGACTACCCTATAGCATTACGAAACTTTTTTTCCTAGTTCTTACTTTTCTTACCCTCTTTCAAATGATTAGATATGTGTGTGCACACATGCATGTGCACTCATGCATGTGTGTGTGTGTGTGCACACATACATACATATATGTATATGTATATGTATGTATAAATACATATATGTATATGTATATGTATGTATGTATATATGTATGTATGTATGTATGTATATATACATATACATACATATGTATACATACATGCATGCATGCATGCACACACACATGTGTGTGTGTGTGTGTGCGCACACACACACACTCCCTCTTTCAAAATATGTTACTCTTTCATTTTCCTTGGGGGATTTTTCTTGGGAAGTTGACCTTATAGGTATACCTTTGCATAGTTATGCTTACCACAGGCTTAGTTGCAAATTCTTCAAAGATAAGGTGTGTGATTTGAGAGTTAGTAACTTGGCATCAAGAGGAGGTTTTGAAGGTTCAAAATACCTTCTTACAATTTCATCTTTATGATTGATTCTTTTCTAATGATCTCTCTCCTTCATCTCTATTTTTTGTATTGGATTAAAATTTGCTAGAATGGTCAAGTTCTTTGGATCCTATCCTAAAGTGTTTGGATGCTTTGAATCTAATCCTTAATATATAATCTCTTGGAGAGAACTTTGGATCTTCTTTGTGAATTGATTCTCTTCCTTCCCTTTAAAATAAACTTCTTGATTTGTCTTGAAAGAAAAAGATAATGTGATATTTGAATACTTATGGGAGGTTGGAGTAAGACAAGGGCAAAAGCAGTTTTCTATTATGTTGAATGCAAGGGATTAAGTAGCTTGGCTAATTGCTGCTATATGAGGTCCTACATGTCTTTTTATGATTGTCCTATTTCTTACCATTCTTTTTCCTCTCGCATGCATTGAATCCTAATCGATGCTTGACATTTTTCTTCTCCTCATCACTTTCTCTTTTGCATTTTTATGTTGTTCTTATTTATGTTTTTATTGAGATTTAAAGGGACCATTAGCATGTTGAACAATGGGAGTCCAGGGAACCCTCTATTTTATCATTCAAATAAGTGCTTAATGGGGATGCATCCTCTTCATCCACTTATATAGATGTTAATTTTATTTTACATACAACTCGGGAACTGTGATATAGTCTTCCCATGAGGCCCTAACTAAAATCTAATGGTTATCTAGAGAAGTGCAAAGATCATCATATTATGGTCATTAATCTAAAATCTATAATTAAGGATGCCATATATCTGTTAGAGCATCCACTTATTTATAATTTTATGGGCTTGAGAATTTCTATATCTTTCTTAGAATCATGGGTTGGAAATAATTGGTCTACAAAAGGTGATTTGTAAATTGTATTAGTAGCTATTTTAGATATTTTTTGTGGTATTATAATGGATGGTAGATCAAAATATGATCTTTGAATGAGGCCTTTATTTTCATAACTAAGTAGGTCTTTTAATCAAACACTAGCATGTAGGATTTGACCATGTAGAGGAACTACCTTCCAAAATTCTATTTGATTCTCGATGCTCTCAATGGAATTTCGATGACTTGAAAAATTTTAGTCTATAGCAATTTGAAGGGCAATCCAACAATAATGGGTTACAAACTTGGGACATCCTGATTTTTGCTTGAAATTGCATATTTTTTGAAAATATAATGATTTAAACCTTGAGAGGTTCCATTTCAAGGATTTTAATTGAAGAGGGTTAGATCAAACCCCTCTAGTCTTAGGCCATGCTTGCAATAGAGTCTCCTCTACACCTATCAAAATATTGACAAATAACCACTTTTAGTTTGCTCTTTAGGGGGTCAAATGAATTCATTTAGAAGTTATGTATTGTAATTATGTAGCTCTTATTATAAACTTTCCAAATATTAAATTTTGTTAATATATTTTTTTATTTCTTGTGAATGTTGGTTATTCATCGTACATTAAGGTCTTTGTTTCACATGCGTAGAAAAAAAATAGTAAAATAGATAGACAAATCTAAAAATATATTTTCCCTAGGTATCGATATCCCCATTTCAACAAAAAAAGAATAAGTCAATTCAAATGCATACAAAAAAATTTATGCATGACACAATAACCTTTATCCAAATTATAATTAATGACTTCAAAAATTAACTAAAAAAATTATATGCAACAAAAAATTATGAAAAAATATCCATGCACTAGGTATTGTTGTGATAAATCCATGTTTAAAAAATTAGAATTTAATCCTTTCCACAAAAAACATTATGCATGACGACATAAATTTCACTTCTAGAAAATGTTAATTACTATAAGAAATAAGTTATTAAAAGTTACATAAAAAGATTCATAATTCAATAGGTTTCTTCATCTTCAAATTCTATAATACTTAGTTGCTATAAGCATTAGTAAGTGAAGATCCAATGCAAAATGTTGATTTCACTATGCTAATTTGGCCAAAAAGGGGGGACTATTATTGTGAGCTAACACATGATCATCAAGAAACTATAAGGGCCTTCTCACCAAATCTCTGACAAGATGATAACCACTTTCACTTGTATCTTTGTTGAAATTAACCTAAATAATCCACTTCTAAATTTCTTAGAGATCAAATTAGGTAGCATAAACTATATCCAATAGGTTGATTACGAAGCTCTTCCATTTCATTATTGTGCATGTCATAAACATAGGCACTTACAAAGAAACCACATAAAACGGGCCCTAATTTTTCTCTTCCTACTCTTGAGGTGCAAGAAGCTTATCTAAAAACAAAGGGTAAGGCTTTGATGTAATCTAGCATGTCTGATTCAAAAGGTTTCGTTCATGTAAAATATCATTCAAAAGTAAAGTCCTCTACTCATTGATACAAAGGTCCGTCCAAAACACATTTTGGTGATAGATTCAATGTTATTGGAAGTTTTAAGGAAGTGGACACTATGGAGCAAGACATTAATATGGTAGCTCAAGATATACTACCATGAGTTTAGGTACTAATCCATCTCAAAGGCCTTCTCTATAAATGAAAGTGTTTAAAAGAAAGGATACATCCTACCCTAGTCATCTTGCAATAAATACACTCTATTGGTTTCCAAAACTACAGATTGTCAAACCCTAAAAGCATGCCAAAATTTATGATTAGGCTCAAAACTGGCTCTGGCCAACGGACAAGATTCAATCCATGAAAGGATCGATTTGCAATGCCTGCCAAAAATACCCTAGAGAAACTAACTAACATACAAGAAAATAGAGATTTTTTTTTAAAAGATCCATTACAACATATATAACTCAAGATGAGCACATACATTAACTAATCAAGATCATATGAACATAAATACGCAAGCGGAATTAACTTACAACACATATAGAATGACATTCCCTAGGGTATCTCAACATCATTACTTAGCTTAATATTAGGACATGAAAATGTCATATATCTCTTCCACGTCATTTCCTACAATAATCCTAATTTTCTTTTCATTTTAAGAGCATAGGAATGTAATCACTTAACTTCACCATTATGCATACATGAAATACAACCCATTTAACAATATCCATTAACCACATTATCATCTGCTCTTGAATCATGACATAATAATACTACCAATACAATGGGTCCATTTTAATGGACCAAATCCGAATATTCCTAACCATGAAATCCAACTACTAGCTATTCCATCAACTGTAGAACGCAACCATTTGTTACTTAATAAAATTGGCCACAATGGTGTATGTATTCTTCCTCCCATCATAAACTGCCTGTCAATCAAACTGCCAAGGTCTACCCAACAAAAGATGACAAATATCCATAGGCATAATATCACACAAGACTTCATCATGATAATTCCCAATTTTCAATTTCACCAAACATTGCTCACTTACTAACAACTTATGTTCATCCTGGATCCATGATATCTGATAAGGCTTAGGGTGTTTCAATCTCTCCAAATTCAACTTATTCACCATCTCTTATTAAACAAGATTATTTGAACTACCACTATCAATAACAACTTTACAACACTTACTAGATACCTTACATCTAGTCTTGAACAAATTCTTCCTCTGCAAGGGCTCTTCATCTCCTTCGGTATGACACAAAGCTCTCCTCATTATTAAAAGTTCTCCATCTTCTGGTTTATTGTTTGATCTGGTGGGGTTTTCTTCCACCACTATTGCTCTTCTGGTATTCTCTATCTTCTTACAATTGAAACCACGATGTCCTTCTCCTCCACACTTATAGCAAGTTCCTCTAAATGTTCTCTTGTCTTGTCTTCCAAAATTCTCATTCCAGTAACCATCTGGTTCTCTCCTCTTGTAGAAATTTCTATCATCCTTTCGGTATAAATTACCTTCTTTGTTCATTTCCTTGTCCTTGTTCTGATCTGTAAAGGTTCCTCTACCTCCGGTATATCCTATTCCTCCTTGAAATCTTCCTCCGGTAAACCTTCCACCTATGCCTCTGCTCATGTTTTTTGTTTAACTTCTCTTTTGCCTTTAGGGCATACTGGTAAGCCTCTTCAAAACTCTAATTTGATCAAACTAAGTTCATCTTGTATAGACATCTGCAATCCATTCAAATATCTTGCAACTTGTTCAACTTCATCATCAACATGTTTGGATCTGATGTTCAACTTGTAAAATGTTTTGGTGTACTCCTTCACACTAGATTCTTTCTATCTCAAATTCTGCAACTTCCGGAACAGATTCACTTAATAATCAGTTGGCATAAACTTTGAATTCAACTTAACAATCATCTGATCCCATGTCTTAATCTTTTATTTGCCTCTTCTTTGTCTATCAAATTGCAAATGTTCCCACCAAAGAGATGCATGACCTTTCAACCGGGTACAGGCATATTTCACCTTCCTTTCTTCTACATTGTTTTCAAAATCAAAATACTTCTCCATCTCTGAGATCCAATCCATCAATTCATTTGAATCTAACTTCCCATCATATTCCGATGGGTAAAATGAGGTTTATTATTCACCCTACTCAAAACCCTCAAAAACCTTTCCTCATCCGGATCAACCGCCAGTGGGTTTGCTTGTTCTGTCGGGGCTTCTTCTCTTTTATCTTCACTTACATCTTCAATATGTCGGCCTCTTCTCTGGGCTGTCTCCACGGATTCCAACTAGGCTGCTATCCCTCACAACATTTCCATCAAAAGATTGGTTACATGACTACTACCTTAAGATTTGAAGTTTGAAAAGAGTCATTTCGAGTTAAGATATGAAATTTGGAAAGAGTCATTTTGAGTTAAGAAGGTGATATATCTTGCTCGTATTTGTTAAATTTACATTTGGCAAAACATCATTTGAAATCCCCTTATGTTTCACAATAAGCCATTAAAATTCAAAAATAAGAAAATGAAAGAATTGAAGAAGATCTGCTCAAAAGAATGGATATGTTGGAAACTAAGTGATAGGTGTTGGCATGATGTTGGTTATACTGTCCGATCATAAAGTAAAGAATCTTCCCAATTAGTAGCCACAACGTATACAGGAACAAAAGACAAAATGACATAAATCTGAGAGGTAGCTATGAAGCTTCTCAATACGCCCTTTGTGGACTGTGTTAAGTCTTACATGCATCATTATAATATGTGGATTTTGGGACAGATTGATTTCTAATGTGCACAATTATTATTGTCTTTGTAATGATACCATTAAGATATTTTCTATTTTAATTTTAATTTTGAATATTGTTCTTCAGAGGGTTTCATTTAAAGTGATTAAGACATCACTATCTTATGGGGAATTCACATTTTTAGTTTGGTTCGAACTTATGATTTCAATATACTGAAACAATGGTTTTAATTGGTGAATAGTTCTTGTTCACGATGGCCAGAGTAATGTTTTATAATAAATAATTATGTGTGTAGTTGTTTTTTTTGGTGTATGTGTGGAATTTGTAAATTTTTAGAGCAAGATATAATGTGAGAAGTGATTTGAGAAGAAAAATGTGTGACATAAAATAGTTCATAGAGCTTTCAGATTTAAAGGATTTTTTTTTCACCAACAAAAATAATGTGGAATTACGAGATAAGATAATGCCACAAAGTGAAAATATTTTCACGGGATAAACAAGTGAGGTCAAACGGAAAAAAGTAAAATGTCTTACTCAGAGAAGTGAAGTCAAATGGAAAAAAGTAAAATGTCTTACTCAGAGGTGAAATGTGTTTCATGGAGATGGAAGTTGAAGGGTGAAAACATTTAACAAAATGAGGAGAATAAATTGTTAACAAATGAAAGCATTATTGGGATGAAGCTAGAGTGAAAAGGTTTCATGTAAATGGAAAGAGGAGGGTAAGATGTAACAACTGGGGGAATTATGAAGTTGTGTAAAAGTGATTTCATATAAAATGTTAAATGGTTGTAACAAACTGACCAATACATACAACTGAAGATGATGTAATTCTTCCAGTTAAATAGATTTTCACTTGAATAAAAAATGTTTCACTAAAGAAGTAAAACATAGGTAGTATGTTGCAATCAAATAGTTTTCACTCAATGGAATAGTTACTTAAAAGGAAATACTAAAATATGCAGAAATTGGGGTAAGTCATTTTTCACCTACAAGTGAAAGGGATGCACACGGGAATTAAACGATTACTCCAAGTTAAAATTAAGTGATTGTGTGATTGAAGTATGTTGCAGTTCAATTTTATCTCTTGGGTGAAAGTATTTTCATGAGGATGCATGATGAGAGGAAAAATGGAGTAAATGGTTTTAATTGCTAAAGGTAGAGGATATTAAAACAGAATGAGAATATTTTCAGTTACAACATCAGACATAGTACATATCAGATTTGAAGGAAGGATAGGTGTCAGCAATAGAGTAGATCTAGAGTTCTTCTCTTTATCCACATGTTCTTCTCTTATTTCATTACACAGGGTTTCCATTCTCCAGTTTTAGCATGGTAACTGTTTGTATAGGATAGCTTAGGACTTAGTTTTCTTTGGAATTTTAGTCTCATAAAGTTGCAATTAGTTTTATGGTAATGGCAAGCAAGCTAGTTTGTAGTTTAGAGTTAAAAAATGTTGTGATGTTTTCTAAATATATATGGTTATATTTTGAATCAGAATAATCAAGGATTCTTATGGTTCTTGTTTAACATTTGATGTAGCAAGTATTTTACTAATGGCTCATGTTCAAGGAACATGTTAAAGTTAGCTTTTAGTGAAGTGCTGGAGATTATTGTATTTCATTTTAGGATTAAAAAGTATATTATGAGTATGTTAATGAGAGATCTCATTATTGTAATGCAATGATGGTGTAAATATCACTCTTTGTGTGCTTATGCTATTGTCATGAATAGTTGTTTCATTTTGACTCTATAAATGGATGAGGCGCTGGTTTAGTTAGTTTTCTTGTGCAAGACCAAGAGGGACACAAATTTCAAATTTTGATAAATATTTCTTTTCATTCCTTTCTTGTTTTATAAATTATTCTTAATTATCATGTTCTCCATGGAAGTTATTGAAAATTCTCAAAAATTGAGCCAATATTGAGTGGTATTTTATGTTTCTTGGCATATCTTTGTGAGAACATAATCTGTTATGCAATACTTTTTTGAGTCAATGGGAAAATCCTTAGGTATTGCTGAAAGGGTTACCCCCCTAGGTCCTACAAAGCCTAAAGTGTAGGGGAAACATATGTTTCCTATTAATTGCCGAAGTCTATTGTTAAGGCTAATCATAAAACCTGGCTAGTTTTTAGATTTTAAGATTTTGTTGATTTGGGAACTGTTATCCTCGTTTTAGTATTAGCAAAAATGAGGGTACCCCACAAAATTTTACTCATCTGTGGTTTTTGCCTCCTCTGTGGTTTGCTTTTCAAGATGTTTTGTGTAGTTGAAAGCGTGTTTTTCCTTGTTTTACCCCTTTTTTGTTAATTGTGAAAGTTTCACAATTTAGGTGTAATTTGGGTCCGTAAACCCGATTTACACCAAGTTTCACAATTTAGGTGTAATTCGGGTCCATAAACTTGATTTACACAAAGTTTCACAATTTAGGTGTAGTTTGGGTCCGTAAACCCGATTTACACCAAGTTTCATATTTTAGGTGTAATTTGGGTCCGTAAACCCAATTTACACCTCTTTTGGCTAATTTCACCTTTTAGGTGTAATTCAGGTCTATAAACCCGAATTGCACTTCATAGGTGCAAATTGAGTTCATAGACCCGAATTGCACTTATTTAATACACTTTGAGTTGTTTGTGGAATTTTTGAAGTGTTGGATTAGTAGTCTATTTTCCTCTTTTAAAGGCTAAATTATCTCCTTAATCTTCCTTTTAATCCTTCTAAGATCGAATTTGTGGCTAGAAGGAGAAGGATTCTTAACTTCCATTTTTCAGGTATGAATTTCTTCCCTTGATTTAGGGTTTTTATAACCTTTTTTTTTTTTTTTTCCTGAATTCATATGTTATCAAATCATTCTTTGTAACTTTTTACTCAATTAGATCTTTGATCCGAATCAAATTTTATTTGATTTATCGATTTATAATACATTGGTGTTGTGACGGGGCTGTAGGCCTGCCACACACCATTAATTGGTTTGTGGCAGGTCTGCAACCTCGCCACTACACCCACTTTTACCAACGCATTGTATTTTTTATCATTGAGGAGTTGTGGAGGACTGACGGTCCAACACAAAGCACAATGTGGTGTGTGGTGGGTCGCCGAGCCACCACATTGTTTCTATCCCACAATTCTTTCGTGGTGTTGGTAGGGCCTTCGGCCTGCGGTGAGGTGTATGACAGGCTGAAGACCCCTTCAATACCTCACTATGCCCTAATTTTCTTGCAATGCTTTTGTGGTTTTTTGTGGGGCCGTAGGCCCACCATACACCATGAAATGGTGTATGTCAGGTCTACTACCCTGCCCAACACCATTTCAAAATATTTTTCAAAGCGCAGCGCGAGCTTATAAACCCGCCTCATGTTATATATGGTTTTCATACAATTTATAAGTGTATGGTGGGTCTATAGATCCGACCAACACTTTGGTGCTTTTTCTTTAATATGTGTATTTCAGATCTATGGGTCTGAATTACACTTGTTTTTTGGGATTTTTCAAGTGTAATTAGATTATTTTTTAAAAATATATTCTAATTACGTTTTTCGTTCAACACTTTTATAAATGAATTATTTCAAATATTTTTATTTGAAATTCGTTTATTTGCACATACATAAATGGTAATTTTACATTCCATTTACTTTGGAAATATTAAGTAGGTTTTTGGAAAACCTAATTATCTCAAATGTACTATTGTCAAAGTGTGTTCAAATCATATGAACAAAAATGAATTGATAAGATGTATCATGTTGATAGTAATGAATTTCTCTTTCTCTCAGTATTTTTATAATGACAAAGGTATCTCCAAATAAAAGGGATGAAATTCAAGAAGCAAGACCTATATCCAGTTTTTTCTTCTTCTTCAGTTACTTCTAATATTGATCATATTAGAGACATGGAGATAGGTCATGTTGACCTAGAAGGTTTTTTCATAAGAATCAAGAAACCACCTTCATACCGGGATATGGAAGCAGTTATTAATAGTGGTATACACTTAGTTGCAAATTTTCCCATGTCAACACAAGATCCTGAGTGTGTGATGGCAGTGGCGAAGCATTTTTTTCCTGAAAGTAGAAGCGTGAAAGATGAATCTAGAAAAAATTAATCAAGATTGATGAAGAGTTCTTATATTTAGTGTTCAAATGTCCGAGTATTGAGAGATATTTAGATATCACTATGCAGTCAGTTGTAGCCTACTTTGACAAGAATTTTGACAAGTGTAGGTGTAATATTAATGACCATTGGCTTAAAACTCCAAGGCCAAATATTGCTAGATGGTCGGAAACTCTTCCCAGATGCGACTTCATTGAAGAAGTCAATGACTTGATAACTCTTTTGAGTAGAGTTAATGGACTTCCCACTTCTAATACTCTCTGCAAGTGGATGTATCAATACATCCATGTGATTAGGCATAATAATGAGAAGATATTTTGGGGAAAGCAATCAGTGATGCCATCTATAAGCAGCTCGCCAAGGTTCTTACTAATCTTAAGTTCTATATGACTTCTTACTTGGTGTACGTTGCCGCTTCAATGATACACTTTCCTGGCTTAACTACTACTGGTGATAGAAGGCAAGTTGAGGTACATGAATACTACACCCAGTTGGTCTTGAAAGAAAGTCATAGTCATTTCCGAAGAGTCAATGATGCCTTCTTTGGTTATTATATGGTCATGATGGATAAAAATCTATATAATAAGAGGGTATTTGATCACACATGTGAAGTTATTAATCAATATGGATGCATGTTTCTTTAGTTTCCAACTTTTACCTATATTAGGGTTGGATCTTTCAATGGTGAGCCCTTCAAGCTCCCTAGATATCCTTCTGACAAGATTGTGCTAATGGAGCTTGCTCGTCAGATGAATGTAGTACATGAACTTCCCAATCTAGTTCTCATAAGATAGGTTTGAAATTCTTTGTCTCTATTGGGAGATATTCTATCAATTCTATTTTCAAGGCCAGAGCCATGGAGGATGAGATGAGAAGAGTCACTAAAAGATTCTTCAAAGCCAATAAGGATTTTGACTATAGGGGTATGAGAAACAAACTAAAGAAGGCCTATGTGCATTTACATCAGATTGAAGATGTTTGGGCTAATTGTAGATCCGAGCATGGTATAAGGACACTTGATTATTGTTGCTTGACAACTGAGAAAAAGGAGTGTATGCACGTTTTCAGAGTATTCTCACAAATACTAAAATTTGGTTATCTTTGCATGGTGTTCCCCTAAAACCTTTCTCCTCTGTTTTTGATGATGACACTGTTGGACCAATGGGAAAGAGATCCGAGAGAAGAACCAAGAACAAATAGGATGTTGTGGTAAGATCATAAATTAAAATTCACAGTTGGATCCAAGAAAGGTAAATCTCAAGGAGAGCCTTCAAGTTCTAATGTTTAGGAGATATCAAAATTGGATGTACCAAATGAATAGGAGAAGGGTGAACTTCCCAATGAAGATTTAGTTAATCAGCAGGAGGGTGATCAGGAACAAGATGAGTTGAATGTAGAAGAGTTGCCACAAATAGATGAACCTTTACTCTAGGTATCTTCTCCTGCATCTACATTGCAAGTTTCTGTCTCTACTTCTGATCCTGAACCTCTGATATTTGCGAGTGTTGTTTCATAAAGTATTATTCATGTATCTTCCACAAGTGCTAGTGATTCAGCCCTAGACACATCCCATGATAATACGAAGAATGTTTTTTCTTCTTTTCCCATGTTGTTTGGAGTGTCTACATCTATATTAGATGATTTTGATAAGTTCATCAATGAGCCAACTCCTAGGTCAAATGAATCTTCATTAGAAAATCACACCAATGTGATCAACATAGCTTCTCCTTTTGTAACTACAACTATTCAGGATTCTATTAATCCTTCCCAGGATGTGGTGGTTAGTGGGGAAGATGTTTCTACCTTGCCACCTTGGTTGTTTTCTAATACCCCAAAAAGCAAGAAGAAAGTTGTTTCCCACGAAGATTTTAATTTCAATCAACTTGTTCCTGTCACATCAGAAACTACCAAGAAGGCTAAGACTCTTTCAAGAGTTAAGGTTGATAAGGATAAGAACAAATATGGTGAGATTGATATTCCTCCCCAAGGTGCAATTATTGGTCAAGTACAAGATACTGATTATAGTATTCAGAGGTTGAGTTGGGAAAACAGACTCACGATTCTGCTTCAAGAGGTGCAATATAAGCTTTGGAAGCTCTTGTTGCCAGATATGATGAATACAAGGTTAAGAAAGATCAACTCAAAGAAAGGATCGAGCAAATCACTTTGATCTTGATCAAGGTAAATAAGTCTTCTGAGACTATTGAACCGATAACTTCTTCCTTCGATGAGCAAGTTGTTAAAAGAGTTGAGCGAGCGACATCTCGTAGTAGATCTGTGGAAGAAGGGATGGATTGTATTTTGAGTCAAGGCACACAAATCATAGGTTCAACTAGTACCATCGTCAATAAACTTGATACTATAAGGGCAGAGATAGATATCACTATAGAGGTCTTCTCATGGGAGCTTGAAACACAAGAAAGAGACTTTGAGGCTTGGTTGAAATTTGAAGATTATGATCATGATAAACTCATATAGAATAATTTTATTCCTTCACGACGCATGTATGTGGAGCAACGAGAAACTTTAGAACACAAAATGAACATTCTTGAGCGTCTAGTCAAGGATATGAGGAAATCTTTAAAGGAATGTGTTGACAAGAAGGAAAATATTGTTATAAAGGTTTTAGAAATCCCACGCGTGTTCCTTGATCAGGATGGGAAAGTGCTACCAATATATGAAATTATTAAAAAATTCAATTTACTTGTAACTACTGAAGTTGACAAAGAGGATTTCTCTTTATCCTCGATTGATAAATTGGTTGACCTTCAATTTGTCTTGGATTTCTAGATACTATTTTGACGAAGCATAAGAAATGTTGTATCGATTTAGAGGATTCCATTACTAGAGTCAAGATTATCACCAGTAATACCTAGGGACTTGATGGAAATCAGTTGAAGCATGCTTTCCAGAAATTTAAAGAATTTTAGAAGAAGAATTCTACCTAAGGAAAGTGACACTTAGTCATTTTCATGATTCTCCAGTGGCTTTTTGTTTTATCCAGCGACACTTCAAGTGTCTTTTTGTAATTACTCTTGTACACCTGTTGAGTGCATAAGTCCTAAGTCAAATCAAACTCTTCTTTTGACTTAGTCATAAAATTAGTTATATTTTCCTATTTTCATGCAACACCCCTCTTCTATATATATGAGGGTTTTTATTGTAATAAGGGTCTTTTTCCATTTTTGTTTTATGCAACAAAACTTTGCTCAAGTGAAGAACAAATTGAGACTTTGTGTTCTTTTTGTGAATTTATAATTTAATCAAGAAGGATTCAAGCTTAGCATTCGAAATTTGTTTTGAATTCAATCTTTGTGTGATATTGATGTTCTTATGTCATTTAGTATCATATTCTTTCAATTGATTAAAGTTGGTGAAAGTTATTGGTGATATATATATTGAAGAACTTTGGATTTTTACAAGTAATCATTGAGTTACTTTGAAGATTCAATAATAAAATATTGCTAAGATAATATTGTTTAAAGTCTTTGTGCTTTTGCAAATTATCCCTCAAGTTAAATTTGAAAAGATAGAAAGTGAATTCTTTGTGTTGCGCACACTATCTAATTAGAGTAGAATATATTTCAATATATTTGTCAATCTTTGAGCTAATGATATATTTGGGTTACAGTGGTTGATAGAAATTATAACACATAAAGAGAATCTTTGAGTTTTTAAGTGTGTGAGTTCCTGTCCCTAGGTCATTTTCAGAAAAGGCAAGTAACAGGAGATTTTGTTCTTTCATGGACACTTTACTTTCTAAAATAAGTAGTTTAAGTACTACTACAAGTTTTAAAGTTTTTAAAATTAAGGGAAAAGTCTATTCTTAAAATAGAATTAGATGGAGCTGGTTCTGAAAAAAGAGAACTAAGTTGTTGTTGTACCTTTGATTAGTGTAAAGTTAGCAGGTAGAAGAAAGTAGAATAATTGCAGTAGAAAGGGGGAGCATTCCCTTATAATTAGGAGGGAGCATATCTTGCCTTCTGAGAGATATTATCCCAAGTGCTATCATGAAACACTCTTTTTGTAACCCTTCACAAGTTTACAAAATTTTCACCCAACTGTTTGTTGGTGACTTTGCTAGGGAAGCAAGATTCAACCAGTTTCTACTCCGGTTGAACAAAGTTATACTTGAGGATGAACAAATCAAGGTGTTGTTGATCCTATTTTTGAACTTTTACAGAAACATCATTTTGACTTCTTACATGTGAACGCAAGTTTTTCTCTTCAAAGGAAAAGGATTTTTCCACCTACAAGTCAGAGATATCCTATTACAAGTGAAGCCTCCAGTGCACCAAGAGCTTTGGTAATCCCACAAGTATCGAGGTTTGTTATTCCTCCATTTCTACTAGTACCTCCTGTTGCAATGGCTGCACTAGGACCATGGGGACAAAATTTTGGTCCTCTAAATTTAACTCTACCACTTCATCCTCTTCCTCAAGGGTTGAGGAAAACTATTCCTAAATTCTTTGGGGATGGAAAGCAACACCCAGATGAACATATTGTAGCTTTCCATATTGTATGTGGAATTCTTGGTGTAGAATATGAAGATATAGCAATTCATATTTTTGTTGAAAATTTACAAGGTGCTATTGCTAATTGGTTTTGTCATTTAGCACCTTAAACCATTACAACTTAAGATGTGCTTAAACCTCAATTTGAAGCACGTTTGAAGTCGGCTGAAGATGTGCATGCTCTTTTAGCTCAACTTACTTCCATGAGGAAAGAGCCACATGAACCGATGATGGATTTTGTGGCTAAGTTAAATAAATTGAAGAATAGGATTCCCACTAATTCTCAGCCTATCGAAGAGAATTTAAAGTTCTTCTTTATAAATGCTCAACTGCCAGAAGTTAGTTTCTTATTAAGAATAACACCACCTACAAATTTGACAACAGATCAATCTCAAGCTGTGGAAATGGAGGATCATTTAATCTCAGCTAGAAAGATTAAAAATGATCCTAACAAGGTGAAAGTAAGTTTTTATGTTCCAAAAGTTGTTATTCCATCTTCAAATACTACTCACTCCATGGTGCAGCGACTAGCTAATGAATTTCTTGATTTGAACAACCAAATCTCATAGACTTCTTTTCCCGCTCCTTGTAAAGATGTTCCATGAAGAACCAACCCAAATATTGTTTCTATCTATACGACTAGAAATCAGAATAAGTTGCCTCCTCCTCCCAAAAGATTGGATTTTGAAGCACCTCTAGTCAATGTTTCAGTGGGTTAATAAGAGGCCAAGCAAGGAGACAATATTGTTGAAGATCCTTCCATTTGAATACATAGTTAATTCCTTTCAAAAAGATGAAGGAGAATTAGCTGGCGACTCCAGTATTCGGTTTTGTAGTACGAGGAAGCCAAAGTTGAACATGAAAGTGAAGCATATGCAGTTTTTACTTGTTCACAAGTTACAAACCAACTTGTTCCGCAGTGGGGTGACAAGACCAAAGAAAAATATATACCTCAATTGCATGTTAGTCTTGCAAAAAGAGGATTACCTTTTCTTATCCATCCCAAAAATCCAGCTGCTAATCATCAAGTAAGTACTTTTGACTCTTCTTTATCTAATTTGTCAAAGAATATGTCAATTAGTCTAAAGCCTCTAAGTGATGTGCCTAATCCTTTGCTTAGATTACAATACCAACCTTTTGATATTATTGACCATGCTAAAAAAGCCAAAATCCAAATGTTAGAAGTTGAGTACCTTAAGGCCAACCCTGAACACTTTGATAGGTTGGCTAAATTTGTAAAAGAGGAGGAAAACCATCATGCTCCTATGGTTTCTCAAAATAACTTAGTTGTTGTCCTATCTTTTGTATCTAGTAGGATTGAACCTTTTCTATATTTCTCTTCTCACAAATGGTTATAAACTAAGTAATTTTGTTATAGACTCAAGAGCCTCTGATAATGTAATGCATGCCAAAGTGGCCAATGCTTTAGGTCTTACCCTTACTAAGACTTTTGGTAAATTCTTTTCCATAGAAAATAAACAAGTAGCTTTAATTGGGAAAATTAAAGATGCTCAGTTTGATTTTGTTGAATATATTGATAACAGGATTAAGATGATTGTCCTAGTATCTAATGTCCCTGCCTCATGTGGTATTCTTTTGGGAGGAAATTTCTGTAAGGATGTTGGAGGTGAGATCAATATGGATTGGTCATAATCTAGGATTACTGTCAAAGGAGAAATGCAAAAGTTTCTCCAAGAAAAAGAAGTTAAGTATTCAGTGGTCAAGTCATATAATCACAAAGCTCAAATCCTGTTCAAGTCATCTAGAATGGGTAATTACTACTTACACATTGATGAAGTTTCTGAGTTCATCGAAGATTGAGTTGAAGTCCCAAAATATCCCTCATCCATTTCTTCTAGTAATGATGATGATGTGCTATCTAAAGATTTTATGTCTGTCTCATCTTCTGATGGGAATTCAGAATCTATGTCAATCTCTTCCCGTGAGGAAGTTTCTAACACACAATCTTCTGTCTCAAACACTGATGATCAAGTGTGGTTAATGGAATTTGATGGTAGTTGTACTGTTGACAGTTCTGGTGCGGGTGTAGTTCTTATTTCTCATGATAGTGAAATTACTCCTCACTCTTTCAAACTTCAGTTCTCCAATAGTAATAATAAAGTTGAGTATGAATCTTTGTTGCTGGGTATGGAGGTTACTAGAAAAAGAGACATAAGAAATCTACACGCACAAGGAGATGTTGAATTGGTGGTTTGCCAAGTCAGGAATATTTACCAAACACAAAATGATCGGTTGAAACATTAATGGAATTTGGTTTGGTAAAATATTGAAAATTTTGATTCTTTCAATATTTCTGTAGTATCTCGCGAATTCAGTTCTAGAACTGATTCGCTTGCTCAATTAGCTACTTTGTTGATCCCTCATAATGATTTTTTCCAGGAAGTTTATTCTATTGAATTAATTTGTAGGCCAAGTGTTCCAGATAATTGGGATCATTGGCAAATTTTTAATGATGATAAGCAAAATGTGAACTTCTTAGAGACCAATAATGGTTTCAATAATTTGTATTTTGAAGGGAGTAATTATTTTGATTCATCAACAAGTGATGTCTCTTCTCATGATGAAGGTTTCTTACAGTTAAAAGGAAACAAGATTTTGAAAGGCCTAGTGTCTTTGGGAAAATTGTTTGATAAACATGATAGGAATACCAGGAATCAACAACAAGTGTCATCCAATGATGCTATGGGTTATGAAAAATACAATATTGGGTCAGATGTTGATCCAAAGATTATCAATATTGGTAATAGTTATGCTCCTGCTAAAAGAGAGCAGTTTTTACAATTGTTACGACAATACAATGATGTCATAGCCTATTCCTATGATGATTTGAAGTCTTTAAAGCCTAAGAAAATACGTCATGATATTCCTCTTAAGTCGGGCACCCCTCCTTTTAAGCAGAAATAAAGACAATATAATCCCAAGATCTTAGGTATGATGTTTTCAGAAATTCAGAAAATGTTAAATGCCAAGATAATATTTCTAATTCATCATTCTTCATGGATTGAGAATATATTACTAGTTTGAAAGAAAAATGGTGAGATCCGCATTTGTGTGGATTTTTCGTAATCTTAATCAATCTTCTCTTTGATAAATTTTTGCAAAGGTTAGTGGTTCTCAGATGTTTTCTATGCTTGATGGTTTCTCAAGCTATAATTAGATTGAAGTTAGTGAAGAAGATCAACATAAGACTGCTTTCACAACTCCTTGGGGCACATTCGCTTACCGAAGGATGCCTTTTGGTTTGATTAATGTCGGTGCATATTTTCAGAGAGCAATGGATTTATGATGTAGAGCCAACCAACAAACACAATGAAACACAATCACTTCTCCTTGTGTTGATGAAAACTTTCACAAGGGAGTTCTTTCTCCCAACTCACCTAATCAAACATTCCAAAGGTTATTCCATAAAAGGATAGATTCATTGACATTATAAAACCCTCATAAGACATATATTCAACCAAAATTTGATCCCCAATCATTTTCCCACCATACCAACTTCAACCTCCTTCCAAGTCCACTAGGCCCCTTGCAAGGCTCAAAGACATAACATATGCTTATTGACTTACAAAATCCCATTCACAATTGAGACACTTTTGGAACCAGTAGAGAACATATTTGTCAAATCAACAATGACTCCTAACCGACTTAGACTCCTACAACCCACTTGACACCAATCTGGCTCTTGTATTGAGGATGAATTGTATTGACGAACAAAAACACAACCAAGGTTCCTAAGCCCTAGTCTCCCTTTGAGATTGACTTAAAGTAACCCCACACAAGATTGAAACCCTTTTCTCTTGGATCACAATGAAAATGGGCTTCTACAATGATTTCATTTTCAAAGAGGGTTTGACTGACCATTAGGACTGTGACAATATCAAACAAGTAGGAAAGTCATCAATATAAAACTATTTTTTTACCAAGGACCTTACAAGCACTACCAATGATTGAAGATAACCTTTCCACTTCACCCTATAACACCAAACATATATAAACATATTTATTAACCTTGCAAAGTAGACTTTTTTGTCCCACTGTCATACTGTGACAATCATAGGCATTGCATGAGGACAGTTGCATTCATTCGGTGTTTGATTTGTTCAAAGGCTAATCAACACTTGGAACATGTTGTTTCTATCCATACACACATCTCTCTACCTTCTCCTAACCTCTAGGAATCCAACCTTGCACTCACACCACCCAAAACCCATTAATTCGTTGTTTTATCAGACTGAGACAGTGTGAAATCAAAAATTTTCTCCATTTTTGCACGTGCCACCTTTATCATGGATCCCTACAAAGAATAAGACAATAAAGTAAAAATTTACAAAGGATTTTCTACCCATTGGTGTGATTATTTAACTTGGAAATAAAACAAAAACCATTATTGTACAGTCTCGGGTTACCCTAGGTTAGGGTATTAACAACTTTTACAAAAAATGATATATCTTTGTCAAAACTGAATGAAATTAAATGAAACAAGAAGAAAATCACAGAAGGTTCATTCCTTCATCATATCTAATGGATTTCCAAGGCAAATGAAAAGGTTTTTATAATGAGAAATGTTAATGAACAAACTTCTACGTCTAATAAACTTAGAAAATGCAGGAAAGGGTGATATTTCTTCTTTTTTTTTCATACATAAACTTGCATCAAAATCCTCACATTGCCTAAGAATATGCCTATTAAAAGGATAATCAAGCTTCTTCAATGGTTACAACTAAAAATTTGAATGTGCATTAACAAACAAACTCCTAATCACATATTGTGGTGCAAAAATTGCTTATGACAACTTTTATCATTATGGACAACTTTTGCCTACTTCGATTCCATCCTTAAAATGGAACTTATATGTCTTAAAAACATGATGAATATATTATAATAGGACCCAACACCCTTTATACATGGTAGATCATCCCATCGGATGCCTTAAACACTCTTTCACCTTATAATGGCAATTTTGACTACAACGATACAATCAGGACCTCAACTTGAATCCAAACATTACAACTTGGTATAAAGGACCCTATTACATGAAAAATGGTCTTACAAGACCTTATTCATGACAAGAAGTCAAAAACCTTAACCTATTACCAAATTAGAATCATGGTGACCATCTTGTTTTAGGTGCTCTTGCACCAATTCAATTTTTCGAGGTATAATTGGAAGGTACCTTGTCGTGTACCTTGACAATTTAACTGTTTTTTCAAAAGACCATGAAAATCATTATTTTCATTTCAATCAAAGATGTTCTGAAAAGGTGTTGTGAACATGGAATTTTATTAAACCCTAAGAAGTCAGTTTTGGGTTATAGAGGGTAAACTTCTTGGGCATATTGTGTGAAAGGAGGGTACTAAAATTGACTCAGAAAGGATCAAGTCTATTCAAAGTTTGTCTTTACCTTCAAGCAAGACAACTGTCCATTCTTTCTTCAATAAAGTAAACTTCTTGAGAAGGTTTGTACCAGACTTTTCTAAAAAGACAAATCATATTGTTAATATGATGAAAGGGAAGTTGGGTTTTCATTGGACTTCATAAGGGAAAGCAACTTTTGATGACATTAAAGAAGCAAGAACATATGCTCCAGTATTGTTATGTCCTAATTATTCAAAATATTTTCTCATGTATTGCTATGCTTCAAATCATACACTTTGTGCAATTTTGGTTCAAAAGAATTTAGAAGATATTGAATCTGCTATAGCGTTTATGAGTTGTCCCCTTAAAACTCATGAACTCAAATATTCTCAAATGGATAAACATGCTTATGCTTTGGTTAAAGCAATCAAGGATTTTAGGTTCTATATTTTGAACTCACATGTCATATGTCTAGTTCCAGACACTGTGGTCAAATCTATTTTGACACATCAAGGTTTTGTGACTAAGAGAGGTAACTAGATTGCCAAAATACAAGAATATGATCTGGAGATTCGACCTACCAAATTGGTCTGTGGTGAAGGATTGTGTCAGCTCATGGCAGAAAATAAGCTTGCTGAGGGAAACATTCCCCTTGAAAAGGATTCTCAAGGTAATATCCCTACAATGTTGTTTGTAAGTATTGTGGATGAATGGTATTCTAATATTTCTTATTTTCTAACCTATGGTAAATGTCCTTCACACCTTTCATATAAGGAGAAGAGAAGTCTCAAGTTGAGAGCAACAAGTTATGTTCTTTGGGAAAATGACTTATTTAAAAGAAGTTTGGATGGCACATTCTTGAAGTGCGTAGACAAATCTCAACAGGTTAAGTTGTTGGAATCATTTCATAACTTAGCTTGTGGTGGCTATTTTTCAGCTCTAGTAACCACTCATAAGATTTTAAAAGCTAAGTATTATTGGCCTACCCTTTTTCAAGATGCATATGATTGGGTTAAAAAGTGTGATTTAT
Source organism: Cryptomeria japonica (assembly GCF_030272615.1). NCBI lineage: Eukaryota > Viridiplantae > Streptophyta > Pinopsida > Cupressales > Cupressaceae > Cryptomeria > Cryptomeria japonica. Next base: position 341,057,065 of record NC_081410.1, read on the forward strand.
GTCAACAATTTGTTGGTAAATCAAAACTTGCGGCTTTCCCTCTCAAGCCTATGGTTATTGAAGAACCATTTTAGCAGTGTGGTATTGACTTTATTGGTTCGATCAATCCACCATCTATTGTAGGACATCACTATGTGCTAACTGCAACAAATTATTTCACAAAATGGGTGGAGGCTATTCTTGTCAAGCATGGTATGTCAGAAGTAGTATGTTATTTCATCAAAGAAAATATTGTTAGTAGATTTGGTGTTCCAAACAAGATAGTAGCAAATAATGCTACTTACTTCTCATCCTACGAGATTACTCAATTTTGTTTTGAGTATCATATCACCCTATCTCATTCATCAGATTATTATTCACAAGGTAATGATCAAGCAAAATCAAGTAACAAAAAAATGATTACAATTATCAAGAAACTAGTTGATTAAAATGAACGTCTATGGCATAAAGCGTTGATTGATGCATTCTGGGTAGATAGGATTACTCCAAAGAGAGCCATTGGGTTATCACCTTTTCAACTTCTTTATGGTACTAATTTTGAGATTCCAGTTACTTTAGAATTACTAGCTTTAAAGTTGGTGAAGGCAATTGAAGATCAAACATATGAGAATTCTTTGGAGTTCAGGTAGTGGATCATATTTTAGAACATCAAAAGCAGGTCAAAACTCTTTTTGACAAGAAAGCTAAACAAAGAATTTTCCAAGTTGGCAACCCTGTTTTTCTTTGGGATGTGAGGCGTGAGCCTAAGGGAATGCACGGTAAATTTTATTCCTTGTGGACATGACCTCTCACTATTCATCTGACTTGTGGTGAAGGAAGTTATTTCCTTGAATACAATGGTAAAACTCCATTCAATTTGTCGTACAGTGATCGACATCTCAAATTATTTGTTCAATAAAGTTTCACCATATTGGTTTGGATCTTCCTTTTTTTTTCTTCTTTTTTTTAGGTCTTACCATCACTTGACTCTACCCTCTAAGGGTGGATAAAGGTACATAGAGGTCTGAGATTCTACATCCTTTACTCATCCTTAATGGAATGCTTAAGAAGGATGCTACCCAGTCAGAGCCAATGTTATCCTCGTTTTAGCGTTAGGAAAAATGAGGGTACCCCACAAAATTTTACTTGTTTGTGATTTTTGCATACTCTAGGTTGGCTTTTCGAGATGCTTTGTGTAGTTGAAAGCATTTTTTTCCTTGTTTTACCCCTTTTTCGTTAATTGTGAAAGTTTCACAATTTAGGTGTGATTCAGGTCCGTAAACCCAATTTACACCAAGTTTCACAATTTAGGTGTAATTCGGGTCCGTAAACTTGATTTACACGAAGTTTCACAATTTAGGTGTAATTCAGGTCCGTAAACACGATTGACACCAATTTTCATATTTTAGGTGTAATTCGGGTCTATAAACTCGAATTACACTTCATAGGTGCAAACCGGGTTCATAGACCCAAATTGCACTTATTTAATACACTTTGAGTTATTTGTGGAATTTTTGAAGTGTTGGATTAGGAGTCTATTTTCCTCTTTTAAAGGCTAAATTATCTCCTTAATCTTCATTTTAATCCTTCTGAGATTGAATTTGTGGCTGAAAGGAGAAGGATTCTCAACTTCCATTTTTTAGGTATGAAGTTCTTCCCTTTGATACTGTTAGGGCACACAGCTCATAGGTTCAACTAGTACCATCATCAATAACCTTGATACTATCAGGGCAGAGATAGATAACACTATAGAGATCTTCTCCCAGGAGCTTGAAATGCAAGAAAGAGACTTTGAGGCTTGGTTGAAATTTAAAGATCATGATCCTGATGAACTCATACAGAATAATGTTATTCCTTCAAGATGCATGTATGTGGAGCAACAAGAAGCCTTAGAACATAAAATGAACATTCTTGAGCGTCTATTAAAGGATATGAGGAAGGCTTTAAAGGAATGTGTTGACAAGAAGGAATAGATTGTTACAAAGGTTTCAAAAATCCCATGTGTGTTGCTTGATCGGGATGGAAAAGTGCTACTAGTAGATGAAATTATTAAAGAATTTAGTTTACTCGTAACTACTGAAGTTGACATAGAGGATTTCTATTTATCCTCAATTGATAAATTGGTTGACCTTCAATTTGTCTTGGATTTCTTAGATACTATTCTAAGGAAGCATAAGAAATGTTGTATTGATTTAGAGGATTCCATTACTAGAGTCAAGATCATCACCAATAATACCTAGGGACCTGATGGAGTTCAGTTGAAGCATGCTTTCCAGAAATTTGAATAATTTTAGAAGAAGAATTATACCTAAGGAAATTGACACTTAGTCATTTTCATGATTCTCTAGTGGCTTTTTGTTTTATCCAGTGACACTTCAAGTGTCTTTTGTAATTGCTCTTGTACACCTATTGAGTGCACAAGTCCTAAGTCAAATCGAACTCTTCTTTTGACTTAGTCATAGAATTAGTTATATTTTCCTATTTTCAATGAACACCCCTCTTCTATACATATGAGGGTTTTTATTGTAATAAGGATCTTTTTCCATCTTTGTTTTATGCAACAAAACTCTGCCCATGTGAAGAACAAATTGAGATTTTGTGTTCTTTTGTGAATTTACAATTTAATCAAGAAGGATTGAAGCTTGGCATTGAAACTTTGTTTTAAATTTATTCTTTGTGTGATATTGATGTTCTTATGTCATTTATTATAATATTATCTGAATTGATTGAAGTTGGTGAAAGTTATTGGTGATATATATATATTGAAGAACTTTGGATTTTTACTAGTAATCTTTGAGTTACTTTGAAGATTCAATAATTGGAATTTGGTTAAGATAATATTGATTGAAGTATTTGTGCTTTTACAAATTATCCCTCAAGTTAAATTCGAAAAGATAGAAAGTGAATTCTTTGTGTTGCACAGACTATCTAGTTAGAGTAAAATATCTTTCAATATATCTGTCAGTCTTTGAGCTAATAGTATATTTGGGTTATAGTGGTTGATAGGAGTTTTAACACATAAAGAGAATCTTTGAGTTTTTAAGTGTGTGAGTTCCCGTCCCTAGGTCATTTTCAGAAAAAAAGGAAAGTAATGGGAGACTTTATTCTTTCATGGACACTTTACTTTCCAAAATAATTAGTTTAAGTATTACTACAAGTTTTCAAGTTATTTAAATTAAGGGAAAAGTCTATTCTTAAAAGAGAATTAGATGGAAGTGGTTCTGAAAAAAGAGAACTAAGTTGTTGTACCTTTGATTAGTGTAAAGTTAGTAGGTAGAAGAAAGTAGAATAATTGCAGTAGAAAGGGGGAGCCTTCCCTTATAATTATGAGGGAGCGTATCTTGCCTTTTGAGAGATATTATCCCGAGTGAGCTGTCATCAAACACTCTTTTTGTAACTCTTTACAAGTTTACAAAATTTTCACCCAATAGGAACCAATATCTCCCCAATTTCCAAGGTGATCATGGACCTATAATTACCATTAACTTACAACATGATTGGTGAAATGGGTCCTCCTAAACAATAACTAAAATGGGTCCTCCTAGATGATTGTGATATTGAACTACTTAGCTAGTATTGACAAATAAATGGGCGCACGTACATTGGAACTTTTCGAAGCTGTTGGTGAAAAAATTCAATAGGTATAACTAGTCCCCAATAGATGGTGGTCAATTACCTTGCCTATGGCCCAAAACATGTAAAAATTGGGTGAATGGGAGATAAACCTCGATCTATCATATTTTCCAATTTCAAAATCCCCAATCTCAACTATTCACCAATTGGCAAAAAATTGCCACTAAAAAAACACTTCATGGCACTAGGCACTGTAGACAAGGAGGGCGAGGGCCCTAGGCACCATAGTCTTGGATTTTTGAGTCAAAATAAAGGTCATTATGCATGGAATTATGTCAAGCTTCCAAATTTGGCCATGACCTGAGCATAATCAGTCATGAGTCAGGGGCATAAGGGAAAACACCAAAGTGAGCCTAAAAGAAGTGTGAATTTTCTAAGAATACAATTGACAACACTACATTAAGAAAATTCTGCAATGAGGTATCCTCGAGCCATTTTGTGCCTCAATGAATTTTTGGGCCATTCCAATACGACTCTCTAGTTCCTTCATCCTAAGTTCGTCACAAATTATCACAACTGTGGCATGAAAAATAAGACACAAACAAATGACATAAAAATTCACTTATAAATTTGAAAACATGATCTTAATATGATTCATATGAAAATCCATGACTCATCTTTTCTCCCATTCAAAAACATACAAAAACAAATTGAGAAGTCAAATTTTCTAAAAATATTTACAAAGGAAAAACCATAGAATTTTAAAATCTACCATGGAAGAAAAGGTTCAAAATTAAATTTAAAAATAATAATTTTTGGTTCTAAATTTACCCAATAACATACTTCTGAGGTTAATTTCACATTTTATAAAGTTTGGAATTTATTTCCATAACAATGGCGCTATTTAGACTTTTTTCAAAAAATTAAAATAGTTAAATTACTCAAATAAAATGCACAAAATTAATTCTAAATAAAGTCCATATGCTTCCTTAATGGTAAGTGTAACTAGGAAATTGAGCGAAGGCATAAAAGCATACAATTAGGTAACCACAAACCTAAATTGCAAAGAAATCAACTCCTAATACACTCAATAAAGGAATGAAGATAAGATATTCACAACAAATGCAAACCATATGTAGAAATATTCTTCATTGACCTCCATTGACATTCTTTCTCCTTCAAATTACGTGGGTGTCACCTACAAATGCAAGTGATTAAAAGCAAGTTGGATTACAAAGATGAAATTCTCAGCATAAGGTTACTCGAAGCATGGTTAGCCATGATCAAAGAAAAAGTCTCCAAAATTATTAAGCAATTGAAAAGGGAAACACATTCAAAAATTTACATGATTATGACATGATTGAATGACAAATTTGATGACAAAATGCCATGTAAAAATATGACAAATTGAGAGCAAATTGTGCTCATCAATTATGACAAGATTGAGAGAGAAAATAGCCACTTGATTATGACAAACTATCCAAAAAATTTGCTCATGAAATAATGACAAATTGGAGACAAAATAGCTTTTTAATTATGAAAAATTGAGCACAAAAAGAGGAACCCAATTTAGAGGATAAATTAGTGAGAACTGTTAGGAGAAAAAGGCACCATTAAGAAAAATTGAAAATTAGAAAATTAGGTGGTACTAATTAATAAATTTCATTTATTAGTTAACTCACAAAAGGATGAAGAATTATCCAATTAAATAATTCAATTTAATTGTGACATAGGACACTTAGGATAAATGAATAAATTCACTTAACCTAAAAGAAAGTATTAGTAAAAGATTAAATGAATTAATCACTAAACCCTAGAAAGACGACCTAGAAATTAAACTAGGTCTTGACATGATTAAAACCAATTAAATAATAGGAATCACAATTGAAAAGAAAAAAGACAAAGAATTGACATTGATATGACATTGAAAAATTTCTTGCCTCAAACAAAGAAATTGAAAAATTTAAATCCCCCTTAGTGAAATGCAAAAGTTGTAAACTTGGAAACCCTAATTAGGCCAATACAAAGATTTTTTGTTCATTCACTATCCTATTTATCCTAAATGAGTTCATTCAACCTTATCAAACCTTAATTAGACTAATTGTAATAAAATTGAAACCAATTTGCAGAGTTTGAGTGTATTTTAAGGCCCAAATTGAGGTATTTTTGTTCTTTTTAACCAATTTGCATAAAACAAAGGAATATGAAAAGTGTTTGTTCATTTACCAAAGCCTAATTAGGACTTTCTAGATTCATTTTAAGCCATTTTAATCAATTTAAAGTCCTACTCTAACCCCGCAAGCATCAAAAAGTAAGATAATATGCAAACTAGGCAACTAGGACAAAATGCCATAAAACACTGCACATGCACAGGTTTGGGATACACAAGCATAGATATGTCCACATGCACATATCTTTGCAACATAGGTTCAATTATCCTCAATAGAGGTGCAGGAAGAATCTCCACAGGTGTAGAAGGTCTGGATCACCCCTGAAAGGCCCTTTTCCTGCAAATTTGACCTACAATCAACTCAAAAACACTCAAAAGATAGAAGATTAGCAATGTTCACGTCGGGTTCACCAAGAAATTTAACTAGGAAATCAAGTAAAGGAATCAAATCATACAATTAGGTAGCCACAAACCCAAATTGTAATGAAATCGAATCCTAATACACTCAATAAAGGAATGAAGATAATATATTCACAACAAATGCAAACCATATGCAAAAATATCCTTCATTGACCTCCATTTTCATTCTTTCTCCTTAAAATTATGTGGTTATCACTTAAAAATGCAAGTGATTAAAAGCAAGTTGGATTGCAAAGATGAAATTCATAGCATAAGGTTACTCAAAGCATGGTTAGGCACGATTGAAGAAAAGAGCTCAATTTATAGAACAAAAGTCTCCAAACATGTTGATCAATTGAAAAAGGAAATGTACATTAAAAAATTGGCATGATTATGACATGATTGAATGGTAAATTTGATGATAAAATGCTATGTCAAAATATGACAAATTGAGAGAAAATTATGCTAATTAATTATGACAAGATTGAGAGGGAAAATAGCCACTTGATTATGACAAACTATCCATAAAAAATTCTCATGAAATAATGACAAATTGGAGACAAAATAGATTTCTAATTATGAGAAATTGAGCACAAAAAGAAGAACCCAATTTATAGGATAAATTAGTGGGAAATGTTAGGAGCAAAAGGTGGCATTAAGAAAAACTGAAAAATAAGAAAAATAGGTGGCACTAATTAATAAATTAACTCACAAAATGATGAAGAATCAGTCAATTAAATAATTCTATTTAATTGTGACATAGGACACTTAGGATAAATGAATAAATTTACTTAACTTATAGGAAAGTATTAGTAAAAGATTAAATGAATTAATCATTAAACCCTAGAAAGACGAACTAGAAATGAAACTAGGTCTTGACATGATTAAAACCAATTAAATAACAAGGATCACAATCGAAAGGACAAAAGAAAAAGATTTGATGTTGATATGACATTGATTGACAAAGGACCAATGACAAATTGGTCAAAGATGACAAAAGGATCCAATTGATAAAGGATCAATGACTAATTGATCCAAATTGATGAAGATTGATAATTGATTGAGATCAATGACAAATCAATCAAGGATTGATAAAAAGTCAATTTGATGAAGATTGAACGGCAAAAAGATTGACAAAGACTGATGACCAATCAATTGCAAATTGAGAAACAGACCAATGGTTTGAAGATTGAAAGGGATCTAAAATGATCCAAAATGATTGACAATTGATATTTCAAGATGAAAAAATCTTGGGACAAAACCCTAATTTGACACCAATTAGGTTTGATAATGTCTAATTGATATGACAAATTGATCACGATCACTGATTGCAATTCGAAAATGATATTGACAAGACCTAATTGAAATGTGAGAGAATTTGAATTGAAAAGGAAAGAAACGTAGAGGAAATACACGATGTCAACAAATGATAAAGATCAAATGTGCGACATAAAGGAAATGTCAATAAGATGTGAAAACCGTAAAATAAGGTCGCATGAACATGTTAGAGTATGACGTCGCAAGCGTTGACCATTTTTAGACGCCTATATTTTGGCCCTCTTCAAGCCAATGTGATTATGAGTGTTGTTTCAAACAAAGGTATATGCATGCACCCTCAAAGAATTGGTTGAGAAATTTGAGAAAAGAGGCCAATTTATTGACAACAACAATCGAAAGCCACAAGTCCGAACATACTAAAAAATCAAAGGTCAAATGCAAAAGAAACAAGTATGACAATACAAAAAGGACTGCGATTAATGCAACAAGGAGAGGGTGCACGCCCATCTAGGCATCTCATAAGGCTATAAAAGCCGGTGAGAAGGGTGGAAATGGCTCATTGTGACTTGCCAATTTGGTGAAATTTGAGCTCTAGAGCTAAGAATATTGTACAAGGACAGCGAACATTCTAGTGGCGGAGCACCTTGGGGAATGTGTATGAAGCTTTAGACGACTAGACAATGCAGGACCACAGGTAAGTGTCTCAAAACCCATGTTTCAATTTTAGTGAATTGTATGCACTTTGATGACATTCAGGAGGGTGTTCCAAGGGGGAGAAGGAAGAATTGTGCTTGTGTATTGTAAATTGCACCCATGTCAGGATGTTCTGCACCTATGTCAGTGATATAGGCACAACTTTGTAGAGATAGGGTGCAGGACAAGGGGAATTGTGTTGGGGGTGTGTCGATGAACTTGAAAGGGGTCATAGGGGAAAGGGGACCTAAATGGGATGGGATAGGATAGAAATGCACTCAATTTTCACCCAAAATAATGAAATGTTGGCTTTAGGAAGAAACCCTAGAACTGACAACTTGATGCCCCGATATTGATATTGATTCACCATTATCCAGTAATAACCTGAGAGACTAGGATGGACTACTTTGAGCTATGCCACAGACCAAGGACCACAAAGAGAGACACAATAGGAGAATTAGGGTTGTAGTACATCACTTATATGCTTGAGAATAGGGAAAACACATGATTCCTCATTGTGTTAGCAGAGAGGTGGCACTCATAAACCTCATCATTCCATCTCCCAACCAGTGAGGCTATAGTGACGTTAGAGGATGTATGACGCATCCTCCACATTCATATTCATGGGGAGAGGGTGATATAGAATCCCTCAATAGGTAGGGACGCCTTATGAAAGTTATTTGAGTTTTGAGGTAGATGACCTAGAGATCATGGAGTGTGAGATTCAATGGGAGACCATGGCAACAGAGTTTGAGAGGTGATATGTCGTGATTGCAATTGTTATAATAGGGTTAGTAGTAGCAGATAGATAAGGACATGGATTATCAATTGGATGGGGGAGAACTCTAGAGCGTATGTGCACATAGGGTACAATATATGCATGGGGACCATGCCTTCTCAAGATGTTATACTTTCTGTTACACTATATAACATATCAAGACAACCAAACTCTCTATTGTGGGGTTACATTGCTCCAGGTATGGGCTTTCGAGCACATAGCAGTGTTCAGATTGATCATAGACAGACAGGTGATACCAGATCGACCTTATGCATGTTTCTATAGAGGTGCTTTGAGTTAGGGTCTATTTGGATATACGTTATACTGGTATCGTGAGCTTGATAGACTCAAAAAGTTCACATGGAGACCCTATAGGGATTTCCCTGGATGGGCAGAGGATGAGGAGAATCTACCGTACTGTCGATAAAAGAGATACTTAATAGGGCAGACGGTGAACTGCCGAAGAGTTATAGAGCTAAAACTACTAGAGAGAGTCAGACGACAGTTTGGGGAGCAACAAGAAGTACCCACAGGGACAACATATTTTGCTTGGTCAGGGAGGTCAGACAATGGGTAGGGTGATACAACCTCACCTAGCTTATGCATAATTTGCATAGTTGCAACCCAAACAATGGGATTGGGGGTTAGATGTCAGAGATGTAGGCACGATAGAAGAGTATGATAGGTGGTTTGCATAAAATTATACAATACCACTTACAAATTCGAATATTCCCGTACCTAGGAGACAACAAGAGTTCCTAGGAGAGTAGGAGGACGATGAAGAGGATGACAAGGAGGAGGAGAATGATGAAGATGAGGAGGATGAATGGGATGAGGAGGATGATGGGGATGAGGAGGATGATGGGGATGAGGAGGATGATGGGGATGAGGAGGATGATGAAAGAGATGAGGAGGAGGAGGATGACGAAGATGAGGAGGATGAGGAGACTGAGAGTCCTATGCATGTGCAGATCGATCAGGTAGAGGTTGAGCCATTGTAGGATATACCCATTGGGGAAGACCTAGATCATATCCAAGGTTTGAGGACATACAAGGCTACTATGAGGAGTTAAAAATATTACATTCTAGAGCTACATTGACAAATTGTTGACTTGCAGTTAGGGAGGGATCGGTTGAGGACCGAGTGAGAGCAGTTCAGGACTAAGAGGGATCTGTTGGTAGCAGACATAGATAGGTACACAACTGAGAGGGATATGTATACAATAGAGATAGCTAGTCTAATAGCTTCTCTAGACACAATGATATCCCAAGCTCAAAGATCAAAGGAGGCCATGTGGAGCTACATTAGCTCTATTAGAGATGCAGTGTATGAGACTTGGGTTAGATGTTGGTAGAGACAGGAGAGGAGATGTGACATTGGAGGGTTTTATATGATAGTGTAGTTCCACCCGAGTAGAGAGCACCATCTTATCGGTCACGGTCATGGTCTAGGACAAAAAAAACACTCTGCTAGAGGACATAGAGTAGCATGGGGGTGATCGGACCAGGGCAACCACCACAACCAGGACTAGGGACATTAGGGGCTTCATCCTCAAGATAAGACAAAGATCAGGAGGACAAAGAGAGCACCCTGTGATAGGGACATATTTTCTCATTATGACGTTGACATCTTTTGTTATTATGTATTTATCCTGTGGGCCATACTTGGGACAGACAACCCGATTTTGTACTTTGACACTTTTGATATATATAATATGCAGCTATGTTATGATATGCATGGCATTTATTTCTATATGATGTCATGTATGGATACTTTATGCACATTTCATGTGATGTAATGAATGAAATATGCACTTCTATTTTTCTAATACTTTATGAGATAAAAATGAATAATAATATTATGCAAATGTTTTATTTTGGTTGTTTATGCAATGTAATGAACAATGATGATATGCACATGTACTAACTAATGGATGTAGAATGTAAATTGATTTTGGAACACTAGAGTACTAGACTAAACTAATTGTAAGGACTAATAGAAGAGATGCTAGTAAGAGGAAATTAGATGAAGAACAGTTAGTGGTGAAGAAAAACTTGCTTTCACAATGCATAAAAATAGTAGATGAGAACCTTTATTTGATATAGCAAAACGAAACGCAGCGCACTAAGGAATTAAAATCCAGGGCGATAATGCAGTCCCTTTGTGGAAGATAGACACTTCGTAGATAAGGAATGAGTCAAAACATCCTAAGATATTAGGTGTGTCAAGGGTCAAGGTATGTGTGACAACCACAATGTGGACGTGCCAACACAAACACCCAAAACATACTTGCCCTAGAATGCTATGAAACACCCCACAAACAAAAAACAAAAACAAAAAAAAGGACCATGAGCCATCTCGACCATTCTAAATTACTCAGTGACATCATCGAGCATCATAGGAACATGATCCAGGATAAATCAATAAAAGATAAGACTCACAAATTCAAACAGGTTAAACAACCATTTTGATCTTCATTGTCAAAAGTGATAATGTTGTGGTTGATGATAAGATGATCATGTTGCTTGGTTTCAAGGAATGCAGTACCCCATCTAGGATAGGACACAGTCCAGTTTCAAGTATACCACTCCCAGAATAAGACCCATGATAATGTTGATGATGATGGTGGTTGATTGATATGACAATTGGATCAGTTTGAATGCTTGCTTAGTCGAACAATTCATCTGTTGATACTTGATTTTGTGAGGAGCAGTGTGATTTGTGTTTTCTATCTGATCTCCACTAAGATGTCTGTCTATGTACAAAAGGGACAGTTTATTGACGAAATGGAAAACAATTTATTTTTGGATTTTGATATTTTTGAATTTTTAGGGTTTTTTGAACTTTTTGATTTTGTTGTGCTTTTTTCAGGATATTTTATGATGTTTTTTATTTTTCAGGACGTTTAACAATTTTTTTGTGTTATTTTAAGACATTTTTTGATTTTTTTGGATTATTTCAGGACATTTTGCAATTTTCAATGCTTTTTTTATTAGGATCATATTTGATTTTTAGTGTCATTTTTCAGGTTTTTGTTCAATTTTTAGTTTTTTTTAAGGACTTTATTTGATTTTTATGGATTTTTAAAGGACTTTATTTGATTTTTATGGATTTTTTTCAGGACTTTATTTGATTTTTATAGATTTTTTTAGGACTTTATTTGATTTTTATGGATTATTTTTAGGACTTTATTTGATTTTTATGGATTATTTTTGGGACTTTATTTGATTTTTTAGTATTTTTTTCAGGACTTTATTTGATTTTTAGTATTTTTTTCAGGACTTATATTTGATTTTTATGAATTTTTTTCAGAACTTTATTTGATTTTTATTGATTTTTTATGATTTTGCCCCTAGTATCTAGCAAGGCAAGGAATATGAAAAATGGATAAATAAGCTTTTTGAAATGTTGGTGGATAGAAGGAAGACAAAGGCCATTTATTATGGAGACAAAGCAAATTCAATTTCCAAGGGCTATCACGTGATGAGATTAGGGACTAAATATGATAATGTAAAGCAATGGCATGGCATGAGGGACATGTCAAGAGGATTTTGAAACCATGTTTTGTAGTTTATATCCTTATGTTAGATCAAGATCAAGGGACAAAAAAGAGTGTATGGACAGTGATAGGATATGAATAGGATAAACAAGATAAAAAATGGATAAGGGATATGGATTGAAGGTTGTGATAGGCTAAGGGATATTGATAAAAGGTTGCAATAAGCTAAGGAATATGGATGAAAGGTTATAATAAGCCAATGGATAAAGAAAAAAAGTTGTGATAGACTAAAAGTTGTGAACAAGATGCATGACATTCATGAATATCCTCAGCCAACAAAGGTGGGAAAGGGACTATGGACATGAGGGATGATAGGATAATGGAGGGTATGACAAGGGGTACGATAGGATAGTATAAAATGGAGGAATGAAGGGTAATAGGATATGATAGGATAACATAAATGAAACCTTCCCCCAAGTATGACATGCAAGAAGATGAAGAATTATGCATGATGCCTGTTTGCCAGGTTTTCATCATGGTACTTTCCAAAGGCACCAGTTTGCTAGGTTTTCAGCAGTGGACGAATGATTTTTCTTTACTATTCTTTTTTTCCTTTTTGATTTCCCACAAGGCACTTATTTACTAGGTTTTCACCAAGGTGATGATTTTTATTTTTTTATTTTTTCACTTTTTTATTTTTATTTTTTTGACTTTTTTCAATTTTTTGTAATTTTTTATTTTTTCAATTTTTTTGTTTTTTTTAAATTTTTCTTTTGTATATTTTTATGATTATATTTTAGAATTGTTGAAAGGACTCACGTGTAGTACTTTCAAAGGTGCATTTGATTGACAAGATCTAATAGTGGTTCTCCCTTTGGTATTTCCAATTGATAAACACCCAAACCATATGTTGCAGTGACAATGAAATGACCTTCCCAATTAGGCTCAAACTTTCCTTTGATAATCTAGACAGCTTGTGAATTCTTGGGGTTTTCCTTGAGGACCATGTCTCCAACTTTGAAATGTCACCCTTTAACCTTCTTATTGTAGGTACGACAAAGGCGGTTGATATGCATGTAGATGAGTTAAGGTCATCTAATGCCTTTCATCTAACATTTCAAGCTAGTGTAGCCTAGACACTCTATATGCTTCATAATGAATCAGGTTCTATAAAGAGACTCTCAAGGATGGTATCTCCACCTCCAAAGGAAGAATAGCTTCTGCACCATACACCAAGGAATAAAGTGTTGTGCAAGTAGGGGTGCGGATAGGAGTGTGATAGGCCCACAACGCTTGATTTAACTGCATATGCCAATCTCAGCTAGCGTCATTGAAAACATTTTTGAGTATCTTGATGATTATTTTATCGGATGTCTCAGCTTGACCATTACTTTGTGGATGATATGGAGTTGAAAAGCGATGTTGAATAGGAAACTTCTCACAAAGCTCTTTGACATCTTTGTTCTTAAATGGATGGCCATTATCTATGACTATAGCAAGAGGGATCCCATATCGGTATATGATATAGTTTAAGATGAATTTGGAAATCCGTGTGCTAGTGATATAGGTCATACATATAGCCTTGATCCATTTTGTGAAGTATTATGTGGCAATTATAATGAATTTATGTTCGTTTGGTAATGTCAGGTGAATCTTGCCAATGAGATCTAGTCCCCATTGAGAAAAGGGCCATGGAGATATGATAGGTTAAGGCTCTTGTGCTGGTGTGTGAATTAAATCTCCATGCATCTGGCATTTATAACACTTCTTAGCAAAATCACGAGCCTCTTTTTCCATCATTGGCCAGTAGTATCTAGCTCAGAATAACTTTCTATCTAGGCTAAGACCATTGAAATGGATCCTACATATACCATCATGAACTTCACGTAAAGCCATTTGTGCTTCATTAGAATCTAGACACCTAAGGAGGGTGTGGTTAAAAGAGTGACGGTAAAGGGTATCACAGATGATGATGTATTTTGCAGATTGTATTATAAAGGATCAACATTGGTTGGAGGAAAGGTTTGGAGGTATGGTTTGGGATTTTGAGTTCTCATAAATTTCATGATACCATGGGGAATTAGGACCAACAAGGACGCACAATACATCTAATGGTGGGATCTCAAAAGATGGGATCAACAATTGGTCCACCAGAAATTCACATTTGTCCATATTCTGAGGCATGTCTAACATAGAAGCAATAGTTTCCATAACATCCATTGATTTATTCTAGAGTTAGAGGACTTGATTAAACTAAATGACATTGAAATTTGTCTTAAATAACTCTACCATCTGGTTATAAGGGACACATTTTTCATCTTTTCTTTCATAGTCAACATTTACTTGCCGGATGACAAGTTGAGAATCTCCATAGACCTGTAAATGTGTGATGTGCCATTGAATTTCTATTCAGAGCCTTGTGACTAAAGCCTCATACTCAACAATATTATTAGTATAATCAAAATTGATTTGGTAATACTTTGGAATAACATCACCTTGAGGGGTCACAAATAGTATTCTTACCCCCAAGCCAAATCTTGTATGGGATTCGTCAAAATACAACTACCATGGTTAGAAAGGATTATTGCAAAGACAACATCATCTGGGAAGTCAGTCAACTTTGGATAATCATCTTGAATAGGGGCATCTACGAGTTGATCAACTATTACTTGTCCTTTTATTACCCTTCTCTCAGTGTACTCGATATCAAACTCGCTTAGGATCATAACCCATTTTGCTAGTCGGCTTGTAAGAGTTGCTCTATTAAGAAAGTATTTTAGTAGGTTAATCTTGGCTACTAATAATGTCTTATGATTCAACATGTAGTGGTAGAGCTTTTGAACTACAAATACCACTGATAAGCATGCTTGCTCAATGGTAGAATAGTTCAATTCATAACCCACTAATGTCCGATTGCTATAATAAATCACTTTCTCTTTACCTTCTTCATCTTGTTGTGCCAAGAGAGCTCCTAGTGCTATAGTAGTTGCAGAGATGTACAAAATAAAAGGTTTTCCCTTTATCAGAGGAATCAACACAGGTGGTGAAAAGAGATAATCTTTAGGATCTTGGAATGCCTGTTGACATTGCTCAGTCCAGTTGAAGGATACTCCTTTGTGCAATAGATGTTGGAAGGGGTGACACTTGTCTGCCAATTGAGCTATGAATCATCAGATTGATTGTAATTTTCCTTGAAGAATTCTCGGTTGATGTAGATTTGTAGGTGGAGGCATATCCATAATTCCTTTAACTTTTGCAAGATCCACTTCAATGTCTTTATGAGAAATGTTGTACCCTAGTAGTTTGCTGGCTATTACCTGAAAGACACATTTCTTCAGGTTGAGTCTGAGCTTATATTCTTCCATTTTGTCAAATATGGGGCCTAGAATGGCAAGATGACTATCCCTTGTAATTGATTTGCATAATAAGTCATCAACATAATCTTCCATCAAAGTATGCATTAAATCATGAAAAATTATTGTCATGGCTCTCGGATATGTTGCTCCCGCATTTTTAAGGCCAAAAGGCATCACATTCCAGTAGTAGGTGCCCCATGCACATGTGAATGCAGTTTTATGCTAGTCTTTGGGAGCTATTTGGATTTGATTGTATCAGGAGAAGCCATCCATTAGTGACAAAATCTTGTATATAGCCATCATGTCTACTATAATATCAATATTTGGTAGAGGAAAATCATCTTTAGGGCATGCCTTGTTCAAATCCCTAAAATTAGTGCAAATTCTTATGCCCCTAGTTGCTTTACTAACTGGCACTAAATTTGAAATCCACTCTACATAGTCAATTGGTCTTATAAAGCCCACATCCAATAATTTCTTGAGTTCTGCTTTGACTAATAGGGCCACTTGTGGATGCATTTTCCTCATATTTTGTTTGACGAGATTGGAACCCAATTTTAGCAGCAAATGATGAAGGACTAGTTCTTGATCGAGGTTGGGCATGTCTGCCATGACCACATGAAGTTGATCTTCTTCTCAAGGAAAAAGTTGGCAAATTCTATTCTTTCTTGTTCTAATAAGGAAGCACCAAAAAGAATGACCTTAGGGTTTTCAAGTGTACCCAAATTTATTTCCTCGATCATCTCCACAAGCAATGATGATTTATCCTGACCTGAGAGGGGTATGTCTAATCTTCCACCTTTGGGCGCCTCAAAGAGGTTTTCACCCATAGGTATGTCCTTTGTTTTTACTTTTGTGTGGTTAGAGGGTGCCTTGTAGTTTTCACCCAGAGAGCTATTCTTTTTATTTATTTATTTTTATTTTCATTTTCAATTTTGCGACTGGAAGATGGAGTTGACTCCCCAAAGTATGCTATGGAATTCATCAATAGAAAATCTAGCTTTATGATCTCCTTGCAGTATGCCTTCTCTGAGCTTAAAATATTCTATGATTGCCTCATCATTCTCAAAGTAATCTAAATTGGGTAGTCCTTGTTGGTCCCATTGGATAAGCTATGGGTATACGAGGGACATGTCATCATCAGTGCTAGGAAAGGTTTGGGTTGAGATAGTGAAGACATAAATGCCAGTGGCATCACTATGTGAGTTCCTCATGTCAGATTCAATAGTTGGATTCCAAAATGATTCTATCCAAGCTTTAGGATAGGTTATGATGGGAGGGAAGATTTCATGTTTGTCTTCCATAGGAAGATCATCATGGTTATTGAAGACAAATGTTATATAAGGCATAGGAGCTGGAGGAATAAGAATCTGACTCCCATTAATTAGAGTCAATTTGAGGATGGGTGTCCTCAAGTGTCGTTTCATCATCAGAATCACACCCTTTTTCACACGCAGTCACATTGGTAAATGAAGTTATAATGAAATTAAATTACTTCTCTAAAACAAGGATAAGGTAAGATTGCAAGTTTCATATAAATAAGTATTACTTAGCAAAGTGTAGTAAGGTTTGTAAAGAAAAGATACAAATTGTTGCGATGGTACAAAACCTAAACACAAAGTTCTATGTTGAATTTTAGGTATGATTGGCTCTAATCTTCCTTTTTTTTTCTGGTCCCAAACCAGTGCGTCCATCATATCCTTTTTTTTGCATTATGGTAAACCCTTTGCCATATTGTTCTACTAGCAATTGGACAAATGGTGTGTCTATTTCATCTTTATAGAGCCAGTCTGATACATCATTATCCAGCGCCTCTTTGTTCAACTAACCCCATTTTACAAATGTGGTGGGGGTTGATATTGGATGATTGTCTTAGATTCCTTTTGCAAAAAATGTGGCTTTCCATGTGATTTTGGCAACATAGGTAGCTTTCCAATAAGAAATGTTTGGGACATAGAATATTCTCCACAACCTTGATCTTGTATTTTCATCTTACCCTTGATAGATTCTAACAATGTTTGCATATCCACATAATTAGGCGAAGGCGCCTCTCTGTTTACTGACACTTGTTGTTCTAGAGTGTCCTTCAGATTGGCACAAATTAAAAGGGATTAGGATCTCTAGGAATTGTTATCTCGGTTCTATTATATGGGTATTTTAGACACTGGTGATAGGTTGAAGTAACCTCTTTTATTGCATGGATCCAAGGGTGGCCAAGGATCATGTTATACAGAAGATCCAGGTCTAACACTTGCAACAAGGTGTTCTCTGTCGCAGGACCCACTCTAATAGGCAATATGATCACTCCCTTATATGAGAATTAAATATCATCATAGGCTTTTATTGTTATCCTCCTAGAAGGATCTATGCCATTTTTAGTGTAACCAAGACAAATTATGACTCTCATATTTTAGATATTTAGGCATTCTCTACCATCTATCAAAACTTGTCTGATTTAATAATTATGAACAAATACTTCAAGATTCAAGGGATTATTATGATGGGTTTTATAGCAAGGTATATCTTTATCTAAAAAGGATACATTCTAAGAAGTAGCGAGATGTCCTATCTTAGCTTGAAATTGGCCAACATCAATGTCAGTAGGTATAGTTGACTCAGTCAGAGATTTTTCTAGGACAACTCTATGCACGGGAGACATTCTCAACAACTTGAGGATATATATCTATACAGGTTTCTTTGCCAAATGGTCAAGGATATTGTACTGACTCATGGCAATTGGTTTAGGAGGAGCTCATTTTAGGACTATTTTGAATCGATGAGTAGTCACTACGCATGAGGGATCTTGTTCTTTAATCCTTATGGTTGACACGTAATCATCTGACATGCTAAAATAATTAATGACATTATTGTGAGAAGCACTGGTATAATTTAGATTTCCCTTTTGGTTCGCATTCGAAGAGGAAGCTTTTCTCTTGTCATGATCAAGTAAGGGAGTCTTAAAGATGGTGTGATCAACATTAAAATTTTCGATGGAGGGATCTACCTCAATTACATCCTAATTGAGAAAGTCTTGAATGACGTGTTTTAGTTGAAAACACAACACATTCTTATGACCCTTAGACCAATGATATTCACAATACACATTATCATTCCACCAATATGGTTTTAGTGGTGGTTCCTCTTTGATGTCCGACAACTTAATGAAATTAGCTTGGATCAGTTATTTCATAACCGACTCAATCGACTTCCCAATGGGGTAAACTGCCAGGGAGGCCCAACTCCTGATCTAAAAGTTCTATTGTGCTGAGTTTTTTTGTTGGCCTTGTTGTTGTTAATTGCACTATTGATTTTGTGGTTTTTGGATAATGTTACTTGTTTGATTTTGTGTCTATTGGGAAGTCTGCGTATTAGAAGCACTTGATCCTTTTATAATCAAAAACTTAGGTTGATTCATGCTTACTGTCCTTGCATCAACCACACCGTCATTAGTGAAATTCTTATTCTTGGACCAAAATTTATTTTTGTCACTTGTGTTGTTTGAATCGTTAGTCTTTGTTGATCTTGATTACTCCCTTGGAAACAAGAGTATTCTCAATGCTCATTCCCTTTTTAATGAGCTTCTCAATGGTACTTGGAATTTTTAGTTTTATCTCATACATCATTTATGGTACCAAATTTTGAATGAACAAGTTAACTTTTTGTTCCTCAGGTATGTCAAGAGAACATCGACTAACCAAGCTTCGCCATATTTGTAGGAAAGTCATCAAAGGTTCCCCTAGCTTTTGCTTGGTGTTACATAAATCCAACATAGCTATCTCATTGTCTATGTTGAATAGAAAGTGGCAAAATAAATTCTTAGCCAACTCATTCCGTGACCTTATGTTGCCAGGAAAATGTGCGTACCAATCTATAGCTTGTCCTGTGAGACTTCGCAAGAATAAGTGCATAAGATATGTATCGTCATAAACTGCTTCTGTGCATGCTGCATAGAAGTCTCGTATACGATCTTTAGGATTACCCTTTCCCTTGTATTTCTCAAAATTTGGTGCATCAAAATGTTTTGGAAAGGGTGGCATGTACAAACTTTTATCAAATGGATTCAGACACAAATCTTGTTCTGTGTATAAATTCTTTGTCCCTTTAGTTTGTAATGCATCAATTTGTCATTGCATCTTCTCAATTTGTTGCACCAATACATTAGATTATGAGGGCTTTGGAGGTTCATCATTCATCCTTGGATGTCCTCTTTGTCGATACACAGTGCCCCAAAATGGGTTTTGATATTTTGAAATTGTCGTCTTAGGCATCTCCGAGACATATGCATTTTGATATTGTTCTTGCTTTTGAGGCACTGCCATGCTTTGATACTGAGTATTTTATTGTGCATGTTGAGATGGGATTGTCACATGCATTTGTGGTTGATATTGCACTTTAGACAGTTGAAATTTCATTTGTGGTTGCTATTGCACATTTTGTTGTTGTTGTTGGGGAATATAATAACTTGTTTGCCCTTGTTGTGCATATTGAGGTGCGTAATATTGTTTGTACTGATGTTGTTGACATTGGATTGAAATTTTCTAATTTTGTACCACTTGTTGCTACACTGGTGCAAACACTAATAATTTCAAAAAGATTTGCTTATGTGCTTTAAGTTGCTTTACCTTTACATGTGGAATGGCATTTGCATTAATTTGTTGTGAAGAACTTCCAAATGATTATTGTTGTTGCAAGTTTGCATTTACTTACAGGGGCGCAAAAGGCACTATAATTTGTTGTTGAGTATGATATTTCCCTTGTGCATTATGCGTTTGCACATTCACTGGTGTTTGTTGTGTACTTTTCAATTGTTGTAATATTTGTTGTGTTTGTACACCACCATGATGCTCTCTTTGTTGCCATGATTGAAGGTCCCGTTGACAAATTTTGTGTCATCTGTGAATGCATATTTGTCGCATGTACTGAACTTGAGTGCACATACACATTTTACTATGTCATTGAATTGGTTTGAACATCAGTGATATTAGGCATTCCAGTCGTAAAATATTCTTACATTTGTGATTGCGATCCAATTTGAGGAACTTGTGATATTTTTTGTTGCAACACATTTATCAATGTTTTAGACATTCCCATCTAATCTTGTGGAAACAACGTCATATTATACAATGGATTGTTAACCATTTTAAATGTTGCTTTTGGTAGAATATTCACACTCAAAGATTTAGAGAAACATTTCTCATACAGTGTGATTGAAACTTGTTGTTGTACATTCGCTTCATCTGGATGAGGTTTGAAACTTAAAAGATTGTCAACCTCATGTTGTGTTTGAATGTTAGTTTGATCATTCAGAGTTGTAGCAACGTCCATCATATCTCTTTTTTTTTTGGGAAATATTTTAAACACCTTATTCAAGAATTTGTCCATTTTATTTTCCATTTTAGGGTTGTTGACAAACATCTCAATATCATCGGTCATCAGAATCAGATTAAGAATTTGATGGGTTATTTGGATCCATTTCTTGTTGGAGATCTTGGTTTGATCCAAATCCTTGTCAAAGGTTTTGTTCTTCATATGAATTTGGGGGTTGTGTGTCATGTTGTGGGTTTAATAAATTGAACTAAATTGGTGCACTCCCTGATGGTGTTGGTGGAACACTTCCACATCTGGGTTTCATTGGTACAAATATGGGTTCATAATAGGGTGACAACCCTAATTGTACTATCTCATATTGTGGTGTAGTATTGATCGACAGATCCTTATTTGTATCGAGTGATTGAGTCCAATATTGTTGCATTTGCCTGTTTTGTGCATTGTGCATTGGAAAGGACATGTCTTGATACGTTGATTCATGTGATTTCTTGGATTTAGACCTTGTTTCAACAGAATGTCACTATGCAATTTTTTGGGATTTTTGAATTTAAGAATGACATATGCAACTAATGCAACCTAAGTGAATGACAATGCAACTTATGTTTTTGGTCTTTTTTTTTGAGTTTTTGAAAATGGTAATGGCATGCAATTAAATGCAATCTTAAGGAATGTAAATGTGACCTTGGACTTGGAATGCAATATGTGCTTTGAGACTTTGAACTTTTTTGGTATATTGATGGTGTTATGCAACTAAATGCAAATTTTAGGCTATGATAATGCAATCTATGTTTTTGGTCTTTTTGAAGATTTGGACAAACTTTTGAAATGCAAACCTAAAGATGCAACCTTGGGAAATTGAAATGAAGTCAAGACCTTAATTGACAAAAGGACAAGGTCAAAATGACAATATGATGATGTCACACCTAACCCTTGGATACTAAGCTAGGTTTAAAAAATGATATTGATAAAGAGACAAATTTTGGTCAAGTTCTAGACTCCCTAATAATGACTTAGGGTTTTATCTAAAGTTTTGATTTTTCAAGTTTGTGAAAACCTAATTTTTGAACTAATATGCAGGAAAGGAAATGAAAATGATAAGGACCTATGGATATGTTATGAGTATGATATGATCTCAAGATATTGTATGATCTAGGGATATGACAAGACTAGGGGTTTTGGACAATGCTCTGATAAAACCTAATACAATAAGGGTATATGTAAAGAAATGATTTGAGATATGCAAAATATGACCTAAGCCAAGACCTAAATTTGGGATGATAATGATAATGCGAGATATAACCTAAGCCAAGACCTAATTTCGGTATTATGACAAGAATACAATCAAGACTTAGGAAAATGAATCTAAACCTAAATGCAAGTAGAAATAGATGACCAAGTAATGAACCTAATATGAAAGGAGATAAATGTATTCCTTAAGACATAAGTTTTAACTATGCAAGACCTAACCCTAAGACATGAATTTTGAAACTAGGATATCCAATGTTTTGACAAGCCATGTTTATACAATCTTTTTGAATGTTGGATGGATACTTTGAAATGTTTTGGATCAACTTTGACTTTATTTTGAACTTTGCTTGGACACTTGTTTGAATAATTTTTGAGCTTTGAAGAGTCTGTTGATTATGACTGCTTTTGAAGGTTGTTTTGTTTGCAAATGTTTACTTGTTACATTGTTTATGTCCTTTGTTTATGATTCACAAATTTAACAAACACAAGAAACATAATGTTTGTTTGAATTCTGTAAGAAAATGAAACATTCAAGCACAATCCTAAGGTTGGTCAGGAAAATACTTGTTGAATCCCCTTGCCAAAATACCTCATTCAGTTGGATAGTTAGAAGCTTGGTAGCACTGGCTCCCCTCTACAACACACACTTGTCATGCATACCGAGCTCTAATTTTCTAAGGACTTGAAGATCCCGAGATATTTACTATCTCAAGTTGAAGGGTACGTGAGGGGTTTCTTCGGCATGCCCATATCATAACACTTGAGTCAACAAGAAGAAGTGTTTTGAAAATCTAAAATAATGGCTTCTTTATTTCAGACATCCATTTAGGTAGCCATACATGTGACATTTCTCTCTTATAAAAGAGGCCCCAAACCCTTTCAGATTTTATGCACCACTGGGGTACTTGAGGAGACAAACGTCAGTATGATACATCGACACCTATCACTCGTGAGTTTCCTCATAGATGCATTTATTTATGGCAACTTGGAAGAGCTTGGCTTTGGTTTGTTACCACTTGGGTCATTCCTTCTCACTTCACTTTGTGGGCTACTCAGGAGGCAAAACCTCTACCTAAAAAGAAAACAAGCATCACTGACTCTTTTCTCGTGCACCTAAGACCATGAGGGCCAAGGGAGAGGATAGTGTGTGTCAACTATGGGACCGCTCTCACACACAAATATGCTAAGCAAAGAAAACACATGTTCATTTTAAAACCCAATTCAGAATTTGATCTAACTACTAAAAATGCAAACAATTGGTTTTAAAATTTTGTCTTTGACACGCGTCCTACATCAAATCGCATTAGTAGTTTATGTTTAGTCTTCTGCCAACTTTTGCCAAGTTGTTGCACAGATTATTTGTAATATAAAAAACCCAAGCTCTAAAAATAAAATGAAATGGTCATGTTTGAAAGCTGAAATGAACAATTATACCTTAGGCTTTGCCTCTACATAGGCACATAAAAGAGCTGCATAGGCGCAAAACATGCTTACTGTAGTACCTCTAGCCTGTTCAGACCCTTTTTGACCTTGTTGACCAAGGTTGACTTTTTAGTGGCTTACGTGGATGGTTGATTTATTGTGATTGTGATATTTTATTATGTTTTGATGCTTCGAGGTGCGATTTGGTGAATATGATTATGCATTATTGCTTATTGATGAGTAGTTGTAAACTTTGCTTCTGCATTGTATTTTATAAATGATGAAATGTTAAGTTTATTTATGTGTTACTAATTATGGACTAACACATTTTCTTCATGTGTGAGTTTCTTTATGTATATGTCAACATCTTGTGTGAAAGTGTCTAGAGTGCGAGGAGATGATTTTCTGTCACTCATTTCGGTGAGACACAGAAAGTCATGATTCTCCTTCACTGGTATGTTTACCGCGTTTGTATAGATATGTATGCATGGTTTGGTGATGCAAGAATTTGCAGGTACAAGGTATCGACTCCACTTGGCTCCATAGGTCTAAGCGTACCTAATTAACTCGATGGAAGTAGAGGAGGTAGCTTTAAGGCCCTAATGTCGACCCTCGCCTTGCTCGTTGTGAGCATCGTCATTCTTTTGTCTACCCTATCGGTTCACCAAGTAGGCCACTTTTTTGACGTTGCTATGGGGGTCATGTCCTTATTTTGTTTAAGTTGAGTTTTGCATGTTATGCGTTATGTGTAATTTATTATTCTCTTCTTGAGTAGTTAATGAGTAATTAATGTGCGTTGTGTTTTTTAAAATGGAATTAAGGATAAATTAAATAGAGATCATTTTTGTGGTTAATTAGACAATCGATTACTCTTAATTATCTAGTTAGAGTGAATGTTGAATTATTAGTGAAAATTAAATTATGTTTTGAGTAATTGTTGTTAAAAAATAAAAGAGAAAGAAAGTTATTTTTATTTATTAGTTATTAGATTATTTATTGAATTTTGTGTTGAAAAGAAAAAAAAGTAAAATAATAATAGTATTTTTGAATATAGTCATGTAAATGTTTTAAAAGGAAATTATAATTTCTATTATTTATTTAAAAAGTGAATTTTTGCCTTAAATGAGATTTTTAGGGAAATTGCTTTATATATTTGGAAATTTTTTCAGAAAGGGGGATTGGTTTTTCATTCTCATAATTTCTCCTTTGTTGGTTATGGGGGTTTGGTGGAAGCTCTAGTGTAGTACCCCTACCGTAATCGATCTCTAACCTTGGTTTAATCTTAATTAGTTAATCGTAATATGATGTTACAATCAGATGTTTGATTTAACGCATAGCTATTGATGTGGTTCTCACACTAGTTGTATGCAGGTTATTCAGTGTACCTATTTCGTGATGTTAGTATCGGACAAATGATTTCATTAGATTTTATAAATGTATGCATGTATGATCTTTTGTTGCAGGAGATTTCAGGTGCGAAGTTGCATGAGTGCGAGGTTCGTCGTCACCTGGTTTTGCAGGTTTGAGCATAACCTTTAATCCTTAGAGTTGGATTAGGTGGTCGTAAGACCTTAGTCGACCTTAGTCGTGCTCTAGTGAGCATCGCCAGTCGTCGTCGGTAATCCCTTCTTGTTTGGGTTTGCGAGTCATCTGTTTGGTTGACTTCCTTGGTTTGCGTGCCTGGTGTGTTTGGTAAATTGATTAATTAGTCCTTAGCATTATTTTGAGTATTTATGCGTTTGTGCAGTGAAGATTAATGGATTAAATTGATTGAGAATTCGTTATGCGTTTTTTCGTTGTTAATGAACTGCTCGTTTTAGATTGGAAGTAAATTTGAATTTAATGGCTGATTTTGATTATTAAATGCATTATTTATATATGCTGATGAAAAAGAAGGATTTGTATTTAATTGCAAGAGGTTTAATTGCTTTCTGTTGGATTCTGGTATTTGAAAGGTTAAATTGAATTGATTGTGAAAGAAATCGATTTTTAATTGATTAAGCAAGTTATTTTGTTGATAGTTAAAAAGAAATAAATTTTTGAGGAATTAATTGTAAATAAAAGATTTTATCCCAAAAATAGAAAATTTTGGGTCAACTCTTCCATATAACCCAATTTGGGGAAATTGGAGAGGATGGACAATTTTGGAGAAGATTTTGGGGAATCTGACAGGTGGGCTCTCCTTCAGCCATGCCAGGATTGCGTATGAAGGTAGGGTTTATCCAAATCGTTCTTCCTTGTGTTTGTAAAAAGGATTGCTTGTTGCCAAATTTAATCTTTGATTGTTTTCAGTTTCATATTGGATTTGGGGAGTTTAAATCCATGTTTTAGCTGTGTTCTTCAAGAAATTGCATGGCTGTAGCATTATGTTAAAAATGGGTTATCTTGCCATGTCTGGTTCTCTCTTGATTAATATAAATAAATATATACTTTCTCTTTGTGCTGGGCATTTTGTGCTGGGCGTTGTCGTCGTGCTTAAACCCGTGCATTTTGTTTTATATATATCGAACTGTGTTTTTTTTTTTAGGGAAATGAAATCTTGGATTAATAATACCGGACTGTGTTTAAAGAAATTTCATTAGTTCATTTCGAACTATGTTTTAAGAAAGATTTATTTATGTATTTTGAGCCGGGCGTTGCCTTTGTATCGGGACGCGCGTGTTTTTATTGAAGCGGACTGCGTTTGGGGTTTGGAGGCGGTGAGCGGAGCTCCGCCCGCCCCCTCCCCTCTCTCCCGCTCGCCCTTCTCCTTCCCTTAGTCCCGTGCTTTCCCCCCCCCCCCCCCGCCTGCTGTTGGTGTTAGGGCCTCCGGCCGCGGCTCACTGCGGTGGCCGCAGGGCGCCGCGGGCCTGCAGGCACCGCAACGGCGCCGCCGCCTGGCAATGCCTGCGGCTAGGGTTAGGGCATAGCCCGCCCTCGCCGCTAAGGGTTAAAAGAATTTCTTTTTTTTCGTTTTTTAATCATAGTTTTAAAAAAAAACAAAAACGTAGTTGTATTTAAACGCTATTTTGAATGCGTTTTGATGTTTTAAATTAGTTTATAAAAATGATTTTTATATTATTTTAGAGAGAGTTGTGGTTAAATGTTTAGTTTAATTAGACGCTTAATTACGATGGGAGGGCATATCACGATAAATGATAACTTGATTTTGATTGAGTATATAATGGAAGTTATAGGTGAATTAGTCATTCAAGTTCATTTCATGATTTGTGCACCTCGTCTAATTGAGTTCTAATATTGATAATTTCATCATCAAATGTTATTTGGCTATGCTTGGGTCCAATCTTAGATTAATAAGTTATATCATGTGCGTTGGAAATGAGTATCTACGACTGAATTTCTTTTATCTTTATTTCCGTAATCCGTATTATGTAACTGGAATTGAAATTTATAAATCTGTAGAGATTGATTTTAGACCAGTAGGTCTATGATGCTTGTTGGAGTTTAAATATCTTATTTTAGTGATTAATGGTTGTCTGAGATTAATTAATATGAATTGGTTAAGACTCTTTATGGCTTAAGTTGCCTGTTTGATGTTTTGAACCGTAGGAGTTAGAAAACCAAGAACATCTTAACCCTTGATGAGGTAGATAACTGTAATCAGATTTAGATCTTGTAGAAAACTTGATCGTCGTTTAATGATTAAATCAATTTGAGGAATATTGTCCTTTCTGATTATTGCCGTGCGAGTTTAATTTCTGTATCCGCTTTAATTTATGAAATGACATGTTTTGCTTTGTTTAAAAGGACCCTGTCGTATGGATGATTTGGTGTTCCTGTTTTAGTCCTCGATTTCCGAGTTGACTGTTGTATCGTGATGTTGTCTTAATTGGTCATATCCTCTTTGAGTGAGTCGAATAATGATTCGTGGTTAACCTTAGTTGTCAGGTCTCTAGTTAGAGTGCCGTCAGTAAGTGATTACCCTTGAGTCGTGTTTGACCTGATGTTTGTATCTTCTTGAACTCCGTTCGTCTTACCATGTGTATTCCGTGGTTTGAGTTCGTCTGAGTTAGTCTAGTGTCGTATGGGAAAGTGGCTTTCGATTGGGGGCCGCGCCCAAAGTGGCTGCTGGGTAACCCATCGAAAGTGAGTCTAATAAGTGATAACCTAAGTAGATTAGGAAATTAATCTCTAAATAAGATAATGTGCCTCACACATGAGATGAGTGCTATCATAGATTCGACATGTTGTGAGAAGGCCTGAAATGGCAAACTACCTTCCTTGTCTTCACGAGAGGATGTGTGGGTCCACATGAGGCTTGGATGGGCCGGAAGTTCGGATTAGGTTGCCAGGGTTACCAGTGTATGGGCCGGGACCTATGAAGACTTGCCATGGTATCCATACCAGGTCATGTGATGACACTTGTCCCTACGTTCGCTAGTGTGTTGTTGTTTTGTTCTGTTTTGAGTACCTTTGTGAGTCGTCCCTCGTCGCTGCCCTTGTGAGTATCGGTTTCATGTTAGACCCCTGAGTGGTGATGGTTCAGTTTTATGGATGCTCTCATGGACTCTTATGTTATTAGCTTTGATTATGTTCAGCTGGATCCTGTTCTTTGTAAGGATCGTTTATGTATTATTGACCGTTGTGGTCGTTGTATATTGCTTATGTATCGCCTTGATGGCTGGATTGTATGGTGTAACCTCTTGTACTCTTAACCTTATTATTTATCCGAGGGGGTCTTGCAGTTGCGCAGACCCGGAGATGTAGCCCATTAGGGGTGAACTCCGAGATCATTATGGTGTTATGTGATGCGTTCTCTTATGGTTCCTTTATTCAGCTTTTCATGTATGATTAATTTATGTTAGAATGACTAGTGGATAATTGAGATTAACTTTAAATGCTTATATTCAGTTCTATCTTGAATGCCATGTGGATCGAATGCATAATTGCTTGAGATGCGGTTTATCGTAATGCATGTGTGAAATCGTCCTTTTAATGCAATGAATTGGATTATGGAATAATGTAACTTAGAGTAACGAATCTTACTCAGTTGTTGTTAGGAGTTTAAATATGCTTGGAAAGACCTCTTTTGTTATGATGAAATCCTAGTGCATTAGAATGTTAGATGTATGGGTTGTAATTTTAAATGAAAGGCTTGAATGAGAATCATGAATGGATCTTAATGACGAATCCTTGCTTGTGATTTGTGTTTCCATCCTTTAAAAGAAATTATCCTGATTGTGAATTATCCCCTTATTAAGATAATTAGCTTATTGGATTAATCATGTGAGTTAAGTGAATTGTGATATTTTAGTAATCTCGTTGGGAAACTCTTTAGGAGTTAGTTGAAGTCTTCCGCTATGTAATCTGAATCTTTGGTATCTTGTTGCATCTTATGCGTTGTAACTTAAAAAAAAAAAAATTATTGCACTCCATTCTTGTGTTATTTTGGCTTATCCCTTCAGGGTTTCCTGGCGGGGCATTACATCTAGTATCTGGGGATGGGGAGATCTTCTCAGATTTCTTGCCAGGAAAGCTATGGAAGGTTGGGTTTTTGAAAACCTCTATTTATTCATTTATGTCTGTTTGTGAATTGTATGTTTTCTGGTTTTCTCTCTGTTTGGGAAGGAAGAAGAGATGGGGAATTTGATTTTTATTGCTATTCTTTCCTGTCTATTTAGATTGTTTTATGTGAATTTGAAAAAGGGGGTTTTAATTTGCCCAATCTTGGGAGCAGAAGAAATGGGAGTTGCTGTTTTTTTAGCTTGTGTTGTGAAGAAAATAAAAATTATGGTTTGAAAGACAGATAGAAAAACTAAATTTTTAATTTTGGAAAACCCCAGGAAGGCATTTCAATTTGATGATTATGTTGTTTTATTTACAGTTTTTTTCTGATTTTAATTTTTACCTCTGTTGAAAATCTACAGAAAAGAGTTTATTTTGAAAAAAAAATTTAAATTTATTATAAAAAAACCCCTGTTGCATTTTGCAAAGAAGGGAAGAATTTAAAAATAATAATAATAATAAAAAATAATTAAAAATGGGGGAGGGGGCCATGGTGCCCAAACCCCGTGGCGTGGGGAGAGGGCACCACAGTTGTGGTGCCTCTACCCATCAGATTTTGAATTAACAAGTATATATATGTATGTATTTTGAAAATTAGTAGTATGAAATTAAATATTAAATTTGATTCGTTATAATCGTAAATGATTTTGTGAAAACAAAGGTTACAGAAATAACCATCAATTGTGTTAGTCGACATGATTTTAATTTGGAAAGGATTATTTTGATTTAAATATTGAATTTAGTTTTCAAATGTATTTCAAATATTATTTTCATTAACTTGAAATTCGAATTCAAATGGTATTTGTTATAGCCAAATTGGCTTAAATTGAAATGATTATATATTTATTTTTCAATGACGGTTTATTTAGGCTATGAGTTGTTGTTATTCTTTTTAAGGTGTATGGTTTAAAATCAAGTATTGGGCAAGTTTATTTGGGTGTATGTTTACTTAGACCCTTTTTTATGCATTATTCTCTGTTGTGGATTTTCTTATCATGAAAGAGTCAGTTTTTGAAATAGCTGCAATTGGATGACATTGGATTTTAATTATATTTTGAGTGATCATTATGATTCCTTAACATGGATGTGTTTAGAGTGAAAGTGTTTCCTGTTGAGTATTTACTTTGATTGGTGAATTTTTGGTGTTGATTTGATAAAGTCATTCTCGTGTCATGATGGCATGTTGTTGAATGTAAGTTTATTGTGCAAGTTGATTTGGTTAAGTTTTGATTGTGGCCATACTTGCTTTAGTTTGGTTGTGGTATTTTTTTGTGAATAGACCAGTTGTTCGTTTCATAGCTCGAGTGGTTTAACCTTGGTAGAGGGTTTGTTTAATCAAGTTGTTCTTCAGTTTTGTTTTTTGAATTCCTTGTGTTAGTTGGCTTTTGTGATTTGCCTTGGGGTTCTTTGAAGGTTGTGTAGTGTCATAAAGAAGAGTGGCTTTTGAGTGGAGGTCGTGTCCAAAGAGGTTAGCAGGATAACCCATCAAAAGTTGTTTTAAATAAGTGATAACTAAATTAATTAACTGGGTTTGGGTTTCAAACATTAATCAAGATTAATTATGCCCCACTCATGGTTGAGTGCTAGTACAGACTCGCGATGCAGTGGGAAGGCCTGGAATGGCAAACGAACTACCTTGTCTTCACAAAAGGTTTGTTGGGTCCACGTGAGTCATGGATGGGGGCCGGGGTTCGGGAGAGGCTACGAGGATAATCTAGGATGGGGGTCGGGGCCTATGGAGGCCTACCAGGATAACCCATACCATCTTTGTGATGGCACCCTTCCCTTATGTTCACTAGTGTGTAGTCATGTGTTGGCTTTACTTGAAGAATTCTTATGGGAGTCTTATTTGTATACGTTGTCTTGTGTGAGTACCTGATGTACATGTTAAACCATGTGATGCTTTGTTGTGGCTTGCTTGAGGGCCTTAGTACTATCTCCTAGCATAGAGGGGTGGTTCCTTTTTGGGCCACATGGTTGGGTGGTAGTGCCACTTTGCATTGGGTATTTTGTTCGTGCCTTCTTGTGACAGATTAGCTTTGCAGGTGCTTCAAATGTTTCTCTTGGACTCATTTCATTTCATTGTACCAATTGGAACCTCTTTGATGCCCCATATCATTTTTGTTTCTCTTGGACCCTTACGTTGTTGGTTGTATTATATGTTATATGTATGCCTTCATGGAAGTTGTAATTTGATGTAATCATTATGTAATTTATATGTGACTTGATGTATAAGTGCAATTGTAGTACTAAGTTACCCTTGCAATGTAAAAAAAATGTGCTATGATGTAAGTTAGATGTTAGGAATTCTATCTTTTATTAACTCATTGTTGTAATGTAATTGAATGCGTTATCTTGAATTAAGTATAGTAAATTTATTGTTATCTTGTTCGAGGTATAAACAATCATTGAATTGTATAATTAAGTTCTTAATGGTTAAATGCATATCTTAAATGGATTAATTGACCTTAAGGAAAGATTAGTTTAATTAAGTAATTCACGTTGGGAAACCCTTTAGGAGTTGAGTTAAGTCTTCCGCATGTGAAAATTCAACTGTAAGGTTTATCTTTTACATTAATGTGCTCTAATTATTTTTAAAAATATATTTTGCACTCTTTTTGAGTGTTTGTAGCTGTTTCCTTTAGGGTTTCTTGGCAGGGCATTACACTTACATAGGTGCATAACAGAACAACATAGGTGCAGAACAAGCTGACATAGGCACAAGAGAGGCTGACACAGGTGTAAGTTTTTAGTGGCTATGCAAAACAAAGAAAATGAGTCAAAGAGGGTAATTCTAACAAGATTGAGGCCATAATAAGCATGTAAACCCTAATTTTTGATCAAATTTATCCTATTTGACCTCAAAATTGACTGTGATTGCAATATGTCACTCCATTTTCAATATTTTAAGGTGAATTCCTACTTATTGAAATGATTTTAAGCCCCAAACAGAAAAATTGAAAAAATTAAATCTCCATTAAGTGAAATGCAAAAGTTGTAAACTTAGAAAAGCTAATTAGGTTAATATAAATATTTTTTGTTCATTCACTATCCTATTTAGCCTATATGAGTTCACTCAACCTTATCAAACCCTAATTAGAGTAATTGTAATAAAATCAAAACTAATTTGTAGAGTTTGAGTTCCTTTTAAGGCCCAAATTGAGGTATTTTTGTTCTTTTTAACCAATTTATATAAAACAAAGGAATGTGAAAAGTCTTTGTTCATTTACCAAAGCCTAATTAGGACTTTATGGATTCATTTTAAGCCATTTTAATCAATTTAAATTCCTACTCTAACCCTGCAAGCATCAAAATGTAAGATACTATGCAAACTACGAACTAGGACAAAATGCCATAAAACACTGCACATGCACAGGTCTAGGATACACAGACATATATATGCCCAACACATGCACATATCTTTGCAACATAGGTTCAATTATCCTCAATAGAGGTGCAGGTGTATAAGGTCTGGATCACCCTTGAAAGGCCTTTTTCCTGCAAATTTGACCTACAGTCAACTCAAAAACACTCAAAAGATAGAAGATTAGCTATGTTCACGTCGGGTTCACCAAGAAATGTAACTAGGAAATCAAGTAAAGGAATCAAATCATACAATTAGGTAACCATAAACCCAAATTGCAATGAAATCAAATCCTAATACACTCAATAAAGGAATGAAGATAATATATTCACAACAAATGCAAACCATATGCAAAAATCTCCTTCATTGACCTCCATTTGCATTCTTTCTCCTTAAAATTATGTGGGTGTCACTTACAAATGCAAGTGATTAAAAACAAGTTGGATTGCAAAGATGAAAATTGTAGCATAAGGTTACTCAAAGCATGGTTAGCCACGATTGAAAAAAAAAGAGCTCAATTTATAAAACAAAAGTCTCCAAAATTGTTGATCAATTGAAAAGGGAAATGTACATTAAAAAATTGGCATGATTATGACATGATTGAATGGTAAATTTGATGATAAAATGCTATGTCAAAATATGCCAAATTGAGAGCAAATTGTGCTAATCAATTATGACAAGATTGAGAGGAAAAATAGCCACTTGATTATGACAAACTATCCACAAAATTTTCTCATGAAATAATGACAAATTGGAGACAAAATAGCTTTCTAATTATGACAAATTGAGCACAAAAATAGGAACCCAATTTATAGGATAAATTAGTGGGAAATGTTAGGAGAAAAAGGTGACATTAAGAAAATTTGAAAATTAGAAAATTAGGTGGTACTAATTAATAGATTTCATTTATTAATTAACTCACAAAAGGATGAAGAATTAGCCAATTAAATAATTCAATTTTATTGTGACATAGGACACTTAGGATAAATGAATAATTTCACTTAACCTAAAGGAAAGTATTAGTAAAAGATTAAATGAATTAATCATTAAACCCTAGAAAGACGGGCTAGAAATGAAACTAGGTCTTGACATGATTAAAACCAATTAAATAACATGGATCACAATCGAAAGGACAAAAGACAAAGATTTGATATTGATATGACATTTATTGGCAAAGGACCAATGACAAATTGGTCAAAGACAACAAAAGGATCCAATTGATAAAGGATAAATGATAAAGGATCAATGACTAATTGATCCAAAATTGATGAAGATTGATGATTGATCGGGACCGATGACAAATCGATCAAGGATTGATAAAAGGTCGATTTGATGAAGATTGAATGACAAAAAGATTGACAAAGATTGATTAAAAATCGATCGTAAATTGAAAAAGAGACCAATGATTTGAAGATTGAAAGGGATCCAAAATGATCCAAAATGATTGACAATTGATATTGCAAGATGAAAAAAGCTTAGGACAAAATTCTAATCTGACACCGATTAGGATTGACAATGTCCAATTGATATGACAAATTATTCATGTTCATTGATTGCAATTTGGAAATGATATTGACAAGACCTAATTGAAATGTGAGAGAATTGGAATAAAAAAGGAAAGAAATGCAAAGGAAAGACACGATGTTGACAAATGATAAAGATCGAATGTGCGACATAGAGGAAATGTCAATAAGATGAGAAAACCCTAAAATAAGGTCACACAGACATGTTAGATTATGACGCCACAAGCGTTGACCATTTTTAGACGGCTATAGTAAGCATGACAAACATTCATTAAAATAAAATTAAATGGTGAGAATTACCTCAATCACAAACTCACAAAAAATATCAATTTCCTCAAAATTTGAGGTACAAATTCAAATGCAGTCCAAGCAAACCTACAATCCTTCCCATGAAAACCCAACAAACTCATCCAATTTTATGCAACTTTCAATATTGAGATGAGAGGGTTTCAAAGAGAGAATTTTCAAATAAAATCAAGATTGAACAAAAAGATTATGTCTTTTTCCCTTTATGACTTTTTTTAATTTCTATTTTCATTTTTATTTTATTTTTTCAAATTTTACTTTAATTTCTTTCGTTCTTTTTCCAAAATGATACTTAGATGAATAAAAATTCAACAATTAATTAATTTGTCAAAATATTTAATCAGCAATTTAATTAAATATATACATTTCCAATCCAAAAGAATTTTTGTGAAAGAAATAAATAGTTGAACTTAATCTTTTTTCCTTTCCCCAAAACATATAAATATTTTGATAAACGACATTTGAAATCATTTTAATTCCTAGAATTTAATTTATGTAAAACAAGGAAATAACCCTTAATTAAATAAAAATTATTGGTATCTCACAACATACACAGACTCTGAAATCACCTCCAATTCAAAATTGGGTTAACACAGGGTCAAATGTGATACATACCATAGTCCATTTGAGTACGATTATAAAATAACAAAAATAAAGGCCCAATGTGACATCTTTGAAATAACCATCGCTATGGAATAACATGGACCTATGTATCCAAGTGGAGAAAAATAACCATATACTTGTAAGCACTCATTACACATGTCAAGCATACCTACTTAATATATAATAGCCAAATCATACCTACTTATAATAACCTATATAATCACCCAATTGGGTACAACATTATATATGATAAATAAATAAATGCATCTAAATAATATAAAGTCATCATAATAATTAATTATGTCATAAATATTAATGCACATAACCATGAACCAAAATAATATGATTTACCAATCATAAAAGTGTCACATATGTTGAGGAACCACAACTCATAAAGAAAATGGTGAAGTTGAAACACCGATAAACACCCTTGAAGGCAACAAGCACAAGCATGACTTATGCATCCCTTGATACATAGTTGAATTTAATGATGTTATGATCCACACCTCAAGGTTGCAAACAAGAAGTGTATTACACAAGGCTAAGGATAAAAAGATCCCTAAAACATTCTAGGGGAATTGATGCCAAGGAAATCCCACAACATAATGTTAAATTTGGTATGCAATTTATAAAGTTACAACCCCAAAGGTGATGTTCCACAAATAGATGTGAGATGTCTAGAAGTATGCATCCCAATTTGGTGGGTCATATAAACATGTTGAAATCATTAAAGAAAGTCATCATAAAAATTTGGAAAATTTATATATGGGAAAACATGAGAAGTCTCTATAGTAGCATTTACAACTTAAGGTGATGCATGGTCAACTAAGTCATCACAAGTATATATGGAGGTTTGAATAGATATCCACACAAATCAAATTAGGATTAAATACAAGTAGATATAGGTTCTAACGAACTTCCACATAATTTTTTAAAATTAAATGGACATTCAAGTATGGATCTCCAAATAATTATTAAAGAGTGGACCAATCGGTAAAAGAAAACTTTAGGTGTTCTCTCTGATGTAAGAAGATTTTAGAAATAGTGAGACACAAATGTTCATAGACTTTGTCATCATTCTTAAACCATTCAATCTTCTACCAAATATCACTTTTCTCAAGAATGAGACAAAGGAGATATAGTAAAAGAGACTTCCAAGTGTTGCAATATTTTATATATTACACTATGCTTGATATTTTTAGTGATTTTGAATAGCTATAAATTTCATAATTTTACTCTTATAAACCAAGATGAAAATTGTAATGATAATTATCTTCAGGAATTAATTAGGTAATTGCAGTAGAATTAATAGATTAAATATTAAATGTTAAGATCAATTATAAGATGTGATAAGATTAAATTAGACGTAAATTTAAAAAGTGACTATGACATGCAATAATTTGATAAGAATTATAAAGTCAATTGTTTACCACAATAAACTAAACAACATAGCCACAAAACTCAACCATATTATCATCAAAGCATATAAAACCTTTCCGATATCTTATAGCATCAAGGTTTCCAATACTTATCTTAATCTTGAGCACTTGGAATGATCATTCTCACTCTAAGGAGATTCCAGTGACCTTGGTTCCTTTATGGATATAATACATAGAACCCCACATGTATCCATGACATGAAAAACACAACCTTGACTAGTACACTCTCAGGTGTACGTTGTACTCCAAGTTGGACACACGTTGTGTGCCCCTTCTCATTAAAGCTCATAGCCCACAAAGCCACCACCTTCTTCTTCTCCTTCTTCCATGAGTGATCTCCATGCCCCTTCCAAGCATCACATAAATGACTTATATAACCTTGTAAGGGGTGGTTTCTAAACCATCCCACCCTTTCAAAAAGGTCACATTTAATTACCTTTTAATAAATAATTATTCCTCTTTTAAGAGAGTTTTTCATAAACATTCTTAATTAATATTTCTTTAAATTAAAGGATTATAATATCCTTTATTTTTATCTCCCTTTTCATTCTAAAAAGGGTTATTTCATAACTTTATATTCTCTTGGATAAAAAGTCACATGACAATTCCCCCCTGTAATTTAGTTGTTGGCCTCAGTAGCATGAGATTATCTACATCACAACTCAAACAAACACGTAATCAATAATTGATTACGCCAACATTGAATATTTATACTCCATAATGTCTCTATTTTATTTTTGTTCATCTACATTCTTTTGCTTCATTCAATTCATAGATATCTCTTTTTTTAATTTTAAATTAACAAGTAATTTCAAGAGAATCACCTTGCCAATCAAAATTGTGAGAAAAACACACATATTTCTTATAAAATATATCACAAATTTATAATCGAATAAATTAATGTTTTCTATATGTTTAATGTCATATATTTCAACTTCATCAATTTCTCTCAGAGAACTCATTACATTTTAATAAATTTGTATGTAACTTAAAATTTATAAAAATTTTTGTCACATGTTAACATAAAATTTAACTAATGAATGAGATTCGCATCTCATACTATATAGTCACTTATCATTGAATAATATCTAGTCTATATATATTAAAAATACAGTTGAAGTTGATAATCTTGCATTCCGAACTACATGAGTATCCTCTTTTCCTATAGGTAATCAACAATGATATAACATTACAAGGATCTTAGTCCTATGTAGTAAAGCACATGTACAAAGCTATTGAGTTGATCAAGTCCAATAACAAAGTACAAGAATAACAAAATATGATATTCTTGTTAGGCATCTTAACAATAGTAGAACAACAAAAAACTATTAATTCGCATAGAGTGCTTCATATAGAAACATTGTCTAATATTTTTCTAAGAAATTGAGGTAATTTAATTTAATTTTAATTTAGGAACAAACATCTATTCAATAAAAAAATTAGATGTCATCTCCTCCCCTATAAAGCTTTACATATCTCCACGTCGATGGTTAAGAGAAATATTTTAATAAATTATCTTGTAAAACAACACATTATTTTAAACCAATGTATTCTAAGAGCTCAATATTTTACCAAAGAAGAGAAAAATGATCCTGGGGCTTGTGGGTTATAGTGTAACACCCCACCTTGTGTATAGCTAATAAAACCCTAAACTGTTACATGCTTTTCTTCAATATATGGTTAGATGGATTAAGGGATTATAAATAAGACTATTTTATTGCAATATGATTGGTTATACCTAGTAAGTTTGATGAAAACTCGATAGTAATATGACTTATTATTGGGGTCTAATTAAACTTGTAAATGTGTTGGCTATGTGCAGGAAGGTATTAAGGACTATGGGAGAAAGGAGAAACACCTATTTCAAACCTTTATGATAAGTTATAAGTTTAACCATTATTATTTACTTGGAAGGAAATGATGTTTTGTTCTTCAATATAGATGTGTTTATGAGGTTTATCATTGTGGATCTTTAATGTTAGTTTTTTTTAGTCAATTTCCATGTTCAAATTACAAAAATAGGCCCCCAGGGTCTATACCTTTAAGGTGGGGGCATATTGGACATGCAATAAAGGCCCTAGGACTTGATTTCACCCTCAAAAAATACTCATCAAGATGAGTGACGAATTTGGAGGATAAATGAGTTGAGGGTATCCACCCCAACACCCATACCTCATTTATGAGGGAAGACTTGGGGAATGGGCTGTCCTAATTGTTGTCCCCTCTTAAATGAGGAAAATAACTCATGGAGGAGAGGATGGAAAGGTTAAAAGTGTCATCTCTCCATCCAAGTCTTCCAAGTTAATCCCCCTTATATTGGATTTGTGAAGAGAGGGTGGAGTGTTACTCACTTCTCCATTTTGGAGAACTCTTGTAGGATGTGGAGAAAAGAAGAAATATTCGAGAGAAGGAAGAAGCCCTTGCATGTAGAGATGGAGGTCAATGATGCCTAGAGTTGGAGAGATAAGTCTTTCCTACTCCCTCTTACCTTCTTGTCTATATGTTATAAGATTGAGATAGTTTTGCATGGTTCATCTCTAATTTGATAGGAACTAAATCTATTATGGGATGTTGAGGGGTATAATAGGGTTTATGTGATTTTGTAACTCAGACATGTGAAAATTTAGGTATTATCTTATCCTTGGTGATTTTATGATTAATGAGAAGACTCTATGAATCTTTCATGGGTCTATTATAGTTTTCTTGCTCGGGGGTATAGTTAGAGCCCACAAGGCTCCATGATGCCATTACAATAGGGTGGAGAGAAAGCCTTTGATAGTTATTTCCCATTGGAATACATATAATGAAGATTATATGTATGTTGTGAAAATGGTAATTTGTGAGATACTTTACAATGTTTTGGATATTAAATCTATTAAGTAATAGAAGATAAATTCCCTTGTTCTTTTCTAATTTGAAAGGTTGGATAGAGAATCTTATGATTAAATTTGAGATTGTAGCTTAAGAGCTACTCCATAATGTTGGTTTGAGAGTTCTATTGTGCACAAAAGAGCAAGTCTTGATCTTTGACATGTTTTCTTGGAAATTTTCTACACTCTCTTGAGTTGGTTGTTCACATTCATTACGTTAAAGTTGTAAGATGTTTAGAATATTTACTTGATAATGAGAGTGGCCTTAAAATTGAAGCTTACTTTTATTTAAAAAAAGAGGAAATTGTAATAAATTTTATTTTCTATGTTCCTTAAAATAGTTTAATGCTATTCTTAAAAAAAATATGATCTTCCCATTAGCTTGTCAACATTTTCATATTTAGCATTATTCTCAATAAAGAATGTTTGTATTATTGGTCTAATGCTTATTTTTCCACCTCTTCCCTCTGTGAGTTATCAAAATAGGACATGTGGCTAATTTATATTAGGAAAATATAAAATATAATTGGATTTACACTTTGCTGTCTCGACGATTTAAACAATTCAAAAATGATGGAAATAATATTACCGTGATCAATTTAGAATTAGAATGTAACTATGTAGGGTAGAAATATAATATACATTTACACTATACCACAAATCAAAAGCAATATTAAAATAGAAATTTAGGGGTGAGAGAATAAAGAGGGAGGTCATTCAATAGGGTTGTTGAAGAGTTTAATATTCAAATAAGAGCTTGAAAATCATAGATAGAGGAATGAGTAATACTCTATTCTACTCTATGTAAACATCATAGTATTGAAATTAGTTAAGTCTATATTAATTTAAGTTTATGATACATGCATTATATTAAATAATAAACTAATAACATGGTGGATGATAAATAAATAAACATATATACAAAGAGAATGTGTTTCTGACATAAAAATTATCTTCATGTTGGAGATAATAGGTTATGTTTATTGGTAGAATATTTTATAGTATGCTCTTTTGAATAATAAAAAAAGATTCTATTAACCCAACAAGTGGAATTTGTAAGTATATTGAGTTGGGTTGTTAATGTAATAGCTCTAATGCCGAGGAACAACCTATATACAAAAGTTGTTAATTAAATCCAATTTGGGTACCCCTCGTATGCCAACAAATGTCATACACTCTTCCTGAAGTTGTCCTAGTAGCATAGCCTATCCTATAGTGAAAGGTTAATATGCATAGCCAATTTTGACTTTGTTGCCTTGCCTTTATGAGGCTCCTCAAGCCCTTTAAATTCCACTCCATCATGACTTACTCATGCCATACTTGTTATGCCTAGCATATCTTTTTCCCCGATAGTCTCCTTGAGTCAAAATTTGGGTCCCCTTTGTTTTTGACCTTGGACCTCTGGAGTCCTAGAGTCCCGAGGTCCTTTTTGCTTCCCTTTGTTTTTGACCTCGGAACTCTGGAGTCCCAGAGTCCCGAGGTCCCTTTGCTTTTGACCTTGAAACTCCAGAGTCCCGAAGTCCCGAGGTCGCTTTTTCTTTTGACCTCGGAACTCCGGAGTCCCGAAGTCCCGAGGTAGGGGCATCCTTTTTCTTGCTTCAGAACCATGGACCCTCAGAGTTCCAGGGTAGGGTGCTCCTTTTTGTCGAGCTCGGAACCTCGGGACCCCGGAGTCCTGAGATCGTGTTTAAAGCCTTAGTACAAATGGACTTGGGGGGAGCTATAAATAGAGATGATGGACTTTTAAAGTTCATTTTGCGCATCCACAACTCCTCCTCCCTAGCTCCAAGTTGTGAACCTCCGGACCTCCGAGTTTTCCTTGGCATTTTCGGGCATCTTGTTTCACTAGGTTGGTGAATTTTCTTACCCCTTGTTGGTGGTTTCTATATTAGATTTTTCTTTCCTTGTTTTTTTGTGTGATTGTTGGTTTTTGGTTTATTTTTTGCGTGCTTTTGTTTTCGCGTGCCCTATTTCTTGACCCCAGAACCCCAGAGTTTTGGGTAGTTGGTGAAGAGGGGAAAATGGATTAGAATGTCAAATGATCAAAAAATAATGAAATAAACATGAATATGCTAAAAACATCAAGAGACCATTTTACCTTGCTATTTTACCTTCTTCGGATTGAGCTTGATGAAGTGAAGGCGCCCCTTGATGATGCTCCACTTGACATGCTCCTTGCTTGATTTTGGATGTGGAATGCTCTCCTTTGTGCTCAACAAGGTGGATTGCAGGATTTGATAGGATTGGATTTGAATGATGGATTAAGGATTTGATATATTTGAGAGGATTAGAAGAGGATGAGAGAAGAAATAGGCAGCATGACAATGCATGAGAAGTGAATAATTTGTGAGGAAGATTGGCCAATTTATAGATTGGAGAAGGCCAATGGAGGGCCAAGATTAATTTGATTATGAAGGGTTGAGATTGATTTGAGATAGAAGGCATGGATCAAGGATTCCTTGGGAAAATAAACAGGAATACAAAATTCCTTTGGAAAAAGGGGGGAGAAACTTGAATTTCAAACTTGAGGAATTAAAAATTCCAAAATAAGGATGCATTGAGGGATTCAAAGAAATTTGAATTTCTTTGAGAGACTCAATGTTGATGTGACATGAGTGGGAATTAAGAATTGGAGAATAATGATAAGCATGATTATGAGATATTCTAGAAAGGATTAATTAGGCTATTAGGAAAAGTGATTTGTAGGAATCACATGACTAGGTTAATTAATTAGAATTAATTAACTGAGTGGGTTTAGAGGAAATAATTATTGGAGAGGACTTTAGAAGAATAGGGGGATAATTAATTTATTTGATAAATTAATTACTGGACAATAGTGACGGGATTAATTAAATTAGATTTAATTGATTCTGAGAGGAATAAGGATAACATAATTAAAGTTAATTAATTATGTTGATAGGCTTAAATTAATTAAATATTAATTTTAGGTGTCTACATTTTGCCCCTCTTTGATATAGCGTCGTGAAATGATGTTATATCAAAGAAGAATAAAACATAGTGGAAGAAAAGGATAAGGACTAGTAGCATGATGCCCCAGTCATGAGATAAGGAAGGATGATAAGGAGGAAGGATGATGAGGAAGCAGTGGTATGCCCCCTCGAGAGGACATGCCGGTTCAAAGAACATGGGTGTGCTCTCGAAATGGAATTAGAAGAATAAGTGATGAAAGGATGAAGATAATGAAATAGGGAAGTAGGATGAGTTGGATCGTTGTGAATGAAATGAGACGAAGAAATGATAAATGGATTGGATTTCTTGTTGAGCAAGTATAGAGAGTGTAGCGTCCTAAAATTGCGACACTTGCAATTTCGACTGCATTTGGGTCTTCACGATGGCGATGCAATGTTAAACTGAATGGAGACCCCGAAACTTGCTTGTGACACCAAAAAATGCATTTTTTTGCACCTTGGCATGATCCCTCCTTGCACCTTGCTGTCTCGGGAGGTGGGACCATGGCGCCCAGCGCCCTGGTCCCCCAGGACCATGGCGCCCAGCGCCTTGGTCCCTGGCCCTATTTTGGGCCCGGTCTCTTTTGGGCATCGGGTCTATAAATTTGCAATTTGGGAAATATTGTTTCCTGGTCAGCCTAAGGTCGGGAAAATCAGTCTATCAGCCCTAATTGACAAGTATATAAACTACATTTCCTCTCTCAAAAAGGGTGGAGGACATATGTGAGCAAGGCGTGAAAGTGATATTCAAACATTCAAACATTCAAGCATTCAAGCATTCCTTCA
Source organism: Cryptomeria japonica (assembly GCF_030272615.1). NCBI lineage: Eukaryota > Viridiplantae > Streptophyta > Pinopsida > Cupressales > Cupressaceae > Cryptomeria > Cryptomeria japonica. Next base: position 341,100,154 of record NC_081410.1, read on the forward strand.
AGCAATTGAGCATTCTAAGTCTCCATTCAAGGCTAGGTGTTGCATTCAAGACAAGGATTCAACCATTGAAGAGGAGATCACATACAACATACAACATACTACATACATTACACCTTCGCATGTAAGAATACAAACATTCTTACAACAAGGTTGCAGGTACGCGGCTGTAATTGAAGATCTAGAACCCTTGTGCAAAGCCGAATAGATCCACCTTCGTTTCGCGGATTTTTCGAAGGACCGTGTGCACGCCGGGCGCCATCGTCCCGTCAACTTTCGCTCAAATTTGCAGAACAACACCATCTCGACATTTTACTGCTAATTCCAGGTCCGCAGCTTCATCCTGTATCCCTATCTCTGTTTATAAGCGAATCTTTCCTATTTTACATGCATGCTTAGTCCAATCTTTCTATCTACATTCTTTACAAAAGAGGGTATCCTTGATGTCACAACCCTTGAAACTCATTTAGAATCCAATCTTGCATTGCGTGGGATTGGATCTTGTGGGTTTCAACCCCTCTTTTGAATGTAAAGTCTCTCCCAAGTGAAAACCATCAACCCTAGTGACCTCCCTTCTCTCTCCTTGGAGTTGGGGAGGGGAGAACGACTAGGGTTCGATTTTTCCGCTTTACAGAGAGAAAACCTAGATTTGATATTGCCATGGATAGTCTACACCACTGATTATAAGAACTAGGATGTTATGAAAATCCGAGGCGTGGACTGACACTCAGTCAAATAGGAATGCCTTTCACACAATCATGCAAGTGTTGATAAACACTAGTGCAGGGTTGCCGATTCATACAAGGAAGACCTTCAAACACACCATGCCATGAAAACTATGCCCTATTATACACCGGCCAAAACATACCAAGATATAGGATGATCAAGGTAGTCGTGAACAAGTATAGTCCTGGGACACAAGATGAAAACAAAATGAAAAGCTCAAGCATGCAAACAACATGCACATGACCAACTGACATCTCTTGCAAAGAGTAGGGCATGGATTTGGATAAACTGCCAGACTAGGGAAGGATGCATCCCGATGGGCAGGGTGATGGATGACAAAAGAGAAGTTGGATGCATGAGGTCTGCAAATGAGAGGATTTTCACTTGGATTTGATTAGCCAAGTATGGATGGGTGCTTGGATTGGGCACAAGTCAGTGCAAGATCAGGTAGATGGGGAAAGCTCAGTTTGATGGATTGGATAAGATTGGAAGAAGGATTAATGATTAGATAGGATGAAAAAGGGGATGGATGATTGAATAGGATCGGATTGGGGATGAGATTAATGATTGAATTGGAAGAGACGAAGAATATTATTGGATAAGATAGGATTGGATTAGAAATTGGATTGGATGGGGTGGATTGGTGGATAGGATTTGATTGAATGGAACCAATGACAAGGGAGAACCAAGGATTGGTAAGAGGATAGATGGATGAGGGATGAAGATATTGTTTGGATAGATGGATAAAGTGGATTGGATATGCATAGGAAATGGAGGAATAAAGGATGGAGGGTAGGGTGATGGAGACCCAAGGACTATGCTACAAAGGAGTGCAATGCCCCACACTAGAGGTAGTGTAATTAAGGATGTAAGGATGGTGGATGAATATGTATGAGTTTTGAAACATAATGTGTAATGGATATGGATGGTAGAGGATTAAGGCTTAAATGCTCCAAAGCATGCATGCATATACATTGTTTTGCCTCTTATATGATCAAGATGAAAGATAGGAATGGAGGATTTATTTTGATAGGATGAGGGATATGAGATGAAGGATATGGATAAGATAGTCAAGATCAAAGATAGGATAGGAGAATGGACTTAGATATGATGTAGATGGATGGGATGATTGTGTGGATGAAGCTTGCCCCCAAGTGCAGAGTGCAAGGGGATGAGGGGATTACACATGACGCTTGTTTGCCAAGTTTTCATCATGATTCTTACCCAAGGCGCCACAAGAAGTGGTTTTCACCATTGGATGAAATGATTTTTCTTTACTTTTTCCTGATTTTTTTTTGTATTTGTTGATTTTTTTATTTTTTTTATTTTTTATTTTTTATTTTTGGAATAGTTTGGATGGAGAAGGATAAGGATGAGTGGATATGGAAGATAGTGGATGCGTGAAAGAGGAAGGGAGGAACTCAAGCATCTAGTTCTATAGATGGTATCCCTTAGTATTGCTTTGAACTAGAGGTATGCTCATAGATGTTCGTAAAAATAATTGGGGAGATGAAATGGATAGGGGATAAAAGATAAGGATTTGGAAAGGATTGGACTAACGGAATGGGATTGTGAAAAATAGATGGTGGATAATGGATGGGGTTTTGAAGAATTTGTGGAAGATCAAAATTGGCACACACCTTGAAGGGTGGTGGAGTAGTGGAGGAGAGTGTTTTAAATTAGATGGGGGATAGAGTGTGGATTTTGGGAAATGACGACCCAAAATAAACGAAGGGGTTGATGGAGTTGGGATGGTGGATTTTGGGACATAAGGACCCAAAATGGATTTTGAAGATGGAGGATTTGAGGACTTATGAATGGATGGAGCTTTTGGATTAACAAGTTTGGATGCCAACTTTGATTTTTCTTTGGGATGCATTGCTTCTTTGGGAATCCACATAGTTTTTGATTTTTTCTTTTGGGGCCTTTGTGGCCTTTTTGATTTTTCTTTCTTTCGGATCACATTTTTCTTTTGAGCATGTCATTTTGAGGGGACATGTTGATCCTTTGATTTTTGTGGATTTTGAGCTTTATGCTTTTTAGATTGGGCATTTGAATTGCTTCCAATAGCAATGGGATGGGTGCATGAGGATGAAGGATTGATGGATTTTATGGAAGGGATGGTGGAAAGAGAGTGTTGGGAGGCATCCGAGGATGTGTGCCTTTGTTGATCTTGCTTAGGGATTATTAGAGGTGATGGAGGGATGTAAGGACCCAATATGGATGGAAGGGATGGAGGATTGGGCATTGGAACATAGGGGCCCAAAATGGATGGAAGGAATGAAGGGTTTAACTTTGGAACATAGGGTCCCAAAATGGATACGGAAGATGAGGGATAGCGGGATTTAGGAGGAATAGAGGATGTACCAACATCTTGAGCATTATCTTGAGCACCCTTATTATTTCGGAAACAAGATGCGAGTCCATTTTGAGGGGGATGAGATGTGGAAGGAAGATTAGGATCTTTAGATGGTTTGAGATCATGATATGGAGATGAAGGGATACTTTGATCTTGACGAGGTAGGGTACCATGCAATGGAGTGGGAGGGGTGATTGGACCATGAGATGGAGGAGGATCATGTGATGGAGGGAGAGGGTTGGATAGAGGAGTCATATGATCATGAGAGGAAGTGGAGGGGATGGGATCATTGGATGGAGTGGAGGGAGATGCATCATGAGATGGAGAGTATTCTATGCTAGCATGCTTTGGAACAAGATTTTGGCATGTTTGGAGTTGTGGGGATTGTGTGATGGAGGAAGGTATGGAAGATTTGATGTGAGTAGATGGGGAAATGGGGGTATCATGAAGTGTGGGGGATTGGGATTTGTTTTGAGGTGAAGGTGATTGGGGTGGATGGATGACTTGAGGAGACTTGGCCACTTTGCTTTGAGGTGAAGATTTTGTCTCCTTTGCTAGCATGTCTTGGATAAGATTATGGATGATGGATTTGGAGGATGTGGACAATATGGATTTTGGAGGATTGGGATTAGATGGAAAATTGGGATTAGATGTGGGATTGGAATTGGGATTGGAATTAGAATTGGATGGAGGATTAGAATAATGGATTGGGGAATTAGGATTAATGATTGGAGGACTATGGAGTAAAGGATTTGGATGGGGAGTAGAGGTAATGAATGCATTGTAGAAGGATGGGGATTGGGATGTAGATGGGGGGGGAGATGGAGGTATACATATTGAATTAGAGGAGTATGTGGATGAGGGATAATATGGAGATATGGATGGGGAATAATATGGGGATATAGATGGGGGATAAGATGGATTTATGGATGGGGAATAAGGTGGGTTTATGGATGGGGAATAAGATGGATTTCCCTTGTCGAAGGTAGAGGAAGGATAAGAGATATGGTATAGATTGGGATTGGGTGCAATGTGTTGAGATGGGATGGATGAAGGTATGATAGGTGAGTGGGAGATTATGGGATTAGCTTGGTAGGAAGGTTCCTGAATTTCTGTGAGCATCTTTTGATACCAATCTTTGAAATTATGGGTAGTCATGTTGAGAGTGAAGGATTAGAAGACGATGTTAAATAAAGATGAGGATTATGACTTGGCTTGGAATGATGATGGATAAGATTTGATTAGATTTGGATTGGATTTGATTTGGATTGGATTTTGTTTGATTGGATTGGTCCTTGGATTAGGACTTGATTGGATTGGAATGGTCCTTGAATTAGGACTTGATTGGATTGGAATGGTCCTTGGATTAGGACTTGATTTGATTGGATTGGTTGATTGATTGAATGGATTGGATTGAATTGGATTAGATTGAATTGGATTGGATTAGTCCTTGGATTAGGACTTGGTTTGATTAGATTGGATTTGATTGGATTGAATTGGATTGGATTGGATTAGGTTGGATTTGATTGATTGGAATTTTGGAGATTTGATTGGACTAGAGGAAGAATGAATATTAGTTGAGGAAGGATGATTGCATGAATGGATGAAAGTGGATTGGGGATTGGAGAATTTTCTTGGATAGATAGAAATGGATTAAAGATTTGATGATGGCAAGATGGAATTTGGAAAGAGGGGTGATTGATTGGTTGTAGGGGATGGACTTGGCAAGAGATGTCAAGTAAAGAAAACACAATGGTCAAAAGAAGTTAGACTCAAAAGACACTCATGCTCCTTCACAACATATCCTATGGCGAGAAAAGACAATAGTCAATGGATCCCAATTAGTTTCCCATCTATGCTTACCCAAAGTGGACACTTAGATGCTTGACCCCACTGGCTCCCCTCCACGACACTCACTTCTGCGGGGCAGCCAAGCATCAATTCCCATGAAAACTCCTCATGGCGAACTTTGTGTCTCTACTAAGGGCCATAAAAATATGGGCAGCTTCAGAGGTCCGACCTCCTGCACCAATGACTAGAAGGTTTTTGGCCACTATGCACAAGGTGTTTAATATGGCTTCCCATTAGGAGCTACCCTTCGCAGTTGCGCAAGCACAATTGAGGCCTATAGCCCAACAAAACAACAAGAACTTAGTAGTCATGCAAGTGTGATTGAGATCTCTAGGATCCTACTAAGCACCCAATGTGAGAGTGAACTCTCATATAGCCCCAACCATTGACCCTTTCGTAGTCAATGGCCTATTTATTATAGTGAGTTGGGAACCCCAAGTCCGGGTGTACTCACTTGGGTCATTCCCCTCTTACCTTCTCAAAGAGAAAGTTGGGAGGGTAGGCCCGCTAAGGGTAAGCATGCAATCAAACAAGAAAAGGTTCGAGGTTCAGGATTTCTGATTGTCTATGCAGACAAGAGCATACTCTCCTACCTCTACACTTTCCTCAAACACAAAAAGCAAGAGTTCTTTTACCCCTAATTAAAATATAGGTGCCTATAATAAATTATTAAGAAAAAAATAATGTTTGGTCGGATTTCTTTAGGCAACGTGCAAAAAAGTGGATTAGTAGTTTGAAAATGAAGTCTTCAACAAGCGTCCTGCAAAAGACAAAAGAATGACAAAACATAATTTATTTATTTTTTTAATTTTTTGGGAATGAGTAGAAAAACAAGAATAAAAACTTTTTTGCTAATGACAAATGTGGATTTGGAGGAAACTTTGATGGGTAAATGGGGTTTGACTAGTTTTTTGCGACTTTCTAAGGGATAGGCAAGCATAAAATGGGGATTTTGGAGGAAAGGTGAAGGAGTGGAAAATTTTTTCCAAGAGGGACAAAGAAGCAAAAGTTGGAGATAGCCAATATGGGAAAATTTGGAGGTGGTTGGATAAAAGTGGAAGGAGTTATGACAAACCCTAAAAATAGAGGAATGTGGGATTTCGGGCTTCAAAAAGTAGATTTTGGAAAAAGGTCCCCAAGTAAGGAAATGTGCAAAATGGAATTACGGGGGATCTAGTGGAGTTTGGAAGAAAGAAGAGTGAAGATGAAGAAGCTATGACTAAAAAACATAATAAATTGCGGGGGATCTAGCGGTCACGTTGATTTGCAGACAGTCGCGCTAATGCGCGAGCGGTCGTGCTGATATATAGATTATTAAAATTAAACAGAGCAGATAACAGAAAAGGAAAAATTGCAGAAGCGCTGATTGTCAGGCTCTCGCGCTGATACACGGGCGCTCGCGTTAACAACTAAAGTTAGCGCGCAAAATTCAAATTTAAAATTGTCACAAAAACACTTGCGCTAATCGTAGGGCGGTCGTGCTGAAGCAGAATAGAAGAGAAATAGAAATGAGAAGATAGAAGAAGATAGAAGAAGAGAGAAGAGGAAGAATGAATGAGAAGAATTTTCTGGGCAGATATGCTGAAGCCGAGGTGGTCGTGCTGAAGCACAGTGAGGCACCCAATTTTTTTTTGAAAATTTTCTGCGGTTGCGCCAAAGCCAAGACGGTCGCATTGATTAACAAGCACTCACGCTGATTTAGAAATGGTCATGTCAATGCGCGTGCGCTCGCGTTGAAGCGTGATTCTTGCAAAAAACCTTCACAAAAAACTTTAAATTTTGTTAAATTCAGGACGTGGGTCCCACCAGGCGTGCCATAATGAAGAGGGGAAAATGGATTAGAAGGTCAAATGATCAAAACATAATGAAATAAACATGAATATGCTAAAAACATCAAGAGACCATTTTACCTTGCTATTTTACCTTCTCCTTCGGATTGAGCTTGATGAAGTGAAGGCGCCCCTTGATGATGCTCCACTTGATATGCTCCTTGCTTGATTTTGGATGTGGAATGCTCTCCTTTGTGCTCAACAAGGTGGATTGAAGGATTTGATAGGATTGGATTTGAATGATGGATTAAGGATTTGATAGATTTGAGAGAGGATTAGAAGAGGATGAGAGAAGAAATAGACAACATGACAATGCATGAGAAGTGGATGATTTGTGAGGAGGATTGGCTCCAATTTATAGATTGGAGAAGGCCAATGGAGGGCCAAGATTGATTTGATTATGAAGGGTTGAGATTGATTTGAGATAAAAGACATGGATAAAGGGTGCCTTGGGAAAATAAACAGGAATATAAAATTTCTTTCGAAAAAGGGGGAGAAATTTGATTTCAAACTTGAAGAATTAAAAATTCCAAAATAAGGATGCATTGAGGGATTCAAATAAATTTGAATTTATTTGAGAGACTCAATGTTGATGTCACATGAGTGTGAATTAAGAATTGGAGAATAATGATAAACATGATGATGAGATATTCTAGAAAGGATTAATTAGGCTAAGTGGGATTAGGAAAAGTGATTTGTAGGAATCACATGACTAGGTTAATTAATTAGAATTAATTAACTGAGTGGGTTTAGAGGAAATAATTATTGGAGGGGACTTTAGAAGAATAGGGGAATAATTAATTTATTTGATAAATTAATTACTGGACAATAGTGACAGGATTAATTAAATTAGATTTAATTGATTCTGAGAGGAATAAGGATAACACAATTAAAGTCAATTAATTATGTCGATAGGCTTAAATTAATTAGATATTAATTTTAGGTGTCTACAGTTAGTTTTTATGCCCCCAAAACCCCAGAGTTCTAGGTGGCTGTTTGACCTAACCCCGGAACCCTGGACCCCTAGAGTTCTGGGTAGCTCTCATCCCGGAACCTCGGACTCCCGGAGTTCCGGGTAGCTCTCAATCCGGAACCCCGGAGTTCCGGGTGTCTTCCACATAGGCATAAGCCCAGAACCTCGGACCCCCAGAGTTCTGGGATTCCTTTTGCACTCAACATAAGCCCGGAACCCTAGAGTTCAGGGCCTTCTTCACTTATGCCTATCTAGGGACCCTGAAGTCCCGAGGTAAATCAACTTTTATGCTTGCAGGTTCTGTTTGCGTTTTGCTTGCAGGTTCGAGTGGTTAGATGGACTCATCCTCCAACAAAAGAGGCAAAGAAATTGAAAGACTCCCAGCCACCATGAAATACCATTATCAAGGACAGGTTTATGTTTCAAAGCTAGAGGATCAGATCAGATGGGTCACAGATACTGGAATCGGCCATATAGAAATTGAAGATATCAAGGCTCAATTGGACAAACCTAGTCTATAGGACCTCCACCGGAGAATCAAGAGGTCCGACCTAGTTGAAGCTATTGTCTTCTCACACTCATTACATGCACTAGAGTTCATAATGACCATTGCTCCATTTTATAACTCTGAAACTAGAAAGTGCACAGATGCACAAGGAAAGACAGTCATAGACTTGTCTCTAAATATGATTCAATTGGTCTTTGGAATCCCAACCAGGGAGGAAGTTTTTTTGTTAACCGAAGAAGAGGCCTTAAAGGAATGGAATGACAAGATATAAGCTAGTAAGAGGCACATGAATACAAACTGGTTATAAAAAGAAAGAAAGACAGGACTCAAGGCAACAAATATCCTAAGGGCGGACTTCAAAGAGCCTCAAAGAGACCTAATCATCATGCTCAGCAGGGCCTTTGGCAAGCTGGAGTGCAAGCATTTTCATCCCTGGATGTTCCAATTCATGAGCACTATTTTAATAGGGAAACAATACTTTGATTGGCCACAGATCCTCTCTAACAATATCTGTAAGCAGATGAAAGAAGTTCAGCATACCCAAAAGTTCTTTTTCATGTCATATGTCATTTGGGTAGCTGCTAGAGCTGGAAAGTTTCCAGGGCTACAAGTAGAAGGTCAATTGGTAGAGGAGGAAGGACAGAAGAAGATATGGGAGTATTATTCCCAACTCACTCTAGCCAATGCAAAGTTGCATTTCAAAAGAGTTAATGATACCTTCATTTTCCCAATAATAATCAAATTAACAGGGGATGCAGGATATTGGATTAGCCCGTAGGCTATGACTATCATCCTAGAGTGGACATGTTGGTTCATCCAAAACCCACGCTCCACTTACATCAGGGTTAGTGAATTCACAGGGAATCCAATGTTGTTGCCTCGATATTGTAATGATAGGATAATTTTGCTAGAATATGTAAGGCAGTTTGTAGGCCTCCAGTCACTTCTATCATCCAAGCATAAATCAGGTATTGATTTCTCAGTATCTATTGGATACTTTGCTTGTTCTAAGATACAAGTAGCAAAGTTGGCAGAACAAGAGCTTCAAGATTTAAACTTGAAGGAATATGATCATGCTAGGGAATTTTATGATCCCTATGGGAAACTTAAGCAATCTATGCCTAAGGAATATGAGGGGCACATGCTTAGCTTGGAGGACTTTTGGGCCAACTTGCAAGACAGTTTTGAGGTTAGGGAGAAGAACTAGAATAGGTTATCTGTGCCATAGGTGAGAGATTTTGGAATGGAGACTAACCTCCCTAAAGACCTTAGGGATGATGGTGACTTACTTGATCCATGTTATAGGGAATCAGGGTTAGATAAAAGGCCCCTCTCCACAATAAAATGGTCTGCAAGTGAAGACACAAATATGGAGAAGGTCTCCCAAGTGGTCATCAACAGGATCAAGCAATGGTTATGCTAGAGGGTAAGGCCCAGTGTCTCAAAGGTGAAATAGAAGGAATCCATTTCAGGGGTACCTCAGTTAAGGGGCCATAAGGAGTACACTCAAAAAACAAGGTTAGCCTTGAGGAAAAATATGCCCACCGATCCAGGTGAAGAAGAAAAACCTCAAGAAAGAACTAAGGACTTACTGAAGAAACTCCAAGAAAAGATGAGGGAGTCTGAATTATTAAAGAAGTCCGCGGACCTGGGAGTGACTGATGGATTGGGAGTGGTACCACTGGCCAAAGTTCTCCCACCGAGGATGGCTATAGGGAACACTGAAGGAGAGGGTACCCAAGAACAAGAAGAAAATATAAAAATTACTGAGGAGATACCCGCTTAGCCCCCTTCAACAGATGTCACAAATGCTCCAGGCACTAGTGCCCCCGCACCACCACTCGTCAATATATCCACAGGTAGCCCAGAGTGCAAGGCTTCAGACCTACCACTAAAGGAATAAAAGTTAGAAACCTCGAGTTTGATTTAGATAAGGAGGAAGAGGATATTGAGCAACAATGACCGCTAGAAGGCGAACAAGAAGGGGATGAGGCAAGAGACCTCCTGAATGAAAGACTAGTGTTAATCCCTCAAGATAAAGAGGACCTTCTTAAAGGATATAGTAGCTAGGCAAGGGGAAACAGACGTAGGTGATGAAGAAATGAAATTTAATGAGGAGGTCAGTGGCAAAATAGGAGAGTTACACATGCAACAAGCTCTCTAAGCCAATTTAGCTCGTCAATTTATACCACCTCAAGACCCCAGGCAAACGGAAGCAGAGGAGCAGGAAGAGGTTCATGTTATAACTAAGGATATAGTGTCACATCAAGGTGATAAGGATGAAGATATACCGCAATGACTGGAATTTACCTTTGGGAAGAAAAGGAGAAAAGAAGAGCTCCCTAAGGTCACTCTACAACAAGTAATCACCGAGGAGCCACCAAAGGCTAAGAAGTTGAAAACTGTTCATCACCTATCAAAAACTAGTTCCAATGAAGTGACTGTAGATGTGGTAGTTCCATCTCAGGCCGAGGGTCAAGCTTCTCCCAAATACCAAATATCACAGATAAATTTGGGCAAACAAACCAAGTGGGGGGAGTTAGATACTTTGGAGTTAGCCATGAGTGTCATCAGAGGATGTGTAGAGAAGGAGCATACTTCCAACGTGGAAATCAAAGCACAACTGCGACAATATAAGAAGCTCCTAATTGAAATGACCAAACCCCTGGACTAGTGCAGAACTAATAACTTGCCTTCTACCTCATCGCTGCCAGAAGAAGAAGTAAAAGCGTTAGTGGAGGTGAGGCGGGTGGCAGCTGCAACCAAGTCATGGTCCCAAGTAAATACGTCCAAAATAAGATTATTTTTGCAAGATACTATGGCGATGTATGGTAAGGTGGTATAGGTAGGCAGAGCTTTGGCTTCCTGTTCTACACAATGGGAACGAAAGTCGAACATTTTCACCAAAAAATTCCAAGTTTTGAAGAAGATATTGTGGCTAGGGGAAGAGACGATGATAAAGGAGGACCTCTTAGGGGGTGACAGCTATAAAAACTTACAGTCTTATGTATACATCTTGGAGCTGAAGATTGAAATCTTTCAGCAATATATCAAGGATATGATCGAGATTCGAGACCCTCTCCTTAGAGAAATTTTGTCATACGAGAATTTTGTAAAGAATATGCTAGGACCTTTTGGCCTCAGATTAGTTGATACAAGAATAATGGACCAGCAACAAGTTTTGAATTAGTGGGATGCATATTAGGCACAACACTCAGGACCCGCGACCTAGTTTGATGTCACCCTTATGGACAGATACACATATCTGATTACTCAGTGTCAAGAGGAGGCACACACAATGAAGGAGTTAGAGGAGGGGAGAGTGCATGCAGATGAAGTTTTGAAGAAGTATAAGTTTAGAGTTAAGCATGTAGAAGATCCTTCGATTCAAGTAGTTGCATGTATAATTGATAATTATAGAGCTTTATCAAGAAATAAAGGATAAGCACACAATTGCTAAAGATAGCAAAGCTTTTTTTATCCTTAAATCTTGTATTTTTAACTGCGGCTCCTACTCGAGTTCCAATTTTGTGAGAAATTCTAATGATTACGAAAACGTGGCTCACATAGCAGGGTTTTTGTATTGCTCATGCAGTCCCCATTTTGTAGTTGTTAACTGGAGTGCCAAGGCAGAAACTTGCAAGTTAACTGTGACTCCTAGTTTCAGTTCTTAATTTAGGGTAGGTTTATTTCCTAGATAGTAGGGTAAAGAACTTCTATAAATTGAGAAGTTGGATTCATTTGTAAGGGTCCCAAATTGATGATTTGTGGCCTACTTAGAGATTTTAGAATATTTTGCAGCTTGTTAAGAAATTTGAGTTATTTTGGTTATTCATTCATTGAGATTAATATGAGAAGGAACTTGTAGATTGCTTGATCTACGTTTATATTCTACCAAATTGTTCTGTGTAATCTGGTAATGTCTATTATTTGGAGATAGCAATGTGGTTTAATCTTTTTTGTCTATCACTTTATGAATCATATTGCACACATCAGTGGTGTATGAGAATTATTGTGATAGGCCATATTGTTGATGATTTTATTTCCATAAATTTGTGAAATTGATGATTTTGCAGGTTTTTTGGAGGTCCGTTGTTGAATCCTAACTTGGATAATATTTGATAATTGCTTGGATTGTAGGGAACTAATTGAGTAGTTCATTAAGTTGTCATTATATTGGTCTTTATTGCTATTTTCTTGTTTCCCTTTACGCTTCACATTTTATTTCCCAGAGAATCTTAAACCGTAAAAATACAAAAAGAAAGGAAATGCATTTACCCATAACCAGGGAGATTTAGATCTAACCTGCAGACCCCTTTACAGGTATAACCACATCAACCATTGGGCTGCCTATCACCGTCGAGACCCGACTATAGAGACCTTGGCGTAGGGAGTTTTTCCAAACTCGTTACTTTTCAGGAGAGGTGGTGAGTGTTCACATTGGCTACTTGACTATTGGCGGGTGTGTCAAAACAATCGTCAATAGAAACTAGTGCTAGAAGGAGGGAAAGACTAATCCCCTCGTTGGTTAACCGCATATGGTACTCCCAGGAGATGGTTTAATGCCATTTACCCAACCTAACCTCAACAACAAGCAATATGACATTCTTACCCAACTATACAACTTTGCTTGGGACAGTACAAAAATTTATAACGATTGGCTACAAGCACGACAAGTCTTGGACAACGAGAGATAAAAGGCTATACATATAGAAGCAGAGGCACAAAGACAACTTAATCCTCAGGTGAACTAACAAGAAAATCCACAACCACCTCCTCAACCAGAAAATTGAGGTACTAAGCTGGATCGTATATCATCCTTCTCTCCTGAGAGATTCCACCGAGTCCTTAGGAGTGGTTCTTCACTATCCAACTTAGTAGAATTAGGACCTGCCGGTAGGAGGAAGAAGAACAAAGCTAAGAAACAACCCTTACTAGCCTCACCAATACAGTCATCCATACTCAACGTAGGAGATCACTAATTCCTAGTCCCCAGCCTATCGCTGCACCTTTTATGACTCAACGTCCACCATCACCACCTTTAATGGCCTACTTCAACCAAGACACCACATCAATATAAACCATACCAGGGGGTATACATGACCTACCTAGAAACCCAGATAGATTTTGCAGCAAATTTTACTATTTAGGGGGACGAATGGCTGATGAACATATTGAAGCATTCAAAGATGTGGTTGTTCGTAATCATATTGAACACCAAGATGTAGTATGTAGAATCTTCCCATATTCACTTGGGGAGAATGAATACAATTGGTACTTAACCTTACCCGCAAACTCCATCATAGGTTGGGACCTCTTGGAGAAGGCCTTCATTGATCAATTCTGAGTGTACGTAGACCCTGCGACACTATACCACCAGTTCGCTTCTCTTAAGAAATCGCCAAATGAGCCATTAACGACTTTTAATACTAGCTTCCAAAGGGTATTCAAGAGGCTACAAACCCCTTACCAGGTAGCGCCTAATGTAGTGATCAACTCATATCTAAGAGCTATTGACCCTTGGACTGCTATGTTTATTAAGAAGAGTGTTCCTCAAGATCAAAGGGACACCTTGGTGAAAGTCTTCACATTAGCAATTAGCATGAATCATGAGCTAAATCAAACCCTGGGAGGGATCGGATATAATTTACCTCTAGGGGTGAATCAGGGAAACTACAATCAACTCCCAGGTGTACCCTTGTCTCTACCTATAGGTGCCCCAACAATGAACCCTGTACCAATCTATGCACCCCAACCTCAGGCAAATCAACAATTTGCTACTCAAGCGTCGACTTGGAAAAATGGTACCAATACCTCCCCCACTCAAACACTATGCTGGTCAAGTGCAAGTCAGAAATCAACAATTTGGCAATATTAATTCAGCGAAGCAACCTCCAACTATGACACCTGAGAATCAAGGATCCCATATATTCGCTGAAGTAGAAGCCTTAAAGAAAATGATGTCATAGGTTACCTCAGACTCGAGCAAGCTAAAGATGAATCCTCCAAGAGGGTATAATCAATCCCAACCATATAATAATCAGTGAAACTACAATAACCAGAACCAAAATCAAAGGTACAACAACAAATCTTATAATAGGCAGTGGAATACTGGTCTGAATAACGGTGGGGTGAACCATGATCACCCAGATGCATGATATAACCCAAACCACACACAAAGTGTTAACCTTGCCAATATGAATTTGCTAACAAATTGGTGCAGGTTGCATGACACAATTGCGCATTCTGAGGTTAATTGTGCTCAGTTTGAGAAAATCATAAGAATTGCTCGAGCTGACTCTCATCCCAAAGATTGTTCTAATGATGAACCTGATAAGGTTAATACTGCCATGCTGGTTGATACTTTCCTGTGTAGAGAATTTCAGGCTGAAGCTGAAGGTGAACCATGTGTCTACGATGCTTAGGCCTTTCAGACAAGGAACAATTACAATCTTAGGAGTCAAGGCAAAGCTCCATTAACATAACCACTTCCCCTGACAGGTGGGTTTGTACCTCCTGATGCTAATGCAAGCAACAATCCTCATCCTCCTTAGGCTTTCCAAGGAACACGCCCTAGACAAGCTCAAGGGCAAGATTATGTTCTGAAAGGATCATTTGATGTTACTAAGGAGATGGAAAGGACCACCACCACTATGTCCTTAATGGAAGTATTGAGATATTTCCCTGAACAGAAGAGGGCTCTCCTTAGAAAGTTGGAATTATTAGAATCACAGAGCAATGAGGTTAAGATGGCAGACTTTAATGAAGTCAACGCCAACGTCAGTAGTGATGCAATAGAAAATCCACCATTTTTACTGAGTTTGAATATATGTGGGAAGAATTTACATAACTGTTTGGTAGATTCAAGAGCTTTAGGAAATAGAATGCCCTACTCTATATGTCAGCAACTCGGACTTCAACCAGTACGTGCAAATGGTAAAGTGGTGCAACTAGACAAAACAAAGGTTATTGTCATCGGAGAATTGAAAGATGTATACATCCAATTAGGAGATGTTCCCCGAATATCTCATTATATTGACATTCAAGTGGTGGATATTACAAAAGCATATGGGATGCTCCTTAGTAGGGATTGGTCTAAGATGTTGGGAGGATATTTATCAACTTGTTTTACATACTTATGGCTTCCATGGAAAGGAGTAAGAAACCAGATCTGAATTGATAGCGAGCCTAAATTGAAGAAATGAGTCATGGATTATGGTGCTCTTAATAAAGTGGCATTTGCTAAAGTAAGCCCAGGAGTTTACAGGGTCAATGAAATTCTTACTTTCTTCACACGAGCTCCTCTTCAATTATTTCAAGCAGACAAGACCGCATATAGAAGGCGGGTCAAAGAGTTTGTTACAATAGTACAACAAGGAATCTGTTTATTAGGAGACACTCTGAAGATAAAAGAGTTGTTGCTTCCGAAATGGTGTCAGATACATCATGAGGAGCACTCAAAAGTTTCATGTATCCCATGTTAGAATGATATTACCAAGTTGATGAGTCCAGATCCATATGAAGAAGATGATCATACCATCAATATGGAGGAAGTTCAAGGTCTAACTTGTGAAGGATTAGAGCCCCAAACAATTGATCCTGTAGACAAGACTACCTTACCTAAAGAATACAACCAGGAGATTCTTGCAGTTGAGATTGTTAAAGACGAAGAGGAAGATATTCCTCTTAAGCCAAAGAAAGAAGAAACACAATCTAAACTTCAACCTAAATCGGAACAGGTTGTTCCTAACACTACTGAAGTGTTTATGCAACCAGAAATTGAACAACCTCAATTATCACAAGGTCTCGAGTTTGAGAAGCAGCAATCCCCTCCGGACGTTAACCTGATCATTGACCCAAAGGTGAAAAATGTGAAGAGGCTAAAAGATGAAATATGGTTTTTAAAGTTTGATGGGTCAAGATCTAGGAAAGGTAGTGGAGTTGGCGTAGAGTTAACCAACCCAAAAGGGAAAACCCTTTTAGCTTCTTACCAACTCCAATTCCCTTATACTAATAACATGACAGAGTACGAGGCCTTAGTTAGAGGATTACTTTTTGCTCATAAGAAGGGGGAAAAGTGTTTGAAAGTGCAAGGAGATTCTGAATTAGTGGTTAAACAAGTACGAAGCCAATATGTGTGCCACGACAAAAGGTCAGCAACGTATCAAAATAGAGTGTGGGATCTGATTGAGGATTTTGATGCTTTCAATATTCAACTGGTATCTAGGAAAGTCAACGAAATACCTGATGCGTTGGCCATAGCTGCCAGTACATTAGAACCAGTAAGCCAATCCCTTTTAAAGAAGTTCTTGGTGGAATTAATCTCTATACCTATTGTACCTAATAATATAAAACACTTCCAAGTCTTCTGGGATGATGCCCACATTCTAGCCTTTCTTGCCAATTCAGGGGCTTTTGAAGATCAAATTATTGATGAGGAAGACAAATCGGATGATCTTAATGTCGAAGGTAATATTGATATTTTGGATTTACCAACTAACTTTATTCCTAAAGGGATGGTCACCTTAGAGAGAATTTTTGATTCAGACCCTAGAGTAAAGGAGAAACTAATGACGGATTCAGATGCCGGGAAGTACGAGCCCCATAATATTTGTCCAAAAGGAAAAGAGAGGATTGTCTATATTGGGAAGATTTGCACTCAAAATGAAAGAGAAAAATTGATACAGATCTTGAAAGAGTTCATCAATGTAATAGCATGGGGGTATGAAGATTTAAAGAATTCAATACAATGATTATCACCCATGTGATTCCCCTAAAACCTAACATAAAGCCGTTCTGACAAAAACAACGTCTAGTCAATGCACTAATAGAACCCTTGATTTTCAAGGAAGTACAAAAGTTACTGTCCGCTAAGATTATCTTTCTGGTACAACATTCTACTTGGGTTGCTAATTTGGTACTAGTACAAAAAAATAATGGAGAAATACGGCTTTGCGTGGACTTTCACAATCTCAACAAAGCCTCCGAGAAAGATAATTATCCGCTCCCTTCTTTGGATGAAGTACTACAAATAGTAAATGGTTCACAAATGATGTCATTTTTAGATGGTTATTCAGGATATAACCAGGTATTGGTGAACTATGAGGATCATATGAAGACAACGTTTACGACGAAGTAGGGAACATATGCGTACAAAAGAATGCCATTTGGGTTGATTAATGCTAGGGCAACCTTCCAACGAGCGATGGATATAACTTTCAAGGAACTGATTGGAAAATGCATTATTATCTATATGGATGATTTGATGATATTTTCCAAGGTCAGAGAAGACCACCCAGACCACCTCCAAAAGGTATTGGAGAGATGTCAAAGATATGGGATTTCCCTTAACCCCAAGAAATGTGTGTTTGGAGTGGCTGAAGGAAAGCTACTTGGCCACGTAATCTCTGAGAGGGGGATATCTATAGACCTAGATTAGGTAGAAGCATTATTGAAGTTACAAATGCCCGATAGTAAAAGGAGATGAGATCTTTCTTTGGGAAGATCAATTTTGGTAGAAAGTTTATTACTGGGTTTGCAAAAATAGTCAAGCCATTGAATGAAATGATGAAGAAGGATGCTAAGGTCAAATGGACAACTGAAGTAAAAGAGGCTTTTGCCCAGATCAAGAAATCCATCGGCGAAGCTCCTGTGCTAACTAGCCCTGATTACGCGCTGCCGTTTTACATATATTATTTTGCTTCGCTAAACTCAGGAGAGGTTGTTTTGATGCAGAGGCGAATAGGGGATGATAAGCTTATTGCATTTATGAGCTCTCGTTTCAAAAGTGTTGAGGTTAGATATTCTACTCTTGAAAAATAGGCCTTTGCATTGGTAAGAGCAGTCAAGAAGTTTAGGCATTACATCTTGAGGAGTAAAATTTATGCGATTGTCCCTGACCAAGCAGTGAAGTCACTACTCATGCAGTCTAAACTGGGAGAGAATCGAGGGAAATGGATGACAATATTGCAAGAATTTGACTTAGAGATGCATCCACTGAAGTTGGTCCAAGGCCAAGGATTGTCTCAGGCCATGGCGATCGACATCCCTCAAATCCAGTGCCAACAGTATACGTTGAAGTCATTCACTCAGGACCCTTGGTACATGGATTTGGTGTTTATATTGCTGAATAATAGGTGTCCTGAGGGGTTGACAACCACACAAAGATGAGCATTAAGGCTCAAAAGTGCCAATTATATGATCAAGGATTTGACACTCTATAGAAAAAATTATGAAGGTATCTACCTTCGGTGCCTTGATCATCAGGAAGCCCATAATATGATTGAGGAATTTCACGGGAAATATGATATAGGTCATGGGTCAGGAGATGCCATTGCACATCAAATCTTGAAGGCTAGATATTATTGGCCTAGCATATTTAAGGATACTCATGAGCATGTCCGTCATTGACATAAGTGCCAAACTACGGCTTGCAGAGAAAGAAATCCTGCTATGCCTCTCCAACCAGTGTTCGAGGTAAGACCTTTGGCTCAATGGGCACTGGATTTCGTAGGTGTTATTAATACTAACTAATCTACAAGACATAAGTTTATTCTTATGACAATAGATTATTGTACCCGGTGGATAGAAGCCATTGCATGTCGGAATGCTACTGCTGAGGTGGTCTTGAAATTTATTGAAGAGCATATCGTCACCAGGTTTGGTATGCCGTTCGCTCTAGTATGTGACAATGGTCCTGCTTTTACTTCTGCATAGTTGATGCAATGGTCATACAAATATAAAGTGATATTAAAATTTTCATCCAACTATTACCCGCAAGGTAATGGAGTAGCTGAATCCACGAACAAGAACATCCTAGATGTCACTAAGAAGCTACTTGAGAAAAACCCTAGGGATTGGCATAATCAATTGAGATACGCCTTATGGGCTGATCGAACTAGAGTAAAAGCTTCCTTGGGAACTTCCCCATATTACTTTGTCTACGGCCAGACCCCTGTTTTCCCAGTCAACTTACAAATACCGATCCTCCAATTAATGAAAGAACTTGACATTGAGGATCAGGTAGAGGTTCATCTCTTAAATTTATTAAGACTTGATGAAAAAAGGATTAATACACTACAACACTTTGCCAGGCACCAAGCCGTTGTTAAGCAATGGTTTGATAAAAGGGCCAAGGTGAAAGCTTTTTAGATCTTTGACCTAGTCCTGTTATGGGACAAGGCCAAGGAGAAGAAAGGTGATCATCACAAGTTTGAAAGGTTGTGGTTAGGTCCTTACCAAATAGATGAAATTTTAGGCGAGAGCACTTTTCAGTTAAGCTCTTTGACTGGAGAACTGGAAACATTGCTCGTCAATGGTCAGTTCCTCAAGCATTACTTTGATTAAATCCTCAATTAAGCTTGACTTGTTGTATATAGTAGTTAGTTGTTTTCTTTTTTTTTTCACTTCGTGTTTTGGGCCTTGTTGTGTGTTTCCCCTTTTGTTTTTGTTTGTTTATTTGTTTTGTTTGTTGAGTCGGGATATACATATTTTGTTCTCAAAGATTCTAAAAGGAAGGTATCCTTTGCATAACATCTTGCCAAATTCTGAGAGACTTCGACTCTCTGCTATTTATGACTTCATTGTCATTTGGTTAAGTTTGAAACTTTTGTCTATACTCGTTCAAAGTGGTATATAATCGTTTAAATATGATTTGAGTTTTGACTTTCAATTGGAAAAGGCTAGCTTTATAAACTCAGCCCTAACATCTCATTAAGGTACATCAGAAAGTTTTGTAAGATATCAGATAAACTGGTTTTCAAGTGAAAAATATGAAGTCAAGGCATTTCATGTTATCCACTGTGGCTCCCAACCCAGTTATCGAACTTCAATGTTTGAAAGTTGCTTAAAAGGTTATTGAAGAAAGAAGTCATTCTTTATATCCTATAATGTTTTCAAAAAAGAGAGAGAGAGAGAGAGAAAAGAAATGATCCTTTTAAACAACTCAAATGGGTGTTTCAGGTAACCTCCACCAAGGCTATGGACGCTTGGCTGGCAGTGGAGCATTGTTTGACGGAAACCAGAGGTATCTCTGTCGGGGCTATAAATGCTCGACTAGCAGCAGAGCTATGCCCAGGATGACCTTGTGCAAAACACGGTTAATGAATTCATCTATGTAGCTTGAGCCTAGTTTCATCTGATTATCTGCATTATTGGAATGATGGAGTAACAAATCATACACACACACTTAAGAGTTAATCATGCCTATTTCTCTTCTTGGTTGTTTGTTCATTGCTTCACTCATCTTTTACTATAATACATCCTTTTGAATGATAACAACCTTAGGTATTGGGTTAATTAGAGATTCTGAAGTTCTAAATTGCCTATAGTCATTTTTCCCAGATAGTCGCCATTTGTTATGCCTAGCATATCTTTTTCCCCAATAGTCTCCTTGAGTCAAAATTTGGGTCCCCTTTGTTTTTGACCTCGTAACTCTGGAGTCCCAGAGTCCCGAGGTCCTTTTTGCTTCCCTTTGTTTTTGACCTCGAAACTCTGGTGTCCCAGAGTCCCGAGGTCCCTTTGCTTTTGACCTCGGAACTCCGTAGTCCCAGAGTCTCGAGGTCACTTTTGCTTTTGACCTCAGAACTCCAGAGTCCCGAGGTAGGGGCCTCCTTTTTCTTGCTTTGGAACCCCAGACCCTCAGAGTTTCGGGGTAGGGTGTTCCTTTTTGTCGAGCTTGGAACATCGGGACCCCGGAGTCCCGAGGTCGTGTTTAAAGCCTTCGTACGGATGAACTTAGGGGGAGCTATAAATAGAGATGATGGACTTTTAAAATTCATTTTGCACATCCACGGCTCCTCCTTCCTAGCTCCAAGTCGTGAACCTCTTGACCTCCGAGTTTTCCTTGGCATTTTCGGGCATCTTGTTTCACCAGGTTGGTGAATTTTCTTGCCCTTTTTGGTGGTTTCTAGATTATATTTTTCTTTCCTCATTTTTTTTGTGTGATTGTTGGTTTTTGGTTTATTTTTTGCGTGCTTTTGTTTTTGCGTGCCCTAGTTCTTGACCCCGGAACCCCAGAGTTCTAGGCAGTTGGTTTTTATGCCCCCGGAACCCCGGAGTTTCGGGTGGCTGTTTGACCTAACCCCAGAACCCCGGACCCCTGGAGTTCTGGGTAGCTCTCACCCCGAAACCCTGGACTCCCGGAGTTCCGGGTAGCTCTCAGTCCGGAACCCCAGAGTTCCGGGTGTCTTCCACTTAGGCATAAGCCTGGAACCCTGGACCCTCAGAGTTCCAGGATTCCTTTTGCACCGAACATAATCCCAGAACCTCAAAACCCCAGAGTTCCAGGCCTTCTTCACTTATGCCTATCGCGGGATCCCAGGAGCCCGAAGTCCCGAGGTAAATCAACTTTTATGCTTGTTATCAAAAACTGAGGATTTGCGTTCTGCTCGCAGGTTCGAGTGGTTAGATGGCCTCATCCTCCAACAAAAGAGGCAAAGAAATTGATAGACTCCCAGCCACCATGAAATACCATTATGAAGGACAGGTCTATGTTTCAAAGCTAGAGGATCAGATCAGATGGGTCACAGATACTGAAATCGACCATATAGACATTGAAGATATCAAGGGTCAATTGGACAAACCTAGTTTGGAGGCCATCCACCGGAGATTCAAGAGGTCCGACCTAGTTGAAGATACTGTCTTCCCATTGTCATTATAGGAACCAAAGTTCATAATGACCATTGCTCCATTTTATAACTTAGAAACTAGAAAGTGCATAGATGTACAAGGAAAGATAGTCATAGACTTGTCTCCAGATATGCTTGGGTTCATCTTTGGAATACCAACCAGAGAGGAAGCTTTTTTGTTAAGTGAAGAGGAGGCCTTAAAGACATGGAATGACAAGATATCAACTAGTAAGAGGCACATGAATACAAAATGGTTAGAAGAAGAAAGAAAGATAGGATTCAAGGCAATGGAGATCCTAAGGGTGAACTTCAAAGAGCCTCAAAGAGACTTAATCATCATGCTTAGCAGGGCCTTTGGCAAGCCGGATTGCAAGCATTTTCATCCCTGAATGTTCCAATTCATGAGCACTATTTTAATAGGGAAACAATACTTTGATTGGCTGTAGATCCTCTCTGACGATATCTGTAAGAAAATGAAAGAAGCTCAGCATACCAAAAAGTTGTTTTTCACGTAACATGTCATCTGGGTAGCTACTAGAGCTGGAAAGTTTCCAGGGCTACAAGTAGAAGGTCAATTGGGAGAGGAGGAAGGACAAAAGAAGATATGGGAGTGTTATTCCCAACTCACTCTAGCCAATACAAAGTCGCATTTCAAGAAAGTTAATGATGCCTTCGTTTTCCCAATAATAATCAAATTAACAGGGGATGCAGGATATCAGATTAGCCCAGAGGCTATGGCTATCATCCGAGAGTGGTCATGTTGGTTCATCCAAAACCCACGCTCCACTTACATCACGGTTATTGGATTCACAGGGAACCGAATGTTGCTGCCTTGATATTGTAATGATAGGATAATTTTGCTGGAATATGTAAGGCAACTTGTAGGCTTCCAGTCACTTCTGTCATCAAAGCATAAATCAGGTATTGATTTCTCAGTATCTATTGGGTACTTTGCCTATTCTAAGATACAAGTAGCAAAGTTGGTAGAACAAGAGCTTCAAGATTTAAACTTGAAGGAATATGATGATGCTAGGGAATTTTATGATCCCTATGGGAAACTTAAGCAAGCTATGCCTAAGGCATATGAGGGGCACATGGCTAGCTTGGAGGACTTTTGGGCCAACTTGCAAGATAATTTTGAGGTTAGGGAGAAGAACTATAATAGGTTATCTGTGCCATAGTTGAGAGATTTTGGAATGGAGACTAACCTCCCTAAAGACCTTAGGGATGATGGTGACTTACTTGATCCAACTTATAGGGAATCAAGGATAGATAAAAGGCCCCTCTCCCCAATAAAATGGTTTGCAAGTGAAGATACAAATATGGAGAAGGTCTCCCAAGTGGTCATCAAAGCACAAAGCAATGGTTACGCCAGAGGGTAAGGCCCAACGTCTCAAAGGCAAAACATAAGGAATCCATGTCAGGGGTACCTCAGTCAAGGGGCCATAAGGAGTATGCTCGAAAAACAAGGTCAACCTCAAGGCAAAATACGTCCACCGATCCAGGTGAAGAAGACAAACCTCAAGAAAGCACTGAGGACTTACTGAAGAAACTCCAAGAAAAGATGAGGGCATCTGAATTATTAAAGAAGGCTATGAACCTATGAGTGACTGATGGATTGGGAGCGGTACCACTGACCAAAGTTCTGCCACTGAGGATGGCTATAGGGAACACTGAAGGAGAGGGTACCTAAGAACAAGAAGAAAATATAGAAATTTTTGAGGAGATACCCGCTCAGCCCCCTTCAATAGATGCCACAAATGCTCCAGGCACTAGTGCCCACACACTAGCACTAGTCAATATATCCGCAGGGCAGCCCAGAGTGCAAGGCTTTAGACCTACCACTGAAGGAATAAAAGTTAGAAACCTTGAGTCTGATTTGGATCAGAAGGAAGAGGATATTTAGAAACAACGACCACTAGAAGGCGAACAAGAAGGGGATGAGGCAGGAGACCTCCTGAATGAAAGACTAGTGTTAACCCCTTAAGATCAAGAGGACCTTCTTAAGGATATAGCAGCTGAGCAAGGGGAAACAGAGGTAGGTGATGAAGAAATGGCATTTAATGAGGAGGTCA
Organism: Cryptomeria japonica; assembly: GCF_030272615.1. NCBI lineage: Eukaryota > Viridiplantae > Streptophyta > Pinopsida > Cupressales > Cupressaceae > Cryptomeria > Cryptomeria japonica. The sequence goes on from NC_081410.1 coordinate 341,124,100, forward strand.
GTGGCTAACTAGGAGAGTTACACAAGAAACAAGCTCTCCAAACCAATTTAGCTCGTCAAGTTATACCACCTCAAGACCCCAGACAAATAGAAGCAGAGGAGCAGGCAGAGGTTCATGTTATAACTGCGGATATAGTATCACATCATGGTGATAAGGATGAAGATATACCGCAATGGCTAGAATTTACCTTTGCGAAGAAAAAGAGAAAAGTAGAGCTCCCTAAGGTCACTCTACAACAAGTAATCATCGAGGAGCCACCAAAGACTAAGAAGATGAAAACTGTTCATCACCTATCAAAAACTAGTTCTGGTGAAGTGATTGCAGATGTGGTAGTTCCATCTCAGGCCGAGGGTCAAGGTTCTCCCAAATACCAAATATCACTGATAAATTTGGGCAAACAAACCAAGTGGGGGGAGTTAGATACTTTGGAGTTAGCCACGAGGGTCGTTAGAGGACATGTAGAGAAGGAGCATACTTCCAACGTGGAACTCAAAGCACAACTAGGACAATATAAGAAGCTGATAATTGAAATGAGCAAACCCCTGGACTCGTGTAGAACTGATGACTTGCCTTGTACCTCATTGCTGCTAGAAGAAGAAGTAAAAGCGTTAGTGGACATGAGGCGGGTGGCAGCTGCTGCCAAGTCATGGGCCCAAGTAAATACAACCAAAATAAGATTATTTTTGCAAGATACTATGGTGATGTATGGTAAGGCGATACAAGTAGGTGGAGATTTGGCTTCTTGTTCCACACAGTGGTAACGGAAGTCGAACATTTTCACCAAACAATTCCAAGTTTTGAGGAAGATATTGCAGCTAGGGGAATGACAGTGATAAAGGAGGACCTCTTAGGGGGTGACAACTATAAAAAGTTATAGTCTTATGTATACATCTTGGAGCTGAAGATTGAAATGTTTAAGCAATATATCAAGGATATGACCGAGATTCAGGACCCTCTCCTTAGAGAAATTTTGTCATACGAGAATTTTGTAAAGAATATGCTAGGACCTTTTGGCCTCAGATTAGCTGATACAACAATAATGGACCAACAACAAGTTTTGAATCAGTGGGATGCATATGAGGTACAACACCTAGGACCTGCGGCCCAGTTTGATGTCACCCTTATGGACAGATACACGTATCTAATTACTCAGTGTCAAGAGGTGGCACACATAGTGAAGGAGTTGGAGAAGGGGAGAGAGCATGCAGATGAAGTTTTGAAGAAGTATAAGTTTAGAGTTAAGCATGTAGCAGATCCTTCGGTTCAAGCAGTTGCATGTATAATTGATAATTATAGAGCTTTTATCAAGAAATAAAAGATAAGCACACAATTGCTAAAGATAACAAAGTTTTTTTTATCCTTAAATCTTGTATTTTTAACTGCGGCTCCTACTCGAGTTCCAATTTTGTGAGAAATTCTGTATGATTACGAAAATGTGGCTCACCTAGAAGGGTTTTTGTAGTGTTCATGCAGTCCCCATTTCATAGTTGTTAAGTGGAGTGTCAAGGCAGATTCTTGCAAGTTAACTGCGACTCTTAGTTTTAGTTCTTAATTTAGGGTAGGGTTATTTCCTAGATAGTAGGGTAAAGAACTTCTATAAATTGAGAAGTTGGATTCATTTGTAAGGGTCCCAAATTGATGATTCGTGGCCTACTTAGAGATTTTAGAACATTTTGCAGATTGTTAAGAAGTTTGAGTTATTTTTGTTATTAATTCATTGAGATTAATATGAGAAGCAACTTGTAGATTGCCTGATCTACATTTATATTTTACCAAATTGTTCCTGTGTAATATGGTAACGTCTATTATTTGGAGTTAGCAACGTGGTTTAATGTTTTTTGTCTATCACTTTATGAATCATATTGCGCACGTTAGTGGTGTATGAGAATTATTGTGATAGGCCATATTATTGATGATTTTATTTTCATAAATTTGTGAAATTGATGATTTTGCAGGTTTTTTGGAGGTCCGTTGTTGAATGCTAACTTGGATAATATTTGATAATTGCTTGGATTGCAGGGAACTAATTGAGTAGTTCATTCAGTTGTCATTATATTGGTCTTTATTGCTATTTTCTTGTTTCCCTTTACACTTCACATTTTATTTCCCAGAGAATCTTAAACCATAAAAATACAAAAAGAAAGGAAATGCAGTTACCCATAACCAACGACACTTAGTTCTAACCAGCAAGCCCCTTTACAGGTATAAGCACATCAACCAATGGGCTGCCCATCACTGTTGAGACCCGAGTATAGAGACCTTGGAGTAGGGAGTTTTCCCAAACTCGTAACTTTTCAGGAGAGGTGGTGAGTGTTCACATTGACTACCTGACTGTTGGCGGCTGTGTCAAAATAGACGTCAACAATACTTCCAATTGTACACTTTTAAATGTACTTTAATATTTTAAACTGCAATGTTTCAATAGAGAAATAGTGCAATAGAGCATGAGAAGGAACACATAGGTCATTTGTAATATATTCATTTTTCTCTTCTTGTCAAACATAAATGCTTTTCAAAATTAATATTAACAACTTTTCCAACATGAAATTGTTAATGTAGAATATTTTATCTAGAATATTCTTTTAGCTAAGTTTTCTAGTTGTTAAGAGATAGGATTATGACTGCTTAGTTGTGCAATCTTGCATAAAGCTAAAAGCCTATTTTGTAGTTGGTTGTTGCTATTATAGATGAATCTTCTCTTGCTTTATATATTGTACTCATTTCTAAGTCAATCAAAGAGTTATTCAATTTTTTTTCAACTTCTTCTCAATTTATGCAATTATTTAATTTGCAGCTCTACTAGTGTTCCTGGTTTTCACAGGTATAGAAAATATTTTTACATTGTATCAAAGCTCAGTCTCCTATGAGTGTAAATTCATTTGTATATTGTGCAAAGGTGTGATCTCATTTTTATTTCAATTTGTCTTTTGCAAGCGAGTTCTTCTCTTTATTTGTAGGCAATTTTCTATGAAGATTATCACTACCATGGAGGCTGATGTAAACCTTTGTTTCTAGATAGATGCAAGTTCCTCCCATAATTTTTGTATGCTTCTTTCTTTCTTCCTATATTGATTTTTTAAAAATTGTTCGTGCTTTGCAAGCACTCCATGATAAAGATTTGAGAAAATTCGAGGCTTTGTAAAAATAAACTTATGTAAAGTTTTATACGAGGTTTCCTGCTTAAAATATCTAGTGTAGGTTTATTTATTTAAGCTTCTTGAATAAATAAACTTAGAATATTAAAGTTTCTAATCAACCACCAAGATTTGCACTCTTCCTCCAATAGGTAGCCAAATGTATTCTTTTGTTCTAAAGTCTTGTCTACATGAGATTCCAGTGTTGCAACTTTGCTTGTTCCTAGAGATTATTTCTAGTAGGGTTCCTGACTACATGAGATTCCAAAGTCGCATCCTCGAGTGCTACCATAGTTTATTTCTAGTAGGACAATATGAGCATTGGATTAATAGTGGCTTCATCCAAACTCTAGGACATCTTTGCAGTTCTTATATTTGGAATGCATTTCTGCAGAATCATATCTTCCTATCTTCAGGTGATCAATTTCTATATTTGGAGACCATGTACTTGTTTGTTTATCTATTTGAGCCATCTAGAATATGTACAACTACATCTCATGCAGTGGTTTCTATGACTTTCATATAATGTTGTTGCAGTGTGGATTCATTTGCAGTTCTTCATCAATAATTACAACTTTCTTATTTAGTTTGAATAAATGGTTAGGAGTTTTCCTTAATTGGGTTTTCTCCATTCCTCTTTGTAATTGGGTTCCTATCATGGCTTTGTTGCCAGGACTCATATCTCTCTATTCACCTAGCTACACTTAAGGGGGGTGTTAGTGTAGAATATTCTACCTAGAATATTCTTTTAGCTAAGTTTGCTAGTTGTTAAGAGATAAGATTACAATTGCTTAGTTTTGCAATCTTGTATAAAGCTGAAATCCTATTTTCTAGTTGGTTGTTTCTATTCTAGATGGCTCTTCTCTTGCTTTATATATTGTACTCATTCCTAATTCAATCAAACAGTTATTCACAATTTTTTATCTTCTCAATTTATGCAATTATTTAATTTGCAGCAACCATCTATTCAATTATTAGGTACACTAAGTTATTGTACTTTTTCTTTATGCTTTCAAAGAAGATGGATTCAAAGACATCAGAGAAAACCACACACATAAAGAAAAAAATTAAATAATAAAAATATTAGTTTAGAAAATATCTAATTAAGAAGATATTTGATAGTATTCTTAAAATAAATTATGAGTAATCTATTTTGCATCTATAAGAAACAAACAACATAGTAAAAGAAAATAATAATTAAAACTATAATTTTACTAATCTTATTATATTTTGTACAACAAATCTCTGGTATAATTATAATGCATTGTCTAGTTAGAATACATTTACTATTTAAAAAATAATATATTTACTACACATTATATTTAATTATTAATTTGTTCATTAAAAATAATAGATTTCTAACTTATAAGAAGGAAAGTAATAAAAAAAGAAAATATAATTTTGTTCGCGTATGAAAGAAAAAAATAAAAATAAAAATTATATATATATATATATATATATATATATATATATATATATATATATATATATATTTCATTTCTTTCTTAAGAAAGCTTCCTTTCCCTTGATTGGTGGGTGTATGAAATGTAATCATGAAATAAGGCAAGAATATAGGCTTTTGGGAGATCTTGTTTCGCTTAATAAAGATTTCTTTTATGCAGGATAAGATGCATCCCTATTATTGAAGATTTATCAATTTATTGATAAGCATCAAACTTAAATATTTTAAGAGGTTTGTTGCATATTTAAACAAGTGTCATTTAATAGAATTATATGTTGTAATTTCTAATTGTTAATGCATGATAGCCTCGGTAAGATAAATGATTGAATGAGAGATAAATGAAGTCTCTCATTCAATCATCTATCTTATCGATAGATTATGATAAAGACTTCAAGTTATCATTCCTTCATTTGATGATTATTCTTCGACTTATATATATACAACCTTACTTGCATATTCCGATCAATATCAAATTCTTAAACCAATGATTAACTACCGATAATTATCGGTTGTAAATCTTATAGCACAGATTACCGATTGGTATCGGTTTACATTGTAAATCGTATGCACACCGATTAGTATCGGTCAAACATGTTAACTATGTGAACACTGATTGTTATCGAGTTTTAGTTTATAACTGCATACACACTAATTAGTATCGGTTGACTTGTTTATGATATACACGCAAATTAGTATCGGGTGATTGGTAAATATGATGATAATTGAAAAGGTGCGATCAAGTAATATCTTGATCGGTCATGTCCAATAGACATGATCGGTTAAGGTATTGCTTGATCCTCCTTGCAGACATATATATATTAATCAATATTTGTGAGAAGGACATCAAAATTGATAAATGCTCTTTCTCCATCTGCAACATACCAGACAATAATCAGAATTATCATATTAAGATTTAACACATACTTGAAAGAAAAGATAACCTTTAATATAACTTGCATCTTGAATTGAAAATTGAATAACATTTACATGGTATCAGAGCCAAGTTAAATAGAACCTGAGGCTATTCAATTTTGTGGAAAATTCAAAACAAACATATATTCAACATCACATTTCTTCTAATGGCTAGCTTTATCAAATTCGAAGATAAACTCAGAGGAGGTGATGACTTCTCAACATGGAAGTTCAAAATTTAGATGATTCTAAAAGAAAATAAAGTCAAATCATTTGTAAAAACTGAAACTGTAGAACTTGAGATTGAACCTGACAAAACAACTTGGAGAGAGGGAAATGAAAAATCCATCAAAATCATAGTTGATGGGGTAAGAAATAATATTATGCCCATCATAAGGAAACATGAAACGACCTACAACATGTTCAAAGCACTTGAAGATGCATTTGAGATATCTAATGCTAGTAGAACCTTGGCTTTAAAAATAGAAATGAATCATATAGCTATGATCAAAGGAGAGTCAGTCAATGCCTACTTCATGCGGATATCAGCCCTAAAGGATGAACTAGCAACCCTTGGATATGAGATCCAAAGAAAAGAATTAACACCCATTACTCTAGATGGGTTGCCTAGTGTATGGGAAACATTCATCCAAGACATTAGTGCAAGGGATGAATTTCCAAAGTTTGATAGGCTAAAGGAAGATTGTCTCCAAGAAGAATCAAGGTTAAATAAGAAAGGGATCAAACAAAAGAATATAGATGAAGATCTTCAAGTCCTAAATACAAACTCAAACAAGAAAAGCAAGAAGAAACAATTTAGGAAGAGAAAAGGTCATCATGGAAAGAACACCTTCAAGAAGGACCTTTCACAGATTCAATGTTACAGATGTGACAAATTTGGACACTATGTTGCCAAATGTCCAGAAAGAGCCAAACAACAAGCCACATTTGCCAAAGCAGGAAAATCTTAAAGGGAAGATGACTCCAAGAAGTATGTAATCTATTTAGCACTTACAAACCAAGGATCAAACAAGGTTAACTCCTGGGTGATCGACAATGGCTCATCCAGACACATTACAGGGTTTAGAGAAGTGCTAGACTCCATGATAGAGGAGAATGATGAGGAAGTAACTATTGGAGATGACTCCACACATCCAGTCAAAGGAGTTGGAACTTGCACCATCAAACTAAAGTCAGACGTATCATTACAACTTAAAGGAGTACTATATGTCCCAGGCATCAAGAGAAACCTAGTCTCCATATCAGCACTAGAGGATAACGGATACAGAGTGACCTTCATGGACAATAGAGTGTTGTCTTGGCCAAAGAATTCATCTATCAAGAAAGATAAAACCATTGGTCAAAGACAAGGCTACTTGTAGGAGATGTGCACAGAGCCCAACCTAGCCCTAATCCATGAAACTACAAATGCTAATGAAGTTTGGCATAGAAGACTAGGTCACTTGAATTTTAGAGCTTTATCATCAATGGGAAACCTTGTCACAGGCCTACCTAAGTTAAAGGAATATCATTTAGGGGCATGCAAAGGATGTGCCCTAGGTAAAAATGATAAGGGTGCTTTTCAAAATAGTACTAGGAAAACAAGCAAAATTTTAGAGTTAGTTCATTCTGATGTATGTGGACCTATGTCCGTACCCTCTTTAGGGGGATTTTTGTATTATGTAGTATTTGTTGATGACTACTCTAGGAAAACTTGGATCTACTTTCTGAAATGTAAAGAATCAGAAGGGATCCTTAATAGGTTTAAGAAATTTAAATCACTAACAAAAAACTACTCAGGAAATAAAATTAAAACCTTAAGAACTGACAATGGGGGGAAATACACCTCAGATTTGTTTAAAGACTTTTGTAAAAATGCTGGGATTAAGAGGGAGCTTACTATACCTTATAATCCTCAACAAAATGGGGTATTCGAGAGGAAAAATAGGACAATTGTAGAAGCTACCAAAGCCATGATTCTTGATCAGAATCTAAATACCAATCTTTGGGCAGAAGCAACCAACACTGTCGTATATATACAAAATAGATGTCCTCACTCCCATCTTGAAGATAAAACCCCTGAGGAAGTCTTTACTAAAACAAAACCAGATATCAACCACCTTAGGATATTTGGGTGCCCTGTCTATATTCATGTACCTAAGGAGAAAAGATTAAAATTAGAGCCTTCTCGAAAAAGGGGAATACTTGTAGGATATAGTAAAACCTCCAAGGCCTACAGAATCTATATACCTGGTTAGAGGAATATTGAACTGAGTAGGGATGTAATCTTTGAAGAAGACTTAGCCTTCAAAAGAGCCCAAAGCTCAATAGAACCTGAAGTCTATATCCCTACCCTAGCATAGATGAAGACCCTGCTCCCGAGCTTCAGAGGGAGAGTCTTGAGGAAAATGAAGGTGAAACTCAAAACCCACCTAGAGAAAATTTCAAGAAAAGACCACTATGGGCCACCAAAACTATAGAAGAAGCTCAGAAGTATGTTGCCCCTTCAGGGACTTTCAGAGAAAGCAAAAGGCCTAACAAACTTACCAACTATGTCGCTCTCCTGAATGATCTCTCAAAAGCAGAACTTATTAATGTATCAGATGCACTTAAACATCAAGTATGAAAGAATGCCATGTCTGAGGAATACCAATCCATTATGAAAAATGATGTTTGGGAGATTGTCCCTAGGTCAGCCGGGAAATCTGTTGTCACCTCCAAATGACTCTTGAAAATCAAACACGCTGCAGATGGCAACATTGAGAAACACAAGGCTAGATTTGTAGCCAGAGGGTTCTCTCAAAAGGAAGGAGTTGACTATGAGGAAACATTTGCACCTGTAGCCAGATACACCTCTGTAAGAGAAGTCTTAGCCATTGCAGCATCAAAGGGATGGAAAGTTCATCAGATGGATGTTAAGACAACATTCTTCAATGGTGAGATCTCAGAAGAAGTATACTTAGAGCAACCTGAAGGGTTTGAGATTCATGATGCAGAGTCTCATGTGTGTAGACTCAAGAAAGCTCTCTATGGGCTTCAAAGGCTCCCAGGGCCTGGTATGAAAGAATTGATACCTATCTCTCAAAACTAGGCTTCTCCAAGAATGATGCAGATCCTAATCTCTACTATAAGAAAAACAAAGGTGATATGCTAATATTGATTTTATATGTTGATGATTTTTTAATCATAGGAAAAGATCACCTCATAGATTGGTGTAAGAAAGACCTTGCTAAAGAATTTGATATGAAGGACTTGGGACTCCTTCATTACTTCCTAGGTTTGAAAGTATGACATAATTCTGGTGGCATTATACTAAACCAGGGTAAATATACCTTGGATATTTTGAAGAGATTTGGAATGCTAAACTGCAGACCCATGACCTCTCCAATGAAAACAAACCTTCTTAAACTTAAGGAACCAACAATAGAATCACAACCCTCAGATCCTACTCTAAATAGGCAAATGATTGGGTCCCTGATGTATCTTGTAAATACGAGACCAAATATCTATTATGTAGTTAATGCCTTGAGTTAGTTTATGTGTGAACCAAAGGAAATACACCTAGTAGCAGTAAAACATATCATGAGATATCTACAAGGTACCCTAAAACTTGGTCTCAAATATGAGAGAGTTGAACTAGATCTACATGGATTCACAGATTTAGATTGGGCTGGAAGTGTAATTGACAGGAAAAGCACCTCAGAGTGCTGTTTCAGTTTAGGTTCAACCATGATATCCTGGATCAGTAGAAAATAGTCATCAGTAGCATAGAGTTCCACTAAGGCTAAATACATTGCAACCTCCATGGCTGCTCGAGAGGCAGTATGACTTAGAAAGCTGCTTGTGGGATTATTCGGTGAACCAATGAAGCCTACAGTTATTCATTGTGACAACCAAAGTTGTATAAAACTTTCAATGAATCCGGTATTTCATGATAGATCCAAACATATTGAGATTCCATATCATTATGTATGAGACATGGTAGATAGGAATGTGATCCAGTTGGAATACATTTGTACAGGAGATCAGACAACAAATATTCTTACCAAACCACTTTCAAGGGTGAAAGTTGAGCACTTCAGAAAAGGTCTTGGTATGATTAAAATGTAATTTCCTTTGTACTCCTATGCTTATTAAGATGGTTTATGTGTAAACTTCTTTGTCATGTTAGGACTTTTATGGGTTTAAACCCCCCGTGTTCATGTCTAAGAGGTGACGATCTCTCAAATAATGAACACTTTTATGTAGACATTATAAGGTGACAATCTTATGATGTTCAAACCAGTTATCATGTTTGATCTCTGGTATGCCATGGATGTGCCATGATTGTGTTGTGTAAAATGTTTTTGAATAAAATGTTAGTGCATATACCACAACTTGAATAAGTAGAGAATTTAACTATTTTCCTATACTTATTTCTAAAGTATTGCATGTTTAGGCAATACTGATATCACGTGCTTAGGTGATATCCTGTCATCACAAGTTGATGTGATGAACATTTGTATCACATGTTTAGGTGATACTTCATGTCATGTGATTAGGTGATATGATTTTCTAGAGAGTTAGATTACATAAGGAATTTTGACCATCATTAAAATTGTGATTCTTGATATGTTGTCTTTCATTTATCTTACCTAGCTAAGAGGGAGTGTTAATGCATGATAGCCTCGGTAAGATAAATGATTGAATGAGAGACAAATGAAGTCTCTCATTCAATCATCTATCTTATCAATAGACTATGATAAAGACTTCAAGTTATCATTCCTTCATTTGATGATTATTCTTCGACTTATATATATACAACCTTACTTGCATATTCTGATCAATATCAGATTCTTAAACCAATGCTTAACTACCGATAATTATCAGTTGTAAATCTTATAGCATAGATTACCGATTGGTATCGGTTTACATTGTAAATTGTATGCACACCGATTAGTATTGGTCAAACATGTTAACTATGTGAACACTGATTGTTATCGGGTTTTAGTTTATAAATGCATACACATCGATTAGTATTGGTTGACTTGTTTATGATATACATGCCGATTAGTATCGGGTGATTTGTTAAGTTTTATATATATACTGATTGGTAAATGCGATGATAATTGAAAAGGTGCGATCAAGTAATATATTGATCGATCATGTATATTATTTGATCGCACCTTTTCAATTATCATCGCATTTACCAATCAGTATATATATAAAACTTAACAAATCACTCGATACTAATCGACATGTATATCATAAACAAGTCAACCAATACTAATCTGTGTGTATGCATTTATAAACTAAAACCCGATAACAATCGGTGTTCACACAGTTAACATGTCCGAAATTGATAAATGCTCTTTCTCCATCTGCAACATACTAGACAATAATCAGAATTATCATATTAAGATTTAACACATACTTGAAAGAAAAGATAACCTTGAATATAACTTGCATCTTGAATTGAAAATTGAGTATTTACACTAATTACTATGATTTTGAATTATTGTTATTATTTATGAGGTCTCACATTTGTGGCAGGTAACCACAAACTAAATGTTGGTGTATTAATGTCGAGGATGAGGTCCCTTGTTTGTGGCAAGATGTAACCACAAACTTAATGTTGTATTAATGTCGGGGATGAGGTCTCTTGTTTGTGGCAAGATGTAACCACAAACTTGATGTTGTTATATTAATGTTGGGGATGAGGTCCTCATTTTTTTGTAGGACATAACCACAGACTTGATGTTGTTGTGTTTGTCCACCTTGTTGGTTCCCAAAACCAACAGTCCCGATGTCCTAGAGGAATTGCCACTAACTCATTGACAAACTCGGGGAAGGATTTGACCAACTTAACAAGACTCAGTCACAAGACTGAGATCTCCTACTCTTTGGGCTTTGCGAGACCAAGACGGATAAACCTATGCATGTCAAAACAACTAACAAATTCAATATACTCAAGGCATTACATTTACAATAGATCATCCCAATGAAAGATACTAAGGAAGATGGATAAACTCGTGGTTATGGTTTTAACCTTAGTTTGTAAGCATCTAAGCACTCATTGAGGAGGGGGTTTTATACACTAATCCTACTCCTAATGCTGAAAGAAAATGCAAAAATAAAAAAGATTTTAAATATGATAAGATTCTGAAAACTGAAAGCAACAACCATGACCAGTGCCTTGTATGAGCAGCAGAGTCAACTTCAAAATATGCAGATTTAACATTCAAATAGGGTAATATAAAACCTTTGATCTTTGAATGTTAATGCATTACATCAACATTCTCCCTTTTGATTTCACCAACAACCATACTGCAAAATCTCACTATTCTTACACCTTGAAGAAGCAAATTAATCTTGGAATGGAAGCAATCAACAAGATATACACCTGACTTGGAGGGACAAAACAAAAGATCCTTGATCATTTTATTTCATAAAATAGAGCATACATAAGAGAGACAACTGCAAATAAAACCTCTAAAACTATTTGTATTCAGATTACAAACTATTTGAAGCATTAAAACTACAAACTGAAAGAAAAACTCCAACTGTCATGAAAAAACTTGCACTATACACATGGAAGCCTTGCTTCCAGAATGAAAATTACATTCATAATCAGAAAAACTGAGTAGAAAAGAGAAAGATGTATCAAAAAGAAAAAAATCTAATAGAAACCCTAAAAGAATCTCTGAGAAAACTAATCTCTATTTTGAAATTTGCAACCAATTCCATTGAACCCTACAAGATTAAAAATCTGCACACTTCTCCATCCCTGTCCTTTGCTTGCCTTGAGCTTGCTGTAGATGTTTTAAAATATAAAGAAATCTCCCTTTAATTGCTTGCCCAATTACAAAATCTTCTCATTGTTCAAAATTTGCTATTTTTAGCAAGTTGTCCTCTTGCCTTGCTGCACACTTTTTTCTCTGATCCTAAAGATTGAAAATCTGCCCCTTTAATTACACCTATCAAATTTGAGTCTACACCTTTGCCAATATTTTCTATTTTTGCCTACTGCCCACACTGACTGAAAAAGTATATCATGCTTTTGACGAAAGTCAAATCTGCATGAGAAAGATGATCAATAGCCATAACTTGCTTCCCAGTTCACACATGGAATATTTTACTTTTTATGCAATTCATTATCACAAAATGCCTCTCTTTGCAACTTGCACTTGTTCTATGCATACTTGCACTTGTTCTATGCATGCATGGTATTCCTGGGCAATCCATTGTAAGAAAAATCTTCTTTGACAGAGAACCTAACTTCTATAGGGTCACACTAATAACAGTACCCTTGGAACAAACATTATCCCCTTTTTAATTTTCCTGATAAATGGTTCAATTATGTTTATTCAAGTGGCAATTATGTAGAAAACCCTGGATACTGAATTCTTCGTGCATGGGATACATAAACGACAATTGCATCAATTGTGTCTGGTAACAGCTTCTGTCTTTCACCTTTTATTAAATGTTAATACCTTGCCATGGCCTTATCAGTGGTCCAGTGTAACAGCCAAACTACACTTGCCTAAAAAAATTCTAAGACAACACTAGTCAATTTATTAGGGAGAAACAAAAATCACCCCTAAATTCGAACTTTTTGCCAAACCCGTAAGCTACTGCTTGCATTTTATTGTGAACTCTCACACACACTTCCAATTTGGTGACATAGCGGACTCATGGATTCTTGACCAGAGGTTTGTGACTTGGTGCTCGATCGTTAGTGTGAGAATCTGCCAACAAATCACTCATCCCTTTGAGGCACACCGTGAAATGATTCATAAGCACCGCTTTTGATTCCACTTTTTGCAGTCGTGGCATCATGAGGGATGGCTCATGGCATCATTGAAGGTATCGCGGGACTGTAACATTTGACAAAAATCCATAATATTTCACATTTTGATGGATGCCCAAACCGCTTCCAAAACCCGATACTAGAGTAGGCATGAAGCGCAAATCTTGCATCCTAAGGCTCATTACTATTATGAAGAAATTTGGCTTGAGAAACCCCTTCGAACTTGACATGGCTCTAATGAAGTCAAACGATCTAATTCTGCCCAATGATGCGATCTTAGACTGTGTAGATGCTTCTCCAATCCCTTGATGCTCTGCGCATTACTCATGCAGTGCTTTGCACATGGGGAAGATTGCCTGGATTGAAGAAACAGGAAAGCAAAGGGAAAATTACAAAAATAGATCTAGTTCAACAGTTCGCGGCATACACTTTGATTCAAAGTATGACCATCGCCTCCAAGGAAATGGTAACCATCCTTGCTCTGAACATAATTTGCGAACCCTAACATATCATCCCCGAGCGCCTTGTAACTATTTAGTTACCCTAAAACTTCATTGCTCAGCTCGTATACTATGTCCATGCTCTCTCATTCAATGTGCAATCTTTAGAAACCCTAAGATTTTATCATCGACCACATTACTTAGTTGCCCCAATTTCCTTTTTGACCTCGGTGCTTTAATTACCCCGCATTGCCTAATGCTCCACCTTGTACTCATGCGGGATATCGATTTCTTTCTCCACATAGCATATTTCCTTAGCCTGCGTTCATTTTAGATGCACCTCATTTGAGCACGGGATAAGAAATACATTACCCCCCACCTACTTTTCTTTCTCTTAGCCCGCGGCTAATTTGGCCTCTCCTGTTCGACGCGTGGGATAAACATATTTCCCACACCTCATTTGGGTGGTCAACTGCAAGCCGCAGGATAACTTGGAGCACACTTTGTTGCGTGCTCATTTACCTTATGCGGGAAATAGAATAACCCCTTGCCATTAAATCATTTATAAAATGATTTAATATATTAATTTTTTTTTTTCTGTCCAATGAATTTTATTTAAATCAAATAAATGATTTAAATAAAGTTACATCACCCTCTTTTGTATTTTAAATATAATATTATTTTAATCAATTTGACTAAAAATAATATATATTTAACCTCTTCAGCCTTAACAATTTATAGTGCGCATTAAGCTTTATTCGGGCCCGGCTAAATTTTTTTTCATTTCCATGCAACTGATCTGATCAAAATGCACCGATTCATTAACCTGAAGTGCTCGGGGAGTGAGAAACTGAATTCAGAATGTTCAAATTTGATGTGTAGACACTTAAAAATAATTATTTTAATTATTTTTAATTCCTCACATAATTAATTAATTAATTATACTAATTAAAATTCTTCTCAATATTAATTAAATATAATTAATATTGTCACTATAGCATATGATTTATTTAATATATAAATCCCTTTCTTTATTCTTCTACAAAATCAAATCCTCACAAATCTTCCTCTTAGCTAATTAATTCCAATTAATTAGTTAACCTATATGATTCCTACAAATCATCTTCTTAATTCATCATTAACCTAATAAATTATTCTAGAAACTCCCTAAACTCACTTAACATTATTCTTCTAATTTTTTATTCCCTCCACTCATTCTCTCTCCTAGTCAAATTCTCCTACAAATATAAATCCCACCTAATATTTCCTCTAATCCTCCTCCTAATGAGTCGTTAATGGCTAATCATCATGATTAGCCACAAAGTCAACGCTTTGTCCTTTCATCGAGCCACTAGCTTTAAATGCTCTTTTTCTAAATGAATGTAAGATTTTCAAAATCTCACATTCCTCTAGGCATTCCCCTCTCCCAAGGAATTTTTAATTCCTTTTTATTCTTCTAATCCCCATAATATCCGTTTTTGGAGAATTTTTAATTCCTCCAATGCATCTTGTAGAGTGTGGAGATACGAAATGCCTTTAAGGAATATTTCTTGGTCTCCACACCCTCTCTTGGAGCTTGTGTGAGCTCACAAGTAAATCTTAGCCCTTCATCTCAAATTCATCCTAGCCATCCGTTTTCCTCTCCTCTTCCTATAAAATAGGGTTCCATCCCTCCATTCAAGACATCTTGAAATCCAGTAAGCTTATGCTACCCTTTTGAGCCCAGGAGATCATTTTGGCAACTTGATCATCTCATCCTTATCATTCATCCTTATCATTTGTGCATAATATTGGAGAGCCATCCACATCCAGCAATCAAAGGAGCACATCAAGTGGAGCATTATCAAGGGGTGCCTTCACTTCATCAAACTCAATCCGAAGGAGAAGGTAAAATAGCAAGGTGAAATGGTCTTTTAATGATATTTTAGCATTCTGCATGTTTATTTCGTTATGTTTTGATCAGTTTACCTTTCAAATCTGTTTTCCCCTCTTCATTTTGGCATGCCCAGTGGGACCCACGTCCCTAAGAACTAATGTTGTTGTGTTTTTAGGTTTTTTGTGAGTTGTGAGACGCAGGTTCCAGAATAGTGTGACTGCAGAAATTTTTTTTTAAATTTTTCGTAGGTTCCAGAATAGCGGCTCTACATTTCTGCATGACAACTCCTTATTTTTTTACTTTTCTGTTTTCTGTTTATTTACTGTTTCTATTTTAGCACAACAACTCTGTTATCTGTTCTATTTATTTATAATCTGTGTGAAAGTAGGAGAGTATGCTCTTGTCTATATAGACAATCAGAAATCTGGACCTTTGACACTTCTATTCAGTTTAGCACGACTGTATGCTCTGACCGCAAGAAAGTGTGAAAATAGGAGAGTATGCTCTTGTCTATCTAGACAATCAGAAATCCAGATTTTTGGCACTTTTCTATCTATTTAGTGCGACTGTCTGCTCTGTTAATATGTTTGAAATTTGTTAGGCGCTAATAGTAGTCTACATTTTCTTTTCATTTCGTGTTATCTGTTCTGTTTAATCATAATCTGTTTGACCGCAGGAAAGTGTGAAAGTAGGAGAGTATGCTCTTGTCTATCTAGACAATCAGAAATCCGGACCTTTGACATTTTTATTTTATTCTGTTTAATACGACTATTTGCTCTGTTAAATCTAGGGTTTCTGTCTACTCTGTTAAATCTAGGGTTTCTGTTTTGTTAAATTTAGGGTTTCGGTTATGTTAAATTTAGGGTTTCTGTTCCATTAAATTTAGGGTTTCTGTTCCGTTAAAAAAAAAAAAAGAAAAAAAAAAAGAAAAAAGTAAATTTTTTTCTATTTTTTCGCCATATCTTTTTTATCTTGACTTCATTTTCTTTCAAACTTCACCAGATTCTCCACATTGCCATTTTTCACATTTTCTTCCTTGGAGGCTTTATCTCAAAAATCCACTTTTTGAAGCCCAAAATCTCATATTTCTCTATTTTTAGGGTTTGCCATAACTTCTTCCCTTTTCATCCAATCACCTCCAATTTTTTCCGATATTATCCATCTTCAACTTTTGCTTCTTTGTCCCTCTTGGACAAATTTTCCCATTCCTTCATCTCTCCTCCAAAATCCCCATTTTTCGCTTGCCTATCCCTTGGAAAGTGGTAAAAACCTAGTCAAACCCCATTTACCCACCAAAGCTTTCTTCAAATCCACATTTGTCATTAGTAAAAAAGTTTTTATTCATGTTTTTCTATTCATTCCCAAAAAATAAAAAAAATTAATATTTTTGTCATTTTGTTGATTTTTGCAGGAGGCTTGTTGAAGACTATTTTTCCAAACTACTAATCAAGTTGTTTTGCAGGATGCTTTTTGAAGACTCCATTTTTCAAACTACTAATCAAGTGTTTTTGCAGGTTGCCTAGCTGATTCAACCAAATATTGTGCATTTATTTAAATTAGGTACCTAGATATTAATTAAAATGGAATGAACCATTGTCTTATGTGTCTTTAAGAAAAGCGTAAAGGTAGGAAAGTATGCTCTCGTCTTACTAGACGATCAGAAATCCAGACCCTCCAACATTTTCTTGTTTGATTGTGTGTTTACCTCTAGTGGGCCTGCCCTCCCAACTTGCTCTTTGAGAAGGTAAGAGGGAAACGACCCAAGTGAGTACACCTGGACCTGGGGTTCCCAACTCACTATAATAAATAGGCCATTGACTACGAAAGGGTTAATGGTTGGGGCTATAGGAGAGTTCACTCTCACATTGGGTGCTTAGTAAGATGCTAGAGATCTCAATCATGCTTGCATGACTACTAAGTTCTTGGTGCTTTGTTTGGCTATAGGCCTCAATTGCGCTTGCGCAACTTCGAAGGGTAGCTCCTAATAGGAAGACTTACTAAACACCTTGTTCATAGTGGCCAAAAACCCTCTAGTCATTGGTGCAGGAGGTCGGACCTCTGAAGCGGCCCATATTCTTATGGCCCTTAGTAGAGACACAAAGTTCACCATGAAGAGTTTTCATGGGAATTGATGCTTGGCTTCCCCGAGAAGTGAGTACCGTGGAGGGGAGCCAGTGGGGTCAAGCATCTAAGTGTTTGCTTTGGGTAAGCGTAGATGGGAAACCAATTGGTATTTAATGACTATTGTCCTTGCCAGCCTTAAGAATGTTGTATATGAGCATGAGTGTTTTTGAGATAATATGCATTTAATCATTGTGTTTGCTTTGTTTGATACATACTTTCCAAGAGTAGACTAAAAACACATCACTATCCCCAAACACTTTGCAAAAATATTTGTCAAGACACAAACAAATTGTCCAAGTCATTACCCACACCAAGTCCAAAATTGCGTCAAAACTCCGTCCGTCCCATTTTTCATAAGCCTAAGAGAGAAGCTAAGAGTTTATCCTCTACGTCAACATTCAAGTTTGTCCTTTGAAACACCTACTATCGTCCAAATCAGGGTGGTCATATCCCTTCATACAACTTGCCATTTAAATAGATCCTTCATGTTCATGCCAAAGATAACCTAGTCATCAAGTTTTCTTCTAAACCATGACTACCATACCTTCTTCATCAATCATCCTCAAATTTCTTAAGTCCTTTCATCACAAATTTCTTAAGTCCTTTCATCCTCAAATTTCTTAAGTCCTTTCATCACAAATTTCTTGAATCCTTTCATCCTCAAATTTCTTGAATCCTTTCATCACACAAATTTCTTAAATCCTTTCATCCTCAAATTTCTTAAGTCCTTTCATCCTCAAATTTCTTAAATCCTTTCATCACAAATTTCTTAAATCCTTTCTTTCATCACAAATTTCTCAAGTCCTTTCATCCTCAAATTTCTTGAATCCTTTCATCACACAAATTTCTTAAATCCTTTCATCCTCAAATTTCTTAAGTCCTTTCATCCTCAAATTTCTTAAATCCTTTCATCACACAAATTTCTTAAATCCTTTCATCCTCAAATTTATTAAGTCCTTTCATCACAAATTTCTTAAGTCTTTTCATCCTCAAATTTCTTAAGTCCTTTCATCACAAGTTTCTAAAATCCTTCCATCACAAATTTTCTAAGTCATTTCATCACATTTTTCCTAAGTCTTTTCATCACAAATATCGTGTATGGTCGCAACTCGATCCCAAAAGAAAAAGATGGCTGATCAACAATATGGCATGCCAGACATTGGTGTCCTATATGAAGATCCCATGCAAGATCATACACAAAGTGGGCAACCAAGCGATCAAGATCAAAGCGAAAATCTTGACATGGTTAACCAAGATGAACTTTGTCCGGAAGTGCAAACTTTCCTAGCAGATTCTTATAACCAAGAGATGATGGAAAAGTTTATTAAACACAATCCTACTGCACTTCTGAAAACTCTTCTTGAACATGGAGCTCAACTTCCACCTGAATTTAATAGATCCACTCTCGTCCAACAACCACAAGGAGACCTCGCTCCCACACAAAGTGCTACACCTACTATTCAAACTCAATCAATTGCAGCCCCATCAATGATCCAAGCCCAATCAATGCCACCCGTGACACCCCCCACCACGGTCTCCATCCCACCTTCTTCCTCCTTACCATCCATACCACTATCAAATCCGATCTCATCCATTCTCCAACAAACTTCTATACCACCTCCTTCTATTCAACCACAAATTTCTATTCCACAAACTTCCCTTTCTCCCAACAATGTCGCAAATTTTATCCATACCGCATTCAATCCCGTCACAACAGTTGGTAGACCGCAACCAACTATCACACAAACCCCAATGACATCGATCATCACATCCCACGTTCCCACCTCCTCATCATATCAATATATTGGTGGTGGTGCACCTTCTTTGGTTCATCCAATTCTTGGGGCAAATACAATCCATCAATATCAAAGTCCACAACAAGACCTCATCAAAGAAATTCAAGACATGAAGAATATCATCAAAAACATGAAAGAAAAGACTAATAAAAGGAAAGCTTACTCATTCGAAGAGTTTTTCCCTTGTCCTTACGACCCATCTATATTAGTTGCGCCGTATCCCCCAGGATTTGAGATCCCTAAATTCACCAAGTATGAAGGCAAAGGAGACCCCCGTGACCATGTCCGCGAATTCCACATCTTATGCCAAGAAGTCTCCTATAGTGACCTTTATCTTCGCATACTCTTTCCCAAGAGTGTCATGGGAGACGCCCTGGCATGGTTCTCATCTTTACCATGAGGTTCCATTGTCTCTTTTCCAGACTTGGCAGAAAAAATTGTGGCCCACTATGCATACAACATGGGTAATGATGTTTCTATGATGGACCTATGTAATACAAAAAAAAGGTCTGGAGAAACCTTCGCCAATTTCCTACAAAGATGGCGCCATCTTATCAAAAAATTCCAGTGGGACATGCCAGAACAACATCAAATTGAACTATTTCAAAAGAACTTGGTGCCTGAACTTTCAAGAGCTTTAATATCTCAATGTATCAAATCCTTCAAAAAATTGACCGATAAGGGCCTCGCCCTTGAATGTATCTTGTTGGAGGAAGGAACCTTGAAACATTACCAGAAGTCATCACAAAGTTCTTCCTCTTATCATAATGACAAGCCAAAATTCTAGGCTAAAAATAAAAACGTGGTCAATGATGGTGTAACTGATGCAAAGCGGGTCCAAACCGTGGCCGCTCCCCCAAAATCCACCACCAATATTCATCAATTCAACAATCAAAACAATTCAAATCAATCTCAAAAACCTCACAACAATGTCTCAATCCAGGGACGACCACCCCGATCGAATAATAGGACTCCAAGAGATTTCACTCCTCTTGCTGAGCCTATTGAAGTGGTGTTTCAAAAACTTGTCCAAGCAGGTATAGTGGTTTTTCCAATCACTCGCCTGTTTGATCCCAATCAACCTAAACCAAGATGGTATAATGAAAATGAGTATTGTGAATACCATCGTATTTAGGGACATGATACACAAAAGTGTATGAAACTGAAGATCTACATACAAGATCTCATTGATAGAGGTGAGATTGAGGTAGCAAATGCAAAACCTGGTAATAACAATGAAAAACTCAAAATGTACCAGGAACCCTTCCCAAAGCATGATAAAGGAAAAGGCTCATCATCTAACGCAATGGGTTATGACTACGCTAATCACATAACCGGTTTTGATTTTTTAGTAAGTAGCATTGAACCTGCAGACAATCATGTCAATGTCATAACCATCCAAGGAGTTAATCCTCCTTCTTCCCAAAGCAGACCAAATCTGGCTAGAATAGTCATTCAAGGTGCCACGCCTTCCACCTCCCATTTCCAGAATGACTGTAATGCAACTACACGCCAAGGAAGAGTCACCATCCAAGGAGTTCCTCCCCCACCAAATCCCCCACCCATGTCTTCCACCCGTCGATATGATCTCCTTGATCAACTTGGGAAGACACCCGCGCAGATCTCCATTTTGGAACTTCTCAAGACTTCTCCGGTCCATAAAGAAATTTTGGAACAAGCCCTTCTCCAATCACGCGTTCCTGATAACATCAACGCCACCCAATTTCAAACCCTCATTGGAAACCTCGCTGCCCAGTAACACGTTGTATTTAACTCCAAAGATGCTCCCGCAGATGAGGACCATAACAAACCTTTGCACATCAAAGCTCTCATCCACAAGCACAAGGTCAAACGTATCTTGATGGATGGTTGATCCGGGCTTAATCTGTGTACATACAAATTGATAAAACAATTGAGACTTTCTGAAGATTTGATAGACACATCAGGAAGGATCACAATAAAGGCATATGATGATGCAGAAAGAATTTCAAAGGGCGTGATCACCTTACCTCTTCAAGTGGGCCCCATTACAATTGAAACCCCTTGCCAAGTACTCGATCTTGATCTCCCTTACAACATTCTCCTCGGGAGGCCATGGATTCATTCCTTGCAGGCCATACCCTCCACCTATCACCAATGCATCAAATTCCCCTATAATGGAAAAGTGATCACTGTCAAAGGTGATCCCCAACCTTTTCAATATTGCAAACTATTAGAAGGGAAGCTATCATTGCCCACTAAATAGACCTTCACCAACGCCTCCATCTGACACAACAAATGTTGCCTCCACATCATCCCAACCAAATAATCAAATCAAGATCTTGGACAATGGCTGTGGAGAATACAAATTGGAGGACGTCTTATTAATAGGCAACCTCCCTCTCTCTCCTAAGTCATTTGACAACCAAAAGGGCTAAAAAAGGACCCGAAACCAGTCATGCAATGCCAAAACACCACCTTCCAGCAATGGGGCCCACTTGATAGTGAGAACCTCGAAGCAAATATCTCTTCATGGCTGTACCGGGAAGAGGATGATGATCCAACAAGAATATCCAAAGAAATGTACCCAAAAGCATTTGCCATAGTTGAAAAAATGGGTTACAAAGGACACGGTCTGGGACTAGTTGAGAAAGGAAGAAAAGCACCCATAAATCCTATCTCCTACAGATACAACAGAGGCTTGGGGTACACCCCGGTGCCTAAGATTACTAGCGCCGGTGCCCCTTCTAGTCCTTCTTTAGATATCGAAAGTGCTGACGAAGAGGAATTCCATGAAATGCCTTATGAATACGAGAAAGATACCTTCTTCGATGCTTACATCAATACCATCACCCCCGTAACCCCTCCCACTTCACATGAGCTACATCTTGTCCATTCTGAACTCATTGACTGGGGCCAACGAGACAAACCCACTTTAGATATCTGTGCCAATGACAATGCTCTCATTGCTCTCCTAACAACACAAAATATGGAAGATTGTAATAGAATTGAGGGTATTCACCTACACGAAAAGGGATACTTTGGTAGTCAAGTCAATGCCCTTATCCACAAAAAAGATAATAAAAGAAAAAGATATGATTTCTTAGGTGAAAACCTCCCTAAGGCGCCTTTGGATGAACAAGAAATAAAAACAAAGGGCGTATCTGAAAGTGAAAACCTGGAAAAGGCACTTGACGATGAGGGATTTGACCTCCCTACCATTGGTTACCTTCCACAAGACAAATCAAAATTGTTGATAGAAGAAACAGACAACATCAACATGGGCACCAAAGTCATTCCAAAAAATGTGCTCATTGCCAAATCCCTCACCGAAATCGAGAAACAAGACTTCATCAACTTCCTTACAGAGGTTAAAATCAATTTTGCATGGTCCTATTCCGATATGCCAGGGTTGGATCCTGCCTTGGTGGTTCACAATCTCGCCGTCCACCCAGATGCAAAACCTGTAAAACAAAAACTCCGCAAAATGCACCCGCATATTGCTCTCTTGGTCAAGGCAGAACTTCAAAAGTTGTTAGACACAGAATTTATCAAACCCATAGACTACGCTGAATGGGTCTCCAACATTGTACCTGTCAGTAAACCTGCTGGAGGCATCTGTATTTGCACAGATTTCCGAGATCTAAATATAGCTTGTCCTAAAGATGATTTCCCGCTCCCAAACATAGATATGATTGTGGATCTTACAGCAGGACATGAAATGCTATCGCTAATGGATGGGTTTTTTGGATACAACCAAATCAGGATAGCAGATGAGGATCAACATAAAACCACATTCACAACACCATGGGGTACTTTTTGTTACTGGGTCATGCCTTTTGGCCTTAAAAATGCTGGAGCTACATATCAACAGGTAATGACAACAATTTTTCATGACCTCTTGCACAAAATTATGGAGGAGTACGTGGATGATCTGCTAGGCAAATCCAAGACAAGACAAGAGCACATCCCTATTCTAAAACAGATCTTCTAAAGATTGGAAAAATACAAGCTGTGCCTAAATCCCAAAAAGTGTGTGTTTGGTGTCACATTAGGAAAACTACTAGGATTCATTGTTTCCCATAGAGGCATTGAGGTTGATCCCACAAAGGTAAAAGCTATTATGGAAATGCCTCCGCCAAAAACTCTTAGACAACTACGCAGTCTCCAGGGAAAACTCCAGTCTGTCACGCGTTTCATTTCACAGCTAGCCGACAAGTGCCATCCATTTGCACACCTGTTACGTAAAGACACAAAATTCAAATGGGATTGCCTCTGTCAAAAGGCCTTTGAAAAATTAAAAGAATATCTAGCATCACCTCCAGTTTTAATGCCACCTACCCCTGGAAAACCCTTCATTTTGTACATATGTGCTACTACAGTGGCATTGGAGGCATTACTGGCGCAAACAGATGATCAAGGGAAGGAACACGCCATTTACTACATCAGTCGGACGTTGGTAGGATATGAACTCAATTACACCCCCATTGAAAGAGCATGTTTGGCATTAGTGTTCAACACACAGAAACTACGACACTATATGCTAAATAATAAGACAAAATTAATTGCTAAAATTGATCCACTTAAATATCTCTTGTCCAAAGCTGCTCTCACTGGAAGAACCGCCAAATGGGTCATGCTCTTAAGCGAGTTTGACATTAAATATGTGGATAGAAAGGCAATCAAGGGACAAGTCATTGCAGATCAGTTGGCTGAAGCTCCACTTCCAGGCGACCATCCTCTTCTCACAGAATTACTAGATGAGTTCATTATGACTGTTACCACATCCTCCACATGGAAATTGTATTTTGATGGCTCCTACACTCAAAATGGATCGGGGACAGGAATATTATTGGTCACACCTCAAGGAGATGGCATCCCCAAATCATATAAGATAGCCTTTGCATGTACTAATAACATAGCAGAATACGAGGCCCTCATTATAGGTTTACGCTTGGCTATCCACTGGAAAATAAAGGAATTACAAGTCTATGGCGATTCCCAACTTGTCATAAAACAAGTCAATGATGAATACCAGACAAAAGATGATAAACTCCTTCCCTACCGTACCATGGTTGAAGATCTTAAGCAACATTTCATGTTAATCAAGTTTGATCAAATCCCACGAATAAACAACAGGACTGCAGATGCAATGGCCACCATTGGCTCCCTCCTTCAAATGCCAGCACACAGTCAGAAGTGCGAGTTCTTGGTCGAGCAATTATTTATACCAACATACAACCTACCAGAGTCTGAAATGGTGTGTGTTCTCGTTGGTCCCGAGCCCCCTTGGTACCAAGAAACCTTCACTTTCCTCAAAGACAACACCATTCCCCCACATCTCACCAAAACCCAACAACAAACTTTCATCCGCCGATGTGCCCGTTACACCATCCTTGCAGACACCTTGTTCAGAAGGCATTTTGATGGTTCCCTCCTAAGGTGTTTAGATAAACAAGAAGCCGAATGGGCATTACGCAAAGTACATGAGGGCATCTGTGGGGCACACTCAAGTGGACTCACATTGGCTAAAAAACTTTTGAGAACAGGATACTATTGGCCTAAAATGGAAGAAGATGCATACAACTATGTGAAGAAATGCATCCCTTGCTAGTAGCATGGCGACAAGATTCATGCATCGTCACAAGAATTGCAGCCATTCATTACACCATGGCCCTTCTCGCAGTGGGGGCTTGATCTCATTGGGAAAAACCACCCTTCATCTTCCAATGGACATAAATTCATTATCACCGCCACCGAATACTTCACCAAGTGGGTAGAGGCTATCCCTTTTACTTTCACCATCGACAAGCAAATATCCAAATTCATCTTGAACTACCTAATCTGCCGATATGGTATCCCAAAAGTTATCATCACAGATAATGGTAAATAATTTAAAAACCAGGATGTCAAAGAACTCTGCCAAAAATTCAACATCCAACACCGCTTCTCCACTCCATATTATCCCCAAGGCAATGGCCAAGCTGAGGCTTCTAATAAAACCCTAATAAAAATCCTCAAAAAGACAGTCAATGAAGCGGGCCGTGATTGGCACCTCCAAATCCATCCTGCATTGTGGGCCTACCGCACCTCCATCTGCACCCCCACAGGTGCCACTCCTTATTCCCTAGTATTTGGTTCCGAAGCTATCCTTCCCCTTGAGATCGAGATCCCCTCTCTTAGGGTATCGCTGCAAAACATCCTACCAGAGGAAGAATACATAATTGCCCGCTTACAAGAGCTAGAATTGTTAGATGAAAGGCACCTCAAGGCCTTGAATCATCTCTGGGTATATCAAAACCGTCTGCACATGAGTTATCATAAAAGATTCAGAATCCGAGAATTCCAAGCTGGTGATCTTGTCCTCATGGAGAATCAGAAAAATCTACAAGAAAGAGAAAAGAAAGGCAAGTTCGAGCCTAATTGGCTTGGACCATATGTAATCACAACGAAATATGGATCAGGAGCTTATCAGTTAGCTACTCCTGAAGGCGATCCTTTGGATGATCTGATGAATATCATGCACCTCAAAAGGTTTTATGCTTAGTCCTCAGAAAGTCTTAAATTGTCAAAAAAAAAAAATTAAAAAAAAAAAAGTTCCTGAAAAAATCGTCACTTTGGTGCAAACCTGGCAAACAGGCACCTTATGATATAAAAAAAAAATTAAGAAAAAAAAAAAAAAATAGAAAAAGAAAGAAAAATAATTCATGGCGCTATGGGCAAGTATCTTGGTGAAAACCTCTGTGCACGCGCCAAGGTAAATAACCGGATCCATTGTCTATCATGTCGATACTACAAATCATCTGCCATCCAGCCCACCCATGCACAACATTCCTTCTTTTCTGCCTCCCAATAAAACATGCGTATGATGATGAGTCTTCGCCTGAGTCATGAACAAGAAATGTCCCAGTGAAACTAAGATTTTATGCCTCTGTATAGGCTTCAAGAAGTCTTGAGAAACAATCTCAAGTCCATCCTAGTTCTACTCTTGGCAAGAGGTATCATTTGGTCGCAAGGAAGAGACTTGTTAGATTTTGTTAGATCTTTTCATATAGGCTTGCATCTTTTTCCCTACGACTGCCACTATTTACGACTGCCTGGGTTCTTCCATATCCAGGTATGTTATGATAGGTGCATACTGGGACATATTTCATAGTATGGCATGTTTTGGATCCTTCTTGTATAAACCGGCGACATGGTACTAGTGTTTATCAACACTTACCTTCTCGTGTACAAGAGGTATCAGTGTGTTTGAGGGTCTCCTTGCATGAACCCACAACTTTGTATTAGTGTTTCTTAACACTTGCATTGTTGTGTGCAAGAAATTCCCATTTGTCTGCAGAGTCAGTCCATGCCTTGGGTTTCTCATGGCATCCTGATTTCTATAATCAGTGGTGCAAGTCACTCAGGGCAACATCAAACTAGGTTGGCTCTCCACATTTATTGTGCACAAAATCTCACCATCATTCCATCAAATCCTAAACTCAATAATCCCATGGAGTTCTCAATTGCCCCCATTTTCCTCCGCGGTCTCGCATCTCTTATTCTTCTTTCCAAATACGTCACGACTACTTCATATCTTCCTCATTTATCCCTTCCACCCTAATTTTTCTTCCTCTATTTTTCTTTTTTTTCCTCACATAATCAATTCTGATTCTGATTCATGTCTTATACAGGATGTATCCCTCCTGAAACCAGACGTTGTGATCTGATCATGTCTTATACAGGATGAATCCTTCCTGAAACCAAATGTTGTGATCAATCATGTCTTATATAGGATGTATCCTTCCTGAAACCAAAGACTCTGATCATGTCTTATACAGGATGTATCCCTCCTGAAACTAGATGTTGTGATCTGATCATGTCTTATACAAGATGAATCCTTCCTGAAACCAGACGTTGTGATTTGATCATGTCTTATACAGGATGAATCCTTCCTGAAACTAGACACTCTGATCATGTCTTATACATGATGAATCCTTCCTGAAACCAGACGTTGTGATCTAATCATGTCTTATACAGGATGAATCCTTCCTAAAACCAGACGTTGTGATCGATCATGTCTTATACAGGATGAATCCTTCCTGAAACCAGACGTTCGTTGTGATCGATCATGTCTTATACAGGATGAATTGTTCCTGAAACCAGACGTTGTGATCGATCATGTCTTATACAGGATGAATCCTTCTTGAAACCAGACGCTCTTATCATGTCTTATACAGGATGAATCCTTCTTGAAACCAGACGTTGTGATCAATCATGTCTTATACAGGATGAATCCTTCCTGAAACCAGACACTTTGATCATCTTTGTCTTATACAGGATGAATTCTTCTTGAAACCAGACTGAATCTAGATCTTATCAATCGAATCAAATCAAATCTATCGGGATATCAATTTCACAAAACTCCAAAGATCAAATACCTCAATTGATCTCCTGAGGGGGCATCACCATACCGTAATCTATAAATCAAGAGCTAGGACATCCTATCAAACCAATATCAGCATCAAAACAAGATTATTCTTTGAATCAATGTGTCATCACACCTCGCTTCAAAGAGGGGCAAAATATAGACACTTAAAAATAATTATTTTAATTATTTTTAATCCCTCACATAATTAATTAATTAATTATGTTAATTAAAATTCTTCTCAATAATAATTAAATATAATTAATATTGTCACTATAGCATATGATTTATTTAATAAATCAATCCCTTTCTTTATTCTTCTAAAAAATCAAATCCTCACAAATCTTCCTCTTAGCTAATTAATTCCAATTAATTAGTTAACCTACATGATTTCTATAAATCATCTTCTTAATTCATCATTAACCTAATAAATTCTTCTAGAAACTCCCTAAACTCACTTAACATTATTCTTCTAATTTTTTATTCCCTCCACTCACTCTCTCTCCTAGTCAAATTCTCCTACAAATATAAATCCCACCTAACATTTCCTCTAATCCTCCTCCTAATGAGTCATTAATGGCTAATCATCATGATTAGCCACAAAGTCAACTCTTTGTCCTTTCATCTAGCCACTAGCTTTAAATGCTCTTTTTCTAGATGAATGTAAGATTTTCAAAATCTCACATTCCTCTAGGCATTTCCCTCTCCCAAGGAATTTTTAATTCCTTTTTATTCTTCTAATCCCCATAATATCCATTTTTGGAGAATTTTTAATTCCTCCAATGCATCTTATAGAGTGTGGAGATACAAAATGCCTTTAAGGAATATTTCTTGGTCTCCACACCCTCTCTTGGAGCTTTTGTGAGCTCATAAGTAAATCTTAGCCCTTCATCTTGAATTCATCCTAGCCATCCGTTTTCCTCTCCTCTTCCTATAAAATAGGGTTCCATCCCTCCATTCAAGACATCTTGAAATCCAATAAGCTTATGCTGCCCTTTTGAGCTCAGGAAATCATTTTGGCAACTTGATCATCTCATCCTTATCATTCATCCTTATCAGTTGTGCACAATATTGGAGAGCCATCCACATGCAACAATCAAAGGAGCACATCAAGTGGAGCATTATCAAGGGGCACCTTCACTTCATCAAGCTCAATCCGAAGGAGAAGGTAAAATAGCAAGGTGAAATGGTCTTTTAATGATATTTTAGCATTCTGCATGTTTATTTCATTATGTTTTGATCAATTTACCTTTCAAATCTGTTTTCCCCTCTTCATGATGTTTATGTAACTTTGATTTTTACTCAAAACACCTGAGTAGCTTTAGAAAGGAGCTTTAAAAATTGAGCAAAACACATCATCAGACCTTGCAAACTGGCACACTAAAAGACTGAAATACCAAGATTCTAGGGCATTTGATGGATCATCTATTCGAAATCCGAGGCAAAAATTATTCACTATCAAAGTTGCCTAGTCTGAAAATAATCTAAACATGCTGCTCACAAAACCCTGAAAAAGTTCATTCGGAATGGGCTTCAAAAAGTGATCAAATGACGAGTTGGGGGGCTACAATCTTAGGATCTAGTAGACGATTTTACAGAGAATCACAGTGTATGATTGATTTAAAATGCAGGTTAACTAGACACAAGATATTAATCTTCAAAGTGGCCTTCAAGCTACTGTTTGACTATGTTCAGTTGTAGAACTAAACTTTTTGTGAATGGAATCAAATTTGAAAACTGAGCAAACAGATTTGTGGGGCCTAGCCACTTGGCACAAGGCTTAAAAAAAAACCAGGGAAACATGAACAACTCTCCGTTTAGCTTGAAAATCAATAGGCACAAAGATACAAGCTCACCAAATGAGCTACTCAACCTTGCTCAAAAAGATGATTTTGAATGCAATCTACAAAATTTTGAGCTTGGGTCTTCAAAATTAGACAAAACTTTTGAAGTCCCAACACACCCCTAAGACATTTTGTTGGCATTAGTGTCAAATATTTCTCTATGACTTGGTTGAATTGTGGCAAGTTTGTTATGTATGATATTTTTAAGTGGTCACTTGGAAAAAGAAAGGTGAAAATTAAAAGTGATCGAGTCACTAAGAAAAGGTTCAAGTTTTTAAACATCCAAGTATCATACTAACGTTAAGTCACTAGGTAATTTGACTTGGTGTGCCCATCAACAAGACATTTGTTTAAGTAAAAACAATCTTATCTTCTTCATGTTTGATGGTCTTTGTGGTTTTGGATAAAATATTGAAACCTTATTTTTTTTGGAGTTCATTTTATCATTTGCCCAAATTGAGCTCTTGAACTAGGGCACACAGCTTTTGGTAAGATGTATTCACACAACAGTTATACTTTCTACTCTTTTGTGGCCATGACAGTTTTCATGAGCAAACAGGGTAGCGACAGACAATTAGATCTTTGGTTTGCAGTTGAAGCCCAGATTTTCTTCGTCATTGTGGAATATGCACAAAGATCTTCAGGATCTTCAATGAAAACAAGTGTATCTTGTTCCTTTTCTTGTTTCCTTAACTAAAACGATTATGAAGGTTCATTGTGAGGTTTCTTTCATTAAGCCTATTTAGTTTATTTAAAAAAAATAGTAATTACTCTTTGCATGCGTTAAAAGGGTGTAAATGGTCCATGTATATGTTTCGACCCTTGTGTTCTTGGTAACTTGTTAAATCTTTTTGTGGGTTTCATATACACCTTGTTTAAAATGCTTTTGTTTAAAAAAAGAGGAGTATTTGCTTATCATATGTTAATCATTGTTAGGGTTTTGCGAAAGTAAAGTGTTAATATTTGTTCTTGTTTTTGTTTCTTCTTAACCCTGATAAAGGTTTTGAGCTTATGTAATATCTATGTTTAAAGTTTATTATTGAAACCCTAGTTCAGGTTTTTATGCAAACTTCCATGCATTGTGTGATTAAGTTAAATGTCCTTGTTTATCTTGTTTGAATTATATGAGTTGTGAGTTGGTTGTTTTGTAAAGCCCTTCAGTTAAGATGGTTACTATTTCAGTTGTAAAGGATTCTGTTTTTGCAAAGACAGTTGGCTTTTGATCTACAATTGTGAACAATGGAAGATTTACAAAGACATTATATGTGCATTATGTGGAAGGATTTCAGTGTGAAAGTTTTTGAAGTTGGCTTAATCAGATCTATCACCTTGCTGTTCTATACATAGATTATTTTTTACAGAGATATCATTGTGATAAATTTCTCAGATCGAATCAGATTTGTAAATGTTCTTGGATATCAAATTAGTCTTTTGTGTAGTTTTATATAATATACTACTGTGCATTTCTTCTATATGCACATTAGTGTTGTGTATATGAACAAAATGTTCTCTGCATGATACTACTGTGTTTGTATATGTAAATGTACAATGGTGTGTTGTACTTGAACACTGAGAAAAGTTGTACTATTGCTTCTAACTCCCATATGAAGATTAGAAGATGATAAGAAGTGAAACAGAGTAGAAACTCTGTATGTAATTCAAACTCTTTTGTGAAAGTTATTAAAAGCCAGTGAGACATATTTGTAACCAGTGAGGTTCTTTGGTCAGTGAGGCCATTCTTTCCAATGAGGCACTATAAAAGTGATTATTTTCAGATAAGCTAGTGATGCAATTTGAGTGGTTTTATTCCCCAGGAGGGTTGCCACTCAGGACATTTCATTGTGTCAATTTGTTTTGTGTATGATGATGCATCTACTTATCATTTCATGTTAAATACATCCTCCGAGTTGCAAAAGTTTTTAAAGGATTAGTAATTGACTATCAACACTGATTCTTCCCCCCCTCTCAGTGTTGACTGTACTCCAATAGTGTTAATGTTCAGGATTAGATCCCCCATTTGTGATAGGACATAACCATAGACTTGACATTGTTGTATTGTTGTGGTAAGATGAAGACCCTCATTTGTCGCCTCACCTACTATTGGCTAGGCCAAATATCCTTACCATTAATTAATAAAAAAATATAGATATTATAGTGAAAAAAAATATTTTTCTTAAAATTATGATCTTAATTTAATTAAAAAATCTATATAAAATTATAATTATAATAATAAAATTAATTTTAAGGGGTTGACCCTGTGGTGTGATGGTGAAGTCACTGCAATGTGAATGTTGCAATGAAGGTTCAAACCCCACAAAGGATGGAGGGAGTGGGACGTGAAGGAGGAGTACGCATAGGAGGAGGATGTGTAGGAAGAGGGGGGGAATGTATAGAAGGAGGAGGATGTCTAAGAGGACATACATTAATGTCGAGGTTGAGGTCCCCTGTCAAGGATGAGGTCCCTCGGTGATAAAAACTAATAATAAAAAAATAATAATCTTTAATTTAATTGTTCACTATTAGTTTAAGATTATATTATTTTAATTATATTTATAAAACATTAATTATACATAATTTTAATAAAATAAGTATTAATACTTATAAAAGAGAAAATAGATATTTTTTGAATGATTAAATGAAAAATATTTAAATTTGTGACTAAAAGTTATTAAACTATCTTGTATATTTTAATATGATAAAAAAAAATTATGATTATCAAAAAATGTTAAAGAAGAAATAATTTCAAAAAATATATACAAAATTATAATTATAAAGAATACATACAATAATTAGTTTTTTTAAATAGAAATATACGTATTTAATTTTTCATTTAATCTAATTTGAATAGTATAAATCAAATTCTTATAATTGATTTTACTACCCATATTTTGAGAAATTTAAAATTATTAAAATTTATAGAAAATTAATTTTACTAACCATATTTTGAGAAATTAAAAATTATTAAAATTTATATATCTATATATAAATTAAAAAAAAATATTTAAAATAAAAATTTATTTTTTAAATATAAAAATCTAAAAAACCCTAAAAAATTATCATTCTTAAATTTTTTTCTAAACCAATCATAGTGTACATAAATAATTTCTACAATATATTAAGTTTAAAAATATAAATCTCCACTTTATAAAAATCAAGTTTATTTTTAAAACAAAAATAATAACCACTTTTGATTGGTGCAAAATAATAGAATGAAATAAAATAATAATTATAATAAAAATATCTATTGTATTTCTTAATTATAATTTTGAATTATTGTTATTTTAAAATTATACCTTTATAGAATCAACTAGAACTCTCACTTTAATAAAATAATATTAATAATTTTAATATAACATAAGCATTATAGTGAATATATATATATTTTTTAAGAATATAATTATAATTTAATTAATATATATATAATTATAATAATAAAATTATCTCCGAACATGTAGTGTCACAGTTAAAGCACTTTGTTGGTGAAGCGGCCACCAAGGTTCAAATCCCCACTAGGCCACTGTGCTTGCATGCCTTGTGGTTTTGCTAGGCCATTGTGCTTGTGAGTTTGATCAAGTGAAGTGTGGGGATGAGGTCCCCCATTTGTGGCCTCACCAGTTCATAGCTCTCATCGGTCACGTTAAAAAGTTTACCAGGCATAATTTTTTAAATAATAATAATAATAAAATAAATTTTAAACTTAATTATTAATTTAATATTATATATATTTTTAATTATATTTATGTAATATTGATTATAAATTATCTTAATAAAATAACTATTGATAATCATAAAATTATATAATATAAACAATAGAGTGAAAATAGGTATTTTTTAAAGGCTAAATGAAAAATATTTATGTCGAAGGCGTTCCCTATGTGAGCTTTACCAAGCTCAACTAGTGATCCATGGTCAATATCATCTCAGAGAGCTTGCAAGATGATTGAAATAGTTAAAATATTTGGATGAAAAATCAATAAAAAATTCACCAACTACAAGAAATTTTCTATATACATTTTTACAAGCTCAACTAAATTCCTTTTTATTTTAAGTTTTTGATTATGACAAAAAACATGTTTTGAAGGGACCTGAAACACTTTACAAAGAAGTTACAAAAGATATATCAAATAAGCCCATCTAAATGGAATGAACCTAACAAAAAAAGGACTAAGAGCAAACTGATAAAATAAAGAAAGACACCCAGTCCAAACAACAACAAAAAACCAGCAACACGCCAACAAAGAGATCAACAGTTCAGGTTCTTCAATGTTTCAACAACTTCAACTTCAAGCTGCCGCATTTTGTGAGCACCATCCTTCAAGTCCTTTATGTCTTGAGGAAATTTTATAGTCTTCTTATTCACACTAGCCCTCGTACGCTTTCTTGATCCAGAGTCTTGAGTAGCTAGATCTTTATCCTTCTCCAAATAAACAACAACCCTTTCCATGTGAAGTTTCTCTAGCTTCGCCACCGTTGTCGCCATACTCTCCGCTGAAGCTTTGACAACTTTGTGACTATGCTCCATAATATTGTGAAGGGAAGTCTCACATTTACTAATCCTAAGCTCTACATCCCCAAATTTATTCTCGTACATATCGTTCATCTTCAGAATTGCATCCATATTTTTAGACAAACAATCAGCTAGGAATTTCTTCTCATTCTCAATCCACAGAGCCCCAACAGAAGTGTCTTCAGGTGTCACCTTAGCACCACCAGGGGGCAAGGAGTCAATCACAACCTACATCACATCCCCAATTATCTCCTAGGCTTAAAAACCTCCACCTTTGACGAGAGAGCACATTATTTAAGGTTGATGTTTTTAATTTAAAAAAAGACCCATTTGAAGAGTCTAAAAAGGTCCACAAAATTACTCTTTGCAGTCTCCAAAACCTCGAAGGGAATCTCCTGTTTAGGGTGGAATTCATGAGACAAAATCCATCAACTCTTGGGAATTCCCCTCCTCATCATGGTGAGAGAAAGACTTCTCCGAATCAAGAGGGGAAGCAGGGGCCTCCTGTTCCTGTGAACTCTTAGAAATCACAAGGGGAGCAAGTTTCCCTTTCCCCTTAGCTTTCTTAACAAATTTCTCTCCACCGGGCGAGAGGTTCTCAATACCCTTACTGGTACCAGCGGTAGCTAACTTTAGCCCTTTTTTAAGCTTTTTGTTGGGGGTAGGGGAAGCTTCTTCCTCTTTATTCTCCATTTCCCAACCCTCACTCTCAAATCCCCCATTATCCTCCTCATCTTCCTCCGAAATTGAGATAGCCCTCTTAGGGTAAAAAAAATCCCTAACCTTAAGGTGTTCATAGATTAGCACAATTAACCTTTGGTGCATAATAGGGTTACTGAGGGGATTCTCTCTATGGTCCACAATGCTAGCACTCAAAGAAGAAAACAAGTAGAAAGGAAAGGAAATATTCACATTATGATTGAAGTGATTTAACAACACAAAGTGATAACCATAAATCTTAGTAGACCTACCATCCAATGTAATGAACTCCATGATGGATTTGAGCAATTCCCTCTAGATAGACTTGATCTGCTTTGGCTCAAAGTTAGTCTTATTCACCTAAACTAGCTTAGCCCTTTCCTTGTCCATTTTTGGAAGCTTCTTAACAACAACTTCAGAGAGCTTCATGTCCCTATAAAACTTGATACCCTCAGAGGAAAGACTATTAACCCCCACCATAAGACTCTCGTCTACCACCATTGTCTTGCCAAATAGTTTTATCTTCCCATTTCACCAGCCCTTCACAAACATATTCATCACTTTTTGGTCATTACCATGTAGCCTTTCCAGGTAAGGCGTAACCCCCCCTTGATGCAGGCGGTGCCATATAGTCACATTGTTCCTCCAGCTATCACAGTTGGAAGGCTCCACCCTATGTCTATTACCACCCATATTGCAGAGCACCGAGGAATTCACTAGGGATTTAGAAAAACCAGAGCAGCCTGCAAAAGAATCAAAGGTTCCTTTCAAACTAAAAAACACCCAGAAAGTGTGTGAGGTGTACATACAGTAATTGATAATGAGGGCAATCTGATAGAGGACAAACCAGATAATAATAGCAGTAATAGCCATATCTCTAGTTGGCATCATCGAGATTAGTGGGTAATATTCCAATTTTTCCATGTGTTCGATCATGCACAAGGAGGGACTTAACTTCCACCGCCAACATGTCCTCCCATGCCAAGTTTTGATTGAGTCGGACTTAACCCCAAAATTTGCTAGACAATCAACGACATTATTAACCTCTCGATAGGAATGAGATATATAATATTTTTCAAAAGATTGAATGATATGAATGGATGAGTTAATAAGGTTATCAATA
This sequence comes from Cryptomeria japonica, assembly GCF_030272615.1. Lineage (NCBI taxonomy): Eukaryota > Viridiplantae > Streptophyta > Pinopsida > Cupressales > Cupressaceae > Cryptomeria > Cryptomeria japonica. The sequence continues at coordinate 341,160,195 of NC_081410.1, forward strand.
GTCCAAGAGGCTCTATTTTTCCTTTTAAGGCATTGAATAATGTTATTTGAATCCCCTTCTATCCAAACCTTTCTGTAGTTAATATGCCTAGCAATATTCAGGATTTGATAGGCACCCATGGCTTTCGCAAGGTGGTTGATCTGGCTGCCCAAGGGGAGTGCCACCGCCACAAGACACCTGCCATACTCATCTCTAATAAGTCCCCCACACATAGTCGACCCAAGTTTTTAATTTTAAGTTGTTTTTCTTGTTAAAAGTGATTTTTTAAATAAAGTAAAATATTTATTATTTAATATATTTCTATTTGATATATTTAATTTACTAATCATTTGAAATTTCTAATATAAAATAATTTGCTTGCAAAAAAGAATCAAATAGAATATAAAGTTGCTTTTAGATCTATATTTTAGTTTTAGTTGATTTATTTTTAAATTTAATTTATTTGAATTAGATAATAAATATTTTATGAATTTTAAAACATACAATTTATTATAATTTTAGAATTAATTATAATTTTTTTTTTTAAAATGTGGTGATTTGATTAATAATTTTAAATCCAATAATACTTAATCCCACATAGAAATAGTATTGTTCTTAAAAATACTTATGTTTTTAAAAAGTATGTATTATGAATGCCAAATTTATAGTTAATCTATTAGACATAATACAATATCCAAGATCTAATTTAAATAATGTGAAAACATACCCCAACTAATTGCATAATACATCATTCAAGACATCATAAATCTTAGGGTAAGGATTTGCATTGTGATTCAATTAATATTAATGTTGTTTATAATCAATACACATTTTATTAATATTTCAATTCTAATAAATTAAAAAAAAAATTATTTAAATTTTTTTTTTTCATTTTAAAATATTTATTATTTATTTATTTTAAATATTATTTTCATGAATATTTGAGTTTTCATATATTTTGACTTTGCATTTAGTTTATTCTATTTTAATTTATAATTAATATTTAAGTTTGAAAATTATTTTAATTATTTGTCTTTTAATGAAATTACTAATAATAATTAATTATTATTAGAATAATTTAATTTATATTCTCAATGTCTACTAATAATTATAAAAAAATATTATAGGAAATTTTTTTCGTTCGTGATGGGCATCGGGCGAGTTTTTGGGCGATGGGTAGATGTTGTGTGTGATGAGCCGTCTTCACCGCTGAGTTCTTTTGCAAATGCTGTAGGGCATGTGTCATAGTGGGTTTTTCATAATGAAGGATGGGTTGATAGGGCTCCTTAGACATTGTCTCAGTCTCATTGGAGGGTGAGAAATATAGGCAGAGGAGGTTTTTGGCCAGCTTCGAAATATTTTCAAGGTTTTTTCCGTAGAAAGTTCAAGGGTTCGCGGGTCGTGCAGAATAATTTATTTTCAAAGGGTTTTACTAGGAATGGTTGGAGAGATATGTCTACATCTTGGAAGGATGTTTTGCAGATGACCTTGTTGGGTAATGCTTCATCTCGGGGTTTTGTGCAGAATGTGGCCTCTCATGGACCTAGGTTTTCTGGTCAGGTTTTGGGTAAGGAGGTTTTTCAACATGTACAGGAAGCTAGGGTTTCATTTTAGGATGTTGGTTCTCTTCCTTCATAGGGTTTCAGATCACATTACGAAAGATGTAAATATGACTTCTTCTCTGCCAAATGGAGCTAGGACTTCTCATTTGGTTCCTTCTTTGTCGGAGTCTGCTAATTCAAAGGATAAGTCTTCTAACCCTAATTTAGATAATTTAGAGGCTCTAAAGGTATGGGCTCCTGTTCCTCTTATCGATTTATTGGGCTCTGTTGTGGCTAAAAAGGCTAGCTGTTTGCATTCACTTGCTATTACTCTTGAGATTTGGGGGGATTCAATTAATTTATCCAAGCTTCATTGTAAATTGAATGAGAAATGGCCGAGAATTCATTATTTTCTGGTTATGTTTGAGAGTTCTTTCATTATCGTGTTTGATTCCCTTGGGGTTAGGGATGAGGCGTTGAAGACTCCTTATATTTGGATTAGTAAAACTATTTTGTTTGTGAGTTTGTGGAAGCCTTTTTTTGTGCCTGCATGGGTAAACCCTATTAAGATTCCTATCTGGTTTGGCCTCTCAAATTTACCCTTTAAATTTGCTGATCCTGATGTGCTTAGATTAATTGGGGATTGTTTTGGGACTTTCTTAATTTCTCATTCATATTTAGTGGATGGGAAAGTTTTGGTAAAAAATTGTGTTTTAATCAATCCAAAGGATAGCCTACCCAAGACCTACAATATTAAATCAGATGATGGTATTTGGAGGCAGGATATTGTTAAAGATAGTAATGTTTTTTTCTAAAACAGTTGTTGTTATGGATGTAATACCCTAAAAATGGTCACCTAAACCATGGGCCCCTAATCTCGACAACATCACCAAGGTCCTAACCAAAGGCAATTAAATCAACCTTGAGCACCTAATTAATTAATTCTTCAATCATTAATGTTACATGGCAAATAAATCACTCTATATTAATTAAATAATCATTTAATTAATTAATCATACCAAGTAAATCATTTTGATCAATTATTTTATTTATTTAATTAAATATCCTAGCATATTTAATTAATAAATCAATTTGCCATTTAAATCACAAAAAAGGAATTAATTTAAAGAAAAAGAAGAATTAATTTACAAAAAGAGATTAATCACAAAAAAAGGAATTAATCTGCAAAAGAAAGAAGAATTAATTTACAAAAAAAGAATTAAATTGAGAGAAGAAATCAAACTTGAGATATTTCTTTTTCTAAATTTGAGATAACTTGAGAAATTTCAGAGAAGGATTTAAATCGAATTAATCATTTTCTCTAAAATTAAAACTCAAAGCTTTTCTTGAGGAAAGAGGTTTAGTTGCATTGAAAAGGCTTTTTCTAAATAAAAATCTTGAGCAAATTTTATCTCATGTGCATGGAATCAACTAATTTTATCTTCAATGCAAACTCAGACTTATAATCTGAATGCATTCAATCAAGCTATAATTGGAATCTATCTCAAGATTAACTTAATATGATCTCTCAATTATTTCAATTAACCTGGATTGTGCTTTTTCTTGAGGAATCTCAATCGCTCATTGTTAATCGATCTTGACTGTTGGTCTCTCTTTTGAGTCTCTATAAATTCAGCCCTTTATCTCTCATTCAAGACACCCTGGAGATTTATTGTTATTATGCAGTTTTTGCTCTAGAGTCATTGAAAATATTGTGCTTTGAGATTATTGCATCTTAGTTTAGCTTTTTGCATACTAAGTTAAATCATGATTACTTGAGTTCATCTAGCTCAATATTCATTCATCTAGCTTAATCTTGCATACATTTAGCTTATTCTTGTGCTCATATAGATTAAATCCTTCGTCTTGGTGTAGTCTAGTCACTGGTATTGCTTAGACAAATATGAGAGCAGGTCTATACTCACATCTTTTAGAAGGCAATAGGTCGATTTGTTATGGTTTTTATATTCATGATTATATCTATCTAACCATGCATGCAATGATTTATTAAAGTGTTTGTGCCTTACAACTTACAGATTTACCCACTTTTCACACACATTTTTGGCGCCCACCGTGGGGCAGAAGAGTACAATTTTTGGCCTTATAGATCAACTTATTTTTATTTTTCAGATTTTGTCCATACAATTACTACTAAAACTCATACGAGTTTTTACAGAGGCTAGTATGACAATCTGTAGGTTCTCGTACGGTCTGTGGTGAATTATCGTACGACTGGGTGAGAGTTATCGTATGATTTTCTAGTTTCTCGTATCAAAACAAATTGCATTTTAGGGGTTTTTATTTGAATTTTGATGGTACTAATGCTAACCCTGACTTGTTTTATGTCTTCTTGAGAGATTTTTTTTTAACAGCCTAACCCGTTTTTGCAGAACGTTTGTCGAAGAACATGTCTATTGTAGAAAAACAATGACTATTGATTCGTTGTTTTTGCAGGTTGCCTGAGGAGATTCAAGTGAATATTGTGTATTCTTTAAATTCATTTTTAAGAACTTAAATTTCTATTTGGTTAATGAACAAATCTGCCTTTTGTGTTTTAAGAAAAATCTAAGAGGTAGGAAAGTATTCTCTTGTCTGCATAGACAATCAGAAATCTAGACCCTCGATGCTTTTTCTAAGTCTGAGATTTGTGTACCTTTAGCAGGCCTGTTACAGTGGGAAAAAGTAATCACCTTGTGAGAATGACCCAAGTGAGTACAGTTGGACCTGAGCATTCCAACTCACTATAATAAATAGGCCTCTTGGGATTAAAGTCTTAGAGGATGAGATTATTTGAGTTTTCTCTTTGAGATCTCTCATATCGGGCATTTTGTAGGGCCTCGCAGGCTCAATCACGTTTACGTGACTACAACTTGTTTTAGTAACTTGTCGGGCTATAGGCCTCAATCATGCTTGCGTGACTTCAAGGGGTAATTTCGAACATAATTCTTTACTAAGAACTTTAAGATAGAAGCTACCCGATTCACCTCTGAAAGGGGGATAATCTTTGTGCAAGAGATATAGTAACTCTCCCAAGATACTTTCCATTTTGTGGCCCCATTAGCGTTTGGAGTCGGCTAATACAATGTTGAGAATCTATTGTGTGAGACTCAATGACCGTATTTTGATTAGCTATTGGGTGTGTACCTAAGTCTGCAAGCAAAGGTTTTCTCTCTCAGCCAACTTTCATAGGGTTAGTGTGCCGTGTTTGAAGTCATTTCACATCTTGCGTGTTTGTTGTGTTTTCATCCTTGAAACTGAAACTGGAGAAAATAATAAAAAACATCAAAAAAATCAGTGATCAAAACTCTATCCTTATCAGAAACTCATCTCTGTCCAGTCCTCTGTCATACGAGTCTACTATTTTGTCATTTGGCTATATACCTATTATTGTACAAGTCTGGATTCATCCTGTCAGTTTGTCGTTTGGTCCTATCAGAATTATTGTCCTGGTCCTTGAGAATTGTTGTCTGAACTTAGAAATACCGTCATATGAATAATCATTATCCTCATCAGATTGTCGTTTGGAGAACATTAAACTTTTGTGTGAGTGTAGGCAGCAACTCGTATGAGAAACTGCCTGTGTCATCTGGAACTTATTAAATTATCGTCTGGGTCATAATACTCTGTCATACAAATTTTTGATTTTGTTAGTCTAGAACTTGTCTGTTTGCATACTTTTCTAGAACTGTCATACTTGCCTAATCGGTCTATAGTGAGCTTATATCCAGTCTTTTTCATCATGAGCATAAACAATCTTGATAGTGTACCCTTGCTGTTGTGTTGCACGATTTTGTCGATCATCTTTCAGCTAGTTCAATCAACTAATTATCAAACTTAATCAACCTAAGTTACTTAGATCACATCTTATACAAGATAGATCATTCCTGAAACCAGACTGAGTCTTAGTCACTTATCTCAAATCACTATGTCAAACAAACAACGAGTTTCAATTTGATCTTGACATCTGCATCACTTCTAGCTCTCGGTCACATCAGTTATAAATGCCTATTCAAACAAGAAGTTTTTGTAAGAAAGATGCCAAAGGTAAAGGACAATCCTTTTCATTCTAGATTAATCCGTTCTTTGTAGAAGAACCTCTCTCTAACAAACCTTCATCGTCAAGTATACAAATTTTCAATCAACCCTTATCTCCCACCATGTCTGGAGAAAGGCAAGAAAGAGAAGTTGCTAAACACAATACTTATGATAATATCAACACCCATGCTAATGACAATGATTCCTCATCTAGCGAGTCTGAAGCTTCTGAACCTACAAAAGCTGTTATAAATAGTTGTAAAAATGATAAAAGATTTTCAAAAAATGATGAAAATTATCATGGCTAGAGAAAAAGAAGAGCATTTTCTAGAGCTAGCAAAACAAGGCGCTAAACTTCCCATTGATTATAACATTGAAACCCTTATCACTTAAGAGGAAGAGACATGACTAGTGTTGGTAAACAAACAATTGCAAGCGTTACAGACTGAAATCAAAGAAATGAAAAACAAGGATAAACCGTCTACGCAATATTCTTTAGACATGATGTGCCTGTTCCTATTTGACAAGATCCTTCACATGCCTCCATTTCCTTCAAGAGTGGAAATTCCTAAGTTTGACAAATATGATGGTAACAAAGATCCTCAAGACCATGTCAAATAATTTTTTGCTTTATGTATGGAGTTCACGCACGAACATACATATCTCATGCGCCTTTTCCTGAGGAGTCCAGGAGGACAAGCTATGGAATGGTTTTCAAGCCTACCTATGGGAATTAAATCTTTTGACGAATTAGTCGAATTATTTCTCCAACAATACTCCTATAAAATTCATCATCCAGTCACCGTTATCGAGCTTTGCAATACCAAACAGAAAATAGGAGAACCTTTTCTCACTTTCATTCAATGTTGGAGAAATATGTTCTCTAGATATTCACGACCTCTTCCAGATTCTGAGAAGATGGACATCTTTGTCAATAACCTGATCTCTAAATTGAAATACAATATCCAAATACAAGCATACCTTTCATTCAACAAAATGGTAGATAGTTGACTCAAAATGGAAGATGTGCTTATAATGAAAGGAGATATATCACTTTACAAAGAAACACAACAAGGCCCTAGTTCCAAAGAGAAGAACAAATATTGGAAATACAACAATGATAACAACAGAAATGTTGTTAATGATGGAGTGGTGGATACTGTTAAACCAAAATCAAAACCTGCAATATTTAATCTAGCTAGCTTCACACAAGCCCTCAAAGCAGCTGAAATTGCTGCGGAAAACCCTCCTAAGAGATCTAAAGAGTGGATTAAAGAGAAGCCTTGGCTTTCAAAGCCTAAACATGCTTTCACTCCTTTGGAAGAATCGTATGAATCATCTCTTAAGAATCTATTGGCAAATGATCTGATCACATTGCCTGACAACTCTAGACCATATGATCTAGAAGTTAAACCCAAATGGTGGAGGGAAAACGAGTACAGTGAATATCATCGAAACAAGGGTCATACAACAAACAATTGCATGAAACTCAAACACAAGATTCAAGACCTTATCGATGTTGGAAAAATTATTATTGGAAGTCATGCAACCAATGCTGATCATAAAGAATTTAAAGATCCCTTGCCTACTTATGAGCAAGGAGAATCCTCTAAATCTAAGGGAGGTGCCAAAATCAATTACACTTATACCAACAATGATAATGTGATCAACATGCTTGAACCTTCTCGATCTAAACATTGCAACGTGATCTTAATCAAAGAAGAGAAAAACAAATCAGGAACTGCGAATGTTGTAACCCGTGCTCAAAGAGAAGTTACTCTCAAAGGAGCTAGTTCCTCAAATCCCGACCAAACAACATCAAACCTAATGACTTCTTCAAACAGACAATAGATACATTCACAGCTAAATCTAAGCAGATGGCTTCATCATCCTCTCCTAGTTACAACATTGTTGAACAATTAAAATGAACTACCGCTCAAATATCCATTTTTTAACTGCTTAAGATCTCTTTTGCTCATAGGGAGATCCTGGACAAAGTTTTGCTCACTAAAAATGTCCCTAAAGATTTAGATGTGGATTGGTTTCAATCTATTGTGGGTCACCTGACTTCGCCTCATTACCTCACCTTCTTTGAAGAAGATGACAATTCACTGAATCATCCATATAACCAGCCATTACACATCAACGCTATGATCCATAAACATTGAGTCAAACGTGTTTTGATAGATGGAGGCTCTGGGTTGAATATTTATACCTACCATTTACTGATACAGTTGGGTTTTTCTAAAAATGTCATTGATCCAACAAAGAAAATAACAATCAAAGCTTATGATAAAGAAGAGAGAACCTCTAAAGGTTTGGTACTATTACCGATCAGGGTAGGACCTATGGAAAGAGATGTTATTTGTCAAGTGCTTGACCTTCCTCTTTCTTACAACATCTTGTTGGTAGGCCATGGATTCACAAAATGTAAGTAGTACCATCTACTTATCATCAATGTTTAAAATTTCCTTACAATGGGGTTGAAGTCAGTATTCTTGCTGATACAAGCTACACCTGTAATGCATTGAACCAATGTGCTGATACCTTTGTTCCTCATAACAGAGCAGCCTCTGTAGCTAAAAGTTCAGAAACTTTGATGAAAGACTTAGAAAACTCTGTCCGTTGAATTTGTTACTGTCTAACCATGATATGTAGTCCAGTCCGAAGTAGAGGATGATTCTAGTGGTAGATCTGTTGGGTTAGGTTCCCTAAATACTAACGTAAACTTTGATAATCATGGTCTAACTCTTCTTGGTCTTGAGACATTTACGCAAGGTAGTCTTCTAGAACTCAACTTTTCGGTCTGAGGTTGTGATGACAATACCGTGAATTCCCTCGAACCTGTTAAATCTTTATCCCTAGTACATCCTGATCTTATTGACTGTACTCTCCAAGATCAACCTTTGAATATACCTACCTTTGGCAATGACTATACATTAGCCTATTATCTTAATGCAATTGAACAAATGGGCTCTTCCACCAGTGAACAAAGTGAGAACATGACAACAACAGATGTCAAGTATCTTATCTCAAGAATTAAAAATAAAATAAAATAAGTTTTGATGGCGAAAAGCACACTGTGGTAGTGTTAGAATAAAAAATAGTTAAAATAAAGGATGTACCTAATGGTGAAAACCTCTTCGAGGCACGTGAAGGTGAGATACTTAACATTTTTCCTGATCACTTTCAAGAGCGATCATCAGTGCTAATTGAACCTACACAACCAGTAAACATTGGAACAAAAGAAGCTCATCACACCATACATGTAGCTCAATCCTTGTCAGCCGAAGAACTGAAAGAATTTGTTGATTTCTTCACAAAAAAGAAGATCAATTTTGCATGGACATATGTTGATATGTTGGGTCTAGATTCTGACCTCACAATGCATCATCTTTCTATCACTCCCGAAGTTAAACTTGTTAAGCAAAAAATTTGAAAAATGCATCCTCATGTTGCACTACTTGTTAAAGATGAGCTAGAAAAATGACTAAAAGCTGGATTCATCAGAGCAATTGATTATGCCGAGTGGATATCTAATATTGTACTTGTTTCCAAACTTGACAAATCAATACATGTTTGCATAGATTTCAAAGATTTAAACAAATCTTGTCCAAAAGATGATTTTCCACTGCCCAACATAGACATGATAGTGGACATGACTGCTGTTTATGAAATTTACTCTTTAATGGATAGTTTTTTCAGATACAATCAGATCAAATTACATATAAGGATCAAGAGAAAACAAAATTCACCTATGCATGGGGAACTTTCTGCTGAAATGTAATGCCCTTCGACTTAAAGAATGCAGGCGCTACTTATCAAAGAGCTGTAACAATAATTTTTCATGACATGATGCACAAAAACATGGAGGACTATGTTGATGATAGTTTAGTCAAATCTATGAAAAGATCAACACATCTATCAAAACTAGGTCCAATCTTAGATAGGATGGAAAAATTCAAACTCAGATTAAATCCCAAGAAATGTGCATTTGGAGTCACATCTGGCAAGCTCCTAGGATACATTGTTTCAGCGAAAGGAATTGAAGTGGATCTAAAAAGAGTTAAAGCTATAATGGAAATGCCACCTCCAAAGAATGTCAGTCGAATGAGAAGTTTACAAGGGTGACTCCAATCAATACGATGCTTCATCTCTCAGCTAGTAGATAAGGCTCAACCATTCACAAAGGCATTATAGAAAGGGGTTACATATAACTGGGATGAAGATTTTGAACATCACCTGAAGTAGATCAAGGGATATCTTTCTAATCCACCTATATTTATGCCACCAATTCAAGGCAAGCCCTTGATTCTCTACATAAAAAATTAAGACACTACATGCTAGCCCATTCTATCAAACTGGTCGCTAAGATTGATCCGCTCAAATACCTTCTAAGCAAAGTAACACTTATAAGAAGATTGGATAAATGGGTCATGATACTCACAAAATTTGTCATTGAATATATAGAACGCAAAGCTATCAAAGGACAGGTCATTGTAGATCAACTTGTTGATGCTTCGCTTAAAGACAATCAACCTTTTCATATAGAGTTTTTAGATGAATCCATCATGCACCTTACTCAGTGATCCTGGAAAATGATCTTTGATGGGTCTTTCACTCAACAAGGTTTTGGTGCCAGAATACATTTTATCACTCCTTAGAGATACTCAATCCCAAAGGCGTACAAGATTCTCTTTCCTTGTACCAAAAATATCACAAAATATGAAGCTTTGGTAAATGGAATCAAGTTGGCTATCAAATGGAAGGTTGTTGAGTTATACATCTATGAAGACTCTCAAATGATTATCAACCAGATCAATGATATATATTAGACTCGGGATGAGAAACTGATGCCCTACAAAAGAATGGTTGATGACCTCAAGAAATAATTTACCTTTGTATCATTTCAGTAGATTCCTAGATCAACAAACAGAGCAGCAGATGCTATGGCTACCTTGGCATCTATACCACAACTACAAGAATATGAGTTCCGCTATGAATTCTTGGTGGAAGAGTTACATTATCGTGCTTATGGTTCCCTTGATTCCCAGATGGTTTGTTCTATTATTGGACATGACTCATCTTGCTATAGTCATATCTACTCTTACTTGCGTGACCAAATTATTCTTGATAACCTTACCCATAATGAGAAAATAAACCTTATTCGAAATGCTTCATAGTATGTCATCATCGTTAACGATCTATATAGGGGAGGTTTAGATAGTACTTTTCTTAGGTGTCTAGAACTTGAAGAATTCCAACACATGTTATCTGAAGTCCATGAAGGTATTTGTGGATCTCATTCAAACAGTCTTACTTTGGCTTGGAAACTGTTAAGGGTTGGCTACTACTGGCCAGATATGGAAAAAGATGCTATAAAATTTGCTAAAACTTGTGAGAAGTGTCAGCTACATGGGAATGTCATACATGCTCCAACAAGGGATCTAATACCTTTTATCACATGTTGGCCTTTTCAACAATGGGCATTTGACCTCATTGACCAAATCTATCCTACATCATCTAACGGACACAAGGGTAAGTGCACCAAGATGGTGAACAAAAAGGAGGGTATAAGTGGCCACTTTTTTTTTTCTTCTAAAAACGGGTAAACTTGATCTTCAAAGAGATATTTGAAGGTCATGCACCAAAAACTAGGAGTTGAGAAAAGAATAAGAATTGTAGTTCTCTGAATCTAGTTTCTAAACTACTAAATCTTTTAAAAATTGGATAAGATTAAGAGGGTCAAACCTTTCACGCACCAAAAATTGTTCCTAATTTTTTCAGAAAAATATAACATAGCTGTTTTCGTGCGCTGCACAAAATATATAGTTAGATTTACTAGTTTGAAAAACCATTTGGTAGGATGATAGGTAAGAGTGAGATCTAGAAGTTGTGTATTTTTTTATAATTTTCTATTGAGTTTTTTTTTTTTAATGATTTTTTGAAGTGACCGCATCCTGAAAATTTGGCACCTATTCGTGCGCTGGGCATAACTTGCATCAAAATAATTGAAAATAAAAACTTCTTTTTTTAAAAGTGTATATAATCTAGTGTAGAACAACAATATGTAATTTATTTTGAATTTTTTCAAGTATATCAAAAGTTATTAAAAAAATAGTAGACATATGTCTGTGAGGACTGTCAAGGAATTGATAAAGAAAATTAAAGTTTACTATGCTAATGTTGTCCAAAAATAGAAAAAAATATATGGTCAAAAAACTAAGAAGATGTGTGAGATTATGGTGGTAATTTTAGATATACCCACTTGATCATTTGTAAACCTGGTGATGACAAAGTCGAGAAATCATGTTGGAAGATGAAAAAATGTGTAAAGGGAGAAAAATGGGGGGCAAATGGGCTTGCAAGCCTTAGGGTCATTTTCCAACCCTCTTACCAAGCCAAAACCTGCACGGGTTTTGAAAAACAAAAAGTACTATTCACAATTCTTCATAACCCGCACGGGTTTTGTTGGCATTTTTGATGTTTATGTTGGGATTGTCATTGATGGACACACACTTGCATTAAGATCCCCTTTATATGTATGAGCTAGAGCTCAACCGGTATCTGTTCCAACCAGTATGTTGTATTCTAGTCTTTAGACTATTAATGTTTTTGCAGAATGTGTTTCCCAGTCTGAAGCGACATGTCGACCCCAAGTGGTCTGTAGATCTCAAGCGGTATGAGGGAGCAAAGCGGCATAACACATTCTTACTAGTCTTCATTTTTGTCAAACCGGCAATCGGTATTTTGTATGAACTGGTAATACTTTGTGATGAGTTACCAACCGGCATTTTGTGATGAGTTACCAATACACCGATTGTTTGACGGTGCCGACACACTGACGGTGCTTCTTGTGTCGTGTTACTGAGTATGTCTAGATTCATTGAACCTAGGAAATTGTAATGTAATCCTATTGGACTGACATGAAATCAGATTCCTTTAAAAGGACATCATGTCTAGGGTTTTAGGTTGTTGTTGAAAGGGTTTAAGGTGGTTGATGAGTTGTTGTAAGAGCAATCTTATCTGAGAAGATCAGGTTGTAACTGAGTGAGAGACAGAGAAGACTGAAGTAATGTTGGAATGCTCTAACTATGAGCTATACTGGATCTAACCAAGCAATTTGTGCTATTAGATAGATCAAACACTTGTTGATTACTCACATCTTTGACAAGTCTGTAGCCCTTAACTGAGTAGGCCCAAAATCCTTTTGTTAAATCCTCTAACAAGGTGGTTCACCTCTGTGAATCTAAAATCCTCTAGCAAGGTAGTCTTTAATTGGACTTAGCTCCTAATAGAGATTGAAATTCCTAATAGGATCTATTCTGGTGAAGAACATTGTAAGACCTTAACTGGTCTGACCTTAACCGGTCTGGTCTCTATTTTACAGATAGTGACTTGTGAGTTCCATCTCACTATGGTTTTTCCCATTTGGGTTTCCACGTCATATATCTTATGTTATGGTTGCATTGCTTTTGTGGGTGAATACTTTATTTTCATTTTGGTTTGCATGTGTGATAACCGGTCTATCTGTTAAACTCTTTTACCGATTTATCTTTAGACTATTTATGTGTTTTAGTGCAGTGATTTTTGGCATACTAATTCACCCCCCCTTTTAGTATTCATCAATTGGTATCAGAGCCTACCTTTCTATAAGTTTAACCACTTGGAAAGAGATATGGGGGAATACACCTTGAGGGAACTTACTCAATAGGTCACTAAGTCTGAGCAAGCCTATGATGATCTTATGGTCAAATACAAGGCATCTCAAGCAAAAAGGAGAGAACATGCAGAAAAGCTGATGGAGCTATCTGAAAATAGTTCTGCAGATGAAGCAGATATGGAAGCCATGATAGCAGAAGTAAATAAGTTGAATGAATCAAACTCCAACCTGAGAAAGGAGTTGGAAGACTGACTATTCGGTTTAGTCAAGAGCTTGAGAACAGGAGGAAAGCTGAAGATCTGGTGAAAGATAGAGATCATGAGATCTCCAAGTTGAAACAAGAGATTAGTGCACTGACTGCTCGCCTTCATGAGAGAAGAATGGAAAAAGAAGGAGTACAAGATGAACTGAACATAGCCATCTCTAAAAATGCAAGCCTAATGGAGACAAATACTGCTATTTCCAAAGAACTCTCTGAGTCAAAGGAAATACTTGCTAAGTTCAGCAAAAGTACTATCAAGCTAGAGCAAAAGCTTGAGTCAACTAGACCAGTAAAGAATACCAATAGACTTGGTTTCTCTGGACATGAGGAAGGAGAATCCTCAGGAACAAATGCTAAAGCATCAAAGAAGCAACTGACATTCAAAGGAAAAGGTAAGCAAAAATTCAAACCTGTTTGCTTTAACTGTCTTAAAGAAGGACACACTGCCAATGTATGTAGTAGCAAAGCCTACAATAATTTTCCTTACTTTATTAACAATGTACCTAGATCCAATAAGTTCAATGGTCATTGTTATGCATGCAACAAGTTTGGGCATAGAGAATTTGAATGCAGGTCTGTGATGAATAACACTGGAAGATATCCTCAAAGGACCCAAGGAATTGGTCTTGAACCTTTTGTGAACCAGAACCACAAGTGGTTTAATGTCTTCAATCATCAGTCAAGAAGCAGTGGCCATCAAGTAGCAACCAGATGGAGAGAAAATTGTATGATCTGTCATGGTCATGGTCACACTACTGTAACATGCAGAAGGAAGAATGGAAACATGAACAATGGACCTTGGAGAGCACCTGGATTGGTTTTCTACCACTGCAACAAACTGGGTCACATTGCAAGATTCTATAGAAGTAGAAAGAGTATATCTGATGATATACCGGTCACTCCAGAAGGAGAAATTGATGTTGAAACAGTTCAAGCAGACATGAACAAAAACTAGAGGAAGAAACCAACAATGTTGGAAGAGGAACTGGTTTCTGCACCTAGTGTGGAAATATCGGAACCGACAAACTTTCGAACCCCCGGTTCAAACCGGTAAAAGACCTCAACCGGTATGTGATACCTGTCGATTGGCAGAAGACCGGAAATGGTAAAAAGGCAAATTAGGGTTTATGCCCTAATAGAGGAGCATTAATGGCGATAGGTGAGAGACATGTATAAAAGCATTTTTCAAATCATTTCTCACTATCTATTTTCGAGGGAAGAAAAGTTTTTCAAAGAGCAGAGCGAAGAAAAGGTGATTTGAGCTGAGATTTCAAGAAATTGACAAGTCTTGAAGGAGATTCAAATTCAGTTTGCAAACGGTCAAGTGTAGAACACAAAGCGGTGATTCGGCAACCGACAGAGTGTGGAGTGAAGGAGAATCAGAAAGCCCTAAATTCGCGTTTTAAAGGTATTCCTCGAGTTCTTAAAATATTCTACAATGACTTCCGCATCTCATACCAGTTCTAGTACATCCATTGAGTCTGAAAGTTTCATTCAAAGGAAGTCAAAGTATAATGCCCTATCACAAGTTCCGGCTGGAGTGATAGTGGAAGAGGGAATTTCTGACTATATTGATTTCAAAATTGAAGACCTAGGGTCTCTAGCCATCCACTCTCAACTAGGTCTGTTTTGTGGAAAGGACAAGAAAATCAAACCGAAATATAGTATCTTAGAGAAGAAGAAACTCCATAATGCAGTATATTTTCTGGAAGACTTTACAAAGGATCATATTAGGATCATTTTGAGTAGAGTCCATGGTGACAAGATGTACCTAGAAAGGACACATGATATCACACCTCAGGCAATTCATGCAGTCACCGGTTTCTGCAACACAGGGGAAGTGCCAGCCCTAAGGACAATAAGCAAAATGGAAATGTCAAGGCTCACCGGTTCAGCGAGCGATTCTCGAGGCATGACAGTGAACTCCATAAAGGATGATCTTATTAAGTATGCCTGCATGGTGATAGGCTACAAAAAATTCTCTGCAAGCAGAATTAACTCTGTATCTGCTGCAACAGTAAATGCCACTTATCGGATGATTAAAGAGGATGCATCATTTGACCCATGCACCGGTATGCAGAGGCAACTCCTGTCTAATTTGAAGTCGATCAAATAGGATAATGCACTGAGATTCAAGTTCGGACAACTATTGGTTGGGTTGTTCTTCTATTTCCAAGGCGACTTTCCTGGAGTAGGAGATGTCCAGTGGTCTCCTAACCAACTGGTAACCAAGTAGATCAAGGAAAGCATTCAAGCAATTGGAACTGATTACCTTGATGTGTTGAACAAATATTTTGATGAGTTCAGATGGAAAATGAGTCAAAGGATGAGGATCTCAGGTGACATCGTCAAGAAATATGAAGATGACATCTGTTTCACCATCCAGGTGGACAAATGCTTAATGGAGCCTGTTGAGCCTAGAATGGAAGAAGTGGAGCCAATGGGCTATGAGGTGATGTACGATATGCTGGAAGGGTATGCCTCAACCCTTATTGCCTCACCTCTTGATCCCAAGGTAAAGAGGACTGGAACCTAACTGGAAAGGATTGTATCGATTAAGGAACCCTCTGTTAAGAAAGGAAAAGAACCGGTAGCAAAGAAAGCAAAGGCAGTGCCTGCAGCATCGACACCGACTATTGCTGCAACTCCAAGAGTGACCAAGCGGTCACCTACAAAGAAGAAACCAAAAGTGGCACCAACAAAAGTCTTTGAAAGAAAAAGGAAGACTAAGTCAAATGAACCGGACTCTGAAGAGACTCAGTCTGATGAAATGCCAAAGAAGGCTAGACAGACGAAGAAGATGAAGAAGAATGAACCGGCAGCGTTTGCATCTGTAAATATCGATATCTCCTCATATAAACCTTTGACACATTGTCAAAGAACAGTAAAGAATATTAGGAGAAAATTACTTCATGACTTAGTAGACTACTATGATGATTTTAGTGATGAGGAGAAAGAAGAATACTACAAGAATTTATTATTTATTTGTGTAAGAATGACCGGTCGCCATCAGAGATTAAATCTTAGACACCAGATTCATTATATAAGGCATTAGATAATAAATGGCGCATTGCCATAGAAAAAGAACAGGAGATTAGGGAGAAAGTCTTTGCACAGTACTTTCTCAACCTCTCAAACTCAGAATTATTTGATGTTTTGGACCAAAATAAAGGACTCTTCTTCACAAGGAGAAGAAGACTCTGGCTGTTAGAGGGAAGAATTGATGATGTTGAAAAAGACACTCATCAGCATATGAATCATGCTATCCAAGCTCACAAAGCACGTATGGCCAACCTGCAAGTGGAAAAAGAACTGGTCATATCCAAACTGAATAAAGTTTTTGATGAAGAAGGAAACCCGGTTGAAGAACCAATCAACACTATTGATGTCAATGCCCTAGACATAGAAGATGTCACTCAGGACATACCTTCTGAGGGAACATAACAGGTGCAACAGGCCGAACAGGGCAGTGAGCAAGTCGAGGACAAACAGGAAGTGGCTGAGGAACAGACAGAGAAGAAGAAGAGGGATGAAGATGAGAAAAAGCGGAAAGATGAAGAGAAGAGAAAAGAGGAAGAGGAGAAAAAAAAAGATGAAGAGAAAAAGAAGCAAGAAGATGAGAGGAAAAAGAAAGAAGAAGAGGATAAGGAAGAAAAGAAGAAGAAGGAAGAAGAAAAGAAGAAGGAAGAGGAAGATAAAGAAAAGGAAAAGTGGAAGGAAGAAGAAAAGAAGAAGAAGGAAGAGGAAGAGAAAGAAGAGGAGAAGAGGAAGGAAGCTGAGAAGAAAAAGAAAGAAGAAGAAGACAAGGAACGAGAAAAGAATAAGGAAGCAGAGAAAAAGAAGAAGGAAGAAGAAGACAAGGCAGCGGAGAAAAGCAAAGCGGAAAAGGTAGCGGAAGTGGTGAAGAGCACACAGATGGAGACTCCGAAGGCAACTAGGAGTCAAGCCAAACCGGCTGATATCTCCAGTCCTATCGATCTCCAGTTTGCAAGTGAGTCAAAGCTAATGCAGAGCATCAAGGTTCCTCAAGAGCACCTTGAAATCATTCGAAGGAAAAAGGAGCAAGATATAATTCAAGCGGCTGTAGACACCCTTACCGGTTTGATCCCCGATACTAATCTTCCCAACACTGAATCATCACTAGCACAACTTAAGCTACTATGTACTGTAGTGGATGATCAGGTGCAGAGCCTGGAAGAAGCAGCTGAGGAAAATGTCAAGAAAGAGCATCAAAAGGCTCTTAACATTGCTCTGGTGAAGAAGTTGAATGAACTCCGGTCTGAACTGCTGAAAGACCAAAAGGATATAAGGGACGCTTTGGATGAGGGAAACCTGCTACTAAGCAAAATCTATCAACCCCATCTATTCCATGATGATGTGCTAGCCTAGAAGAAAAAGCTTCAAACAGACTTACAGTCTTACTTAAGCACATTTAAGCCACCTTATGATTCCTTTGCAACTTATGGGCAAACCATTCATCAGTTTCAGATCCAGTCAGCCAAATTGGAGCAAGAGAGCAATACACGGTCTAGAGATTTGCAGGAGCTACAACTGGTTTTACTTCCACGTCTACAAATTCTTCAGAAGTGTTATCGAAACCTGGATGCCTTGACAATTACGCAAGAGATGAGCACAGTTGATGCCATGGAAGAACAGGTATCCCAGATGCAAATAGAGAAAGAAGTGGCCACCTCCCTACTTGAGTCCTGGTCTCTATCAATGAAACAATTTTTGTAGGACTATAAATCGATTTTTGACAAGTATTATTCCTTGTTGTCATAAACTTTTATTATTTTAATATCAAATGGAAACAGGGTTGTTTAGCGGTACTTTGTCATTGTTGGAAAAGGGGGAGAAGTACTCTATCTATTTTGGAGAAGAATAGGGAGAAGTATCTGGCTTTAAAATTTATGATACATGCTTTGATATATGCTTTATGCTTTGATATCTCAATGTGTATGCTTTGTATGCAAAATTGCTATACATTGTATTGATTAAGGGATAGTGTATATGCTTAGGGGGAGCAATTTTGTTAATGACATATTATTGTTGTAAAACACTTAGATGTCAAAATTTTTTTTTCCTAAGTGTTGCCATCAATGCCAAAGGGGGAGATTGTTGGCATTTTTGATGTTTATGTTGTGATTTTCATTGATGGACACACACTTGCATTAAGATCCCCTTTATATGTATGAGCTAGAGCTCAACCGGTATCTGTTCCAACCGGTATGTTGTATTCTAGTCTTTAGACTATTGATGTTTTTGCAGATTGTGTTTCCCGATCTGAAGTGGCATGTCGACCCCAAGCGGTCCATAGATCTCAAGAGATACGAGGGAGCAAAGCGGCATAACACATTCTTACTAGTCTTCATTTTTGTCAAACCGGCAACCGGTATTTTGTATGAACCGGTAATACTCTGTGATGAGTTACCAACTAACATTTTGTGATGAGTTACCAATCCAATGATTGTTTGATGGTGCCGACACACTGACGGTGCTTCTTGTGTCATGTTACTGAGTATGTCTAGATTCATTGAACCTAGGAAATTGTAATGTAATCCTATTGGGCCGACATGAAATCAGATTCCTTTAAAATGACATCATGTCTAGGGTTTTGGTTGTTGCTGAAAGGGTTTATGTTGTGCTAGGGTTTAAGGTGGTTGATGAGTTGTAAGAGTGATCTTATCTGAGAAGATCAGGTTGTAACTGAGTGAGAGATAGAGAAGATTGAAGTAATGCTGGAATGCATTAACTGTGAGCTATACTGGATCTAACCAAGCAGTTTGTGCTATTAGATAGATCAAACACTTGTTGATTACTCACATCTTTGACAAGTCTATAGCCCTTAACCGGGTAGGCCCAAAAGCCTTTTGTTAAATCCTCTAACAAGGTGGTTCACCTCTATGAATCTAAAATCCTCTAGCAAGGTAGTCTTTAATCGGACTTATCTCCTAACAAAGATTGAGATTCCTAACAGGATCTGTTTTGGTGAAGAACATTGTAAGACCTTAACCGGTCTGACCTTAACCGGTCTAGTCTCTATTCTACAGATAGTGACTTGTGAGTTCCATCTCACTGTGGTTTTTCCCATTTGGGTTTCCACATC